>NC_079195.1:163031544-163341316 GCF_029499605.1 Hyla sarda | reverse complement strand
CCAAAGGATAGGGGATAAGATGTTAGATCGCCACGGTCCCGCTCCTGGGGACCCCTGGGATCGCCGCTGCGGCACCCTGCTATCATTACAGCACAGAGTGAGTTTGCTCTGTGCGTAATGACTGGCGATACAGGGGCCGGAGCAGCGTGACTTCATGACTCCGCCCCTCATGACATCACGGCCCGTCCCCTTAATGCAAGTCTATGGCAGGGGGCGTGACGACCGCCAGGCCCTCTTCCCATAGACTTGTATTGACAAGGGCGGGCTGTGACATCACGAGGGGCGGAGCCGTGAAGTAGCGATGCTCCGGACCCTGTATTGCCCGTCATTACGTGCAGAGCGATCTCGCTCTGCGCAGTAATGATAGTGGGGTGCCGCAGCGGCGATCCCCGGGGTCCCTAGCAGTGGGACCCCGGCGATCTGACATCTTATCCCCTATCCTTTGGATAGGGGGATAAGATGTCTATGGGCGGAGTACCCCTTTAAGCCTTAATTATATGTATTTTATGTGGTTGTTATACATCATATATATGTAATTTTAATAATCATTTAGCATCGGTCATATCAGCCTTTAATATGGTTGGCACTTAGTCAATTGGTATTTCATCTTTTAATATTCATATAGACTTATTATTATTTATTAATTTTTATTATTACAAATTTTATACCCTTGCACATTCTGGTTTTCTATCTGCTAATCACAATCTTGGCCCCTTGTTCCCTGTGTGTCTCTTTCTACAGCGCTGGAGACACATAGGATTTAGCTCACAGTAGCGCTTAAGACACATATCCACCCATTACGCTGGCTCCGGCCAGCACATGGCTTATGTTTACAGATGCAGCACTGTGTAGCCCGTCTGCGCATGCGCTCATGCCTACCGGCTCCTGCTCAGCCTCCCCCCTTACATATCGCATCTGGCCATAACAAGGTTGCCGACAGCGCTAGTTCTGGTGAGCCTTCTCAGTCTAGCACTATATGTAGTGCATCACAGCGCTATGTGTGTTTGACTTGCGGGCACAATCCTAGTCCCGCAGCCAGCACTACATAGTACACAGGATTACGCTCTTACTACCAGCCTCGTTTTCACTATCATTCATAAACTCTTGTATTGTTTACAGACAGCACGGACTGGGCACTTTTGTTTACACACTGCTTTTAAACATTTTAACCATTTATGTCCTAGTGACAGTATATTATATTTTACATAAATATGCAATCTCCACCACAGCACAAATAATCAGAGGTCCAGGATCAAGTGGAAAGGCTTCCAAGTTTATTTATATACATATGTATGGTTTTATTGTTTTTTTTTTATATTATGTCCCAAACTCACTGTTTTTATATGTTATGTAACTTGTTGACCTTGTGACGGTAGTGATAACCTCAGGGCTATATAAACAAGGTCTGTGTTTGACTTCCTTATGCCTGACGAAGAGTCCCGCTCGGACTCCAAACTTGTTGTTGCACCAATAAAGTGATTGTCCCTGCATCCATCTTGTGTGGTCTGGACTTTCAATACCTTGAGGAGAAGCGCCTGACAGAGTCCTATTTTTCCTGGATACCCATCCAATTGATGAATGGTAGCAGTGGCAGGATCGTTACGGTCCCAAAGCGGTGTGGCCCAGGACAAGGCCTTTCCAGATAGCAGACTGACCACGAATGCCACCTTAGACCGTTCTGTAGTAAACTGGTCCAACATGATCTCCAGGTGCAGCGAACACTGGGTCAGGAACCCACGGCACAGCTTAGAATCCCCATCAAACTTGTCAGGTGGAGACAGGCGGACTCTGGACGTGGAAGCGGCAGCTCGCTGTGGAGGAGATGCTGGAGCTGGCGGAGGAGATGGTTGCTGCTGTGGAGGCAGAAGCTGCTGAAACATGGCAGTCAACTGAGACAGCTGTTGTCCTTGTTGGGCGATCTGCTGGGATTGCTGGGAGTGATCACGGTGGTGAGGTCAGCGAGACTTGGCAGCGGCCACTCAGCGGGATCATGGCCGGATCTACTGTCAGGATCCGGACTGGTATGCGGGGAGGACACTGGTAGTGGATTCTCTGTGCCAGAGAGGCGATGGTGTGGGCAACCGGTAGTGACTCAACCCCTCTGGCGGCTGAGACTGGCGTGGGACACAAGGACAAGGCAAAGGCATGGTCAGACATAGCAGAAGGTCAGGGCAGGTAGCAACGGTTCGTAGTCAAGGACAACAGCAAGGTCTGGATACACAGGCAAAGGGCTCACAAAAACGCTTTCACTGGCACAAAGGCAACAAGATCCGGCAAGGACAGGAAGGTGAAGTGGGTTTTTATAGGAATGGGAGTGAATACACTTGATTGGGCCAGGCACCAATTAGTGGTGCACTGGCCCTTTAAATTTCACAGAGACGGAACAGAAGGAGGACGGGTCAGGTGAGAGGATTGGAATGCGACCCGTGGGCGGGCGCATCCCGCCACGCGGATCGCATCCCCGCCAGGGATACTAGAGCAGCGCTCCCGGTCAGCGGGTCTGACCGGGGCGCTGCACACAGAAGAACGCCGCGAGCGCTCCGGAGAGGAACAGGGACCCGGAGCGCTCAACGTAACAGTAGCGCATTTTTCTGCCTTTATAAGTGCATACTACATACCTACATCTAAGAAGTGTACTACAGTATTTTGTACCTGTTAATCTGTCAAGGGCCTAGATACTGTGAAAGGCTAGGCAAAGTATTCACCGGCTGGTGTTTTACTCCAATACTTTTTTAAGCGTACTGTAGAGCATTTTTTCGCCCTCATAAGTACATACCCCATCCCTACAGCCAAGTAGTGTACTGTTTTGTACCTGTTAATCTGTCAAGGGCCTAGATACTGTGAAAGGCCAGGCAAAAGTAATTACTGGCTGGTGTTTTACTCCAATACTTTTCTAAGCGTACTGTGGCTCATTTTTCGGCCCTCATAAGTGCATACTACATACCTACATCTAAGCAGTGTACTAAGTTGTACCTGTTAATCTGTCAAGGGCCTAGATACTGTGAAAGGCTAGGCAAAAGTAATCACTGGCTGGTGTTTTACTCCAATACTTTTCTAAGCGTACTGTGGCTCATTTTTCGGCCCTCATAAGTGCATACCACATACCTACATCTAAGTAGTGTACTATTTTGTATCTGTTAATTTGTCAAGGGTCTAGATAATGTGAAAGGCCAGGAAAGAGTAATCACCTGCACGTGTTTTACTCCAATTCTTTTCTAAGCGTACTGTGGCGCATTTTTCTGCCCTCATAAGTGCATACGAAATACCTACATCTAAGTAGTGTACTATTTTGTACGTGTTAATCTCTCAAGGGCCTAGATACTGTGAAAGGCCAGGCAAAAGTAATCACTGGCTGGTGTTTTACTCCGATATGTTTTTTAAGTGTACTGTATCGCATTTTTCTGCCCTCATAAGCGCATACCACATACCTACATCTAAGTAGTGTGGTATTTTGTACCTGTTAATCTTTCAAGGGCCTACATACTGTGAAAGGACAGCCAAAAGTTCACACCTGCTGTTCTAGACAAATACTGTTTTAAGCATAGTGAAGCGTATTGCACTCCCCTCATATACGCACAAACATATTGGAAGAAAGGATAGCTTTACTAGCTATCAAATTGAAAAGATTGTTGTGTCTCTGGGTGGATTCAAACCACCATCCTTTCAGTTTTTTATACCGAACGTGCTAACCAATTGCACCACAGAGAATACACTAACTATTCAAATTAATATCTGATACTATCCTTGAATAAAGCTTGGCAATTTTTAACATCTGTGCCAAGGTAAAGTAGCAAAGTTGCCTATAGCAACAAAGCAAATTGCATCTTAAAAATTAACAAAGGCTATGGAATATTTTAAAAAGCAAAAAGTATTGGTTGTCATGAGCAACTTGGCTACTTCACCTCTGCACAGATTTGGATCAATCCTCAACAATATGTGGGCATTTTAACTACACAAAAAAAGGGAATTTAGCACTATATCAATTGAAGAACACACTTTGCACATACAGAATTGCATGATTACTATGGGCAGATGCAACACTCGAAAAAAAAATTGAGCAGTGCATATTAACCCTTTAAGGACTCAGCGTTTTTCCGTTTTTGCATTTTCATTTTTTCCTCATCACCTTCTAAAAATCATAACGCTTTCAATTTTGCACCTAAAAATCCATATGATGGCTTATTTTTTGCGCCACCAATTCTACATTGCAGTGATATTAGTCATTTTACCAAAAAATCCACAGCGAAACGGAAAAAACAAATCATTGTGCGACAACATTTTGTAAATTTGGGGGGCTTCCGTTTCTACGCAGTGCATTTTTCGGTAAAAATAACATCTTATCTTTATTCTGTAGGTCCATACGGTTAAAATGATACCCTACTTATATAGGTTGGTGTCAGGATCCGGACTGGTATGCGGGGAGGACACGGGTAGTGGATCCTCTGTGCCAGAGAGGCGATGGCGTGGGCCGTACCAGGGTAATGGAATCTAAGGGATTACTGGTTTTCACCAGAGCCCGCCGCAAAGCGGGATGGACTTGCTGCGGCAGGTAACCCCCAGGTCGTTCCACCCAATAGCGACTCAACCCCTCTGGCGGCTGAGACTGGCGCGGGACACAAGGACAAGGCAAAGGCAAGGTCAGACGTAGCAGAAGGTCAGGGCAGGTAGCAACGGTTTGTAGTCAGGGGCAACAGCAAGGGTCTGGATACACAGGCAATGGGCTCACAAAAACGCTTTCACTGGCACAAGGCGACAAGATCCGGCAAGGACAGGAAGGGGAAGAGGGTTTTTATACAAAATGGGAGTGATTACACTTATTGGGCCAGGCACCAATTAGTGGTGCACTGGCCCTTTAAATTTCAGAGAGCCGGCACGCGCACCCTAGAGAGCGGTGCCGCGCGTGACGGGACGGAACAGAAGTAGGACAGGGCAGGTGCGAGGATCGGGATGCGACCCTCGGACGGGAACGTCCCGCCACGCGGATCGCATCCCCGCCGGGGACACTAGAGCAGCGCTCCCGGTCAGCGGGACTGCGAGCGCTCCGGGGAGGCACAGGGACCCGGAGCGCTCGGCGTTACAGTTGGAGATTGTCGTACTTCGGAAAAAAATCATAACTACATGCAGGAAAATGTATATGTTAAAAATTATCATCTTCTAACCCCTATAACTTTTTTATTTTTCAGTGTACGGGCCGGTATGAGGGCTCATTTTTTGCGCCGTGTTCTTATCAGTACCATTTTTGTATTGATCGGACTTTTTGATCGCTTTTTATTCATTTTTTCATTATATAAAAAGTGACCAAAAATTCACTATTTTGGGCTTTGGAATTTTTTGCGCGCACGCCATTGACCGTGCAATTAAATTAATGATATATTTTTATAGTTCGGATATTTTCGCACACGGCAATACCACATAAGTTTTTTATTTTTTTTTTATTTACACACTTTTTTTATGGGAAAAGGGGGGTGATTCAAACTTTTAATAGGGAAGGGGTTTTTTTTTTTGCTGTGTTATAGCTCCCATAGGGAGCTATAGCACTGCACACACTAATCTCCTATGCTGATCCTTGCAAAGCCATAGCTTTGCAGGGATCAGTCAGATAGGGGCTTGATTGCTCAAGCCTGTAGCTCAGGCTTGGAGCAATCAATCCCCGATCGGACGCTGCGGAGAGAGGTAAGGAGACGTCCGCCTGCGTCCCAGCTGATCGGAACATCGGACTGAGCTGCCGGGAACTGTTTACTTTAGTTTTCAGACGAAACTTTGATCGCCGCGTCTGAAGGGTTAACAGTGCGCGGCACAACGATCGGTGCCGCACGCTGTTAGTCCAGGGTCCCGGCTATCGTTAGACCCGGGACCGACCCGGTGTGATGCGGGGTCATGGCGTGACCCCGTTTTTCACACCGGGACCGGGCTTAGGGCGTACAAGTACGCCCTAAGTCCTTAAGAGGTTAATACCCACAAAGCAAACATAATAAACAAAAGAAAAACTAACATAACAGAAGCTACTAGACAGTATGTCCAAACACAGACCATGCAGCTCGGGGGAACTACAAATCTCAGCAATCCCACACAGAACTCATAGCTACTTCAATACACATTTCATATCCCTGACCATGCAATCCCTGCATTGCTAGACAGCAATTGAACAGTTGGTGGACTATGGTTACTATATAAAAAAAATGACAAATTTTACACTAAATCTTACCTGAGGGTGAACACCAGCCGCTGTTCAGGGGATACAGCAATAATCGTGGAACTTGCCCGGATACATATGTAATTAGACATAAAGTGAGTCAAATGCACCTAGCCGAGGCCGAATGGCATTCACCGGGTGCACCCAAAACCGACATGATACTCGCCTCCACATAAGCTCCCTCTCACACTCCCGCAGCTGTAACTGCTTTAGGCGCAAAATGGGCACAATAGGCATGGTAAAATCACTAAAAATACACACAGAATCACTAACTCAATAAATAACCTTTTCCTTCTCTCTCCAACCTAGCAAGGCAAGGACAGTTGGCAAACCCCTTCTACTTCACTTTAATTTCAATAGAACAACTGGAACTTTATTGAAAAATGGTGCAATATAAAAAAAATAAAAATAAAGATTTTTCATGATAAAAACCTTATACAACCGTATACAAACGTATTTAACCGGACTACAAATTATTAACCGTTTACGGTTTTAAACCGTATATGGTTGATTTTTAGTGAATTCGGTTTAATACACTTTGGTCCCTTTTATAGTAATCCGGTTTTCGGGTGGGAACCAGCAATAAGCGGTGAGCGGATACAATACATGCACTATTGGTTTTACTTTTTATAGTTAAAAAACATTTTGGGGTTAGTTTTATACTATTTGTCAATGAATCCCCTTTTGGTGCTTTAATCTGATTTTTATCAATTCCCCCCCCCTCCCGATATCTTTTTAGTGCTCCTTCGCTGCCTTCCTGCTTTTGTAGCTTAAATGCTTTTTTGTCATTTATTGCACCCTTTTCATTTTTATTCATCCACGGTTGTTTTCTCTTGTTCCTGACTCTTTTATTCCCATCCGGTATGTACCTTTCACAGTGAGCATTTTACATATTATTAAAAGTTTTCCCATTTAGTATCTACACTCTTGCTTTTGAGGACATTTTCCAAATTTATAGTGTTAGGAGCTTTTCCTAAAGTTTATTGTTCTTGTGGCTCCTCTAAGAATTTCCTTTATTAAAGGACAAATTCTAATGTCCCCTGACCTGTACATTAGTTAGGTGCCCCCTGACCTGTACATTAGTTATTCTGTCAGGTCTGTTGGTTAATATTATGTTCAGTAGGGTGCCCCCTTTGGGTGGGGTTCTGCACTGTTTGGGACAGATAATTATTATGAGATTGAAATGTCTCAGTTTCCCAGTTTATGTCGGGCTAGTGCCCTGTAATAGCCACCTCATTGGGATTTGCTGTCTTATCTATTTGTCTCAATAATTGGTCTTTTGCTGCTTCCATTATATTTGGTGGCTTATAGAATACCCCATCAGTATTTTATTATATTTCCATATATTTCAAACCATAATGATTTTACATTATCATTTCCCTCACATACCTCCTCCCACAGTGCAGCTTTAACCCCTTAAGGACCGGGGTTTTTTCCGTTTTTGCATTTTCGTTTTTTGCTCCTTGCCTTTAAAAAATCATAACTCTTTCAAATTTGCACCTAAAAATCCATATGATGGCTTATTTTTTGCGCCACCAATTCTACTTTGTAATGACGTCAGTCATTTTGTCCAAAAATCTACGGTGAAGCGCGAAAAAAAATCATTGTGCGACAAAATTGAAAAAAAACGCTGTTTTGTAACTTTTGGGGGCTTCCGTTTCTACGCAGTACATTTTTAGGTAAAAATGACACCTGATATGTATTCTGTAGGTCCATACGATTAAAATGATACCCTACTTATATAGGTTTGATTTTGTCGGACTTCTGGAAAAAATCATAACTACATGCAGAAAAATTAATACGTTTAAAATTGTCATCTTCTGACCCCTATAACTTTTTATTTTTCCGTGTATGGGGCAGTATGAGGGCTCATTTTTGCGCCGTGATCTGAAGTTTTTAACGGTACCATTTTTGCATTGATAGGACTTATTGATCGCTTTTTATTCATTTTTAAATTATATAAAAAGTGACCAAAAATGCACTATTTTGGACTTTGGAATTTTTTTTGCGCGCACGCCATTGATCGAGCGGTTTAATGATATATTTTAATAATTCGGACATTTCCGCACGCGGTGATACCATATATGTTTATTTTTATTTACACTGTGTTTTTTTTTTTTATTGGAAAACTTTTAATAGGGGAGGAGTTAAATGATCTTTATTCACTTTTTTTTTTCACTTTTTTTTTGGAGTGTTATAGGTCCCATAGGGACCTATAACACTGCACACACTGATCTTCTATGTTGATCACTGGTTTCTCATAAGAAACCAGTGATCAACGATTCTGCCGGAAGTAAGGGGCCCTCCCGCTGTCATGTCAGCTGTTCGGGATGCCGCGATTAGCCGCGGCTATCCCGAACAGCCCGACTGAGCTAGCCGGGAACTTTCACTTTTAGCCGTGCGGCTCAGCTCTGAGCGCGCGGCTAAAGGGTTAATAGCGCGCGGTGCCGCGATCGGCGCTGCGCGCTATTAGAGGCGGGTCCCGGCTTCACTATGACGCCGGGCCCGCCGTGATATGACACGGGGTTACTGTGTAACCCCGCCTTATATCAGAAGAGCAGGACCAAGGACGTACCGGTACGTCCTTGGTCCTTAAGGGGTTAAGACTCTGATCCTTCGTGAATAGACTATAAGCCTGTATGTTAACCCCCCTCCCCAGTCATAGCTATCGTCCACACATGTCTCTGTTATTCCCACTATGTCATAGGTGTCCAGGCAATAGCCCCGGGTCCAGCGGTGCTGCCGTTGCTACTGAGGATCCAGGACACTCGTCCCAGATTCCCAGGCGGACAGCCTCCTCTCTGTGTTGGCTGCATCTGTGGCCTACAGAGAGAGGAGACGTGACCTCCGCCCCCACGCAGCATGCGGTGCAGGCACCGATGACATCATCATAGGCGCCTGCACTGTGGAAGATAGAAGACGCGGCCCCTGCTGTGCTCTGTAAAAGATCGCTGCATGGGACATAATCAGGTGAGATTTATTCATTTTTTTCATTCTGGGGAGGGAGGTTTGGGGGGACTCTGCTGCTGCCAATACCTACTGTGGGGGAACTCTGCTGCCGCTTATACCTACTGTAGGGGGAACTCTGTTGCCACCTATACCTACTGTGGGGGGGAACTCTGCTGCTGCCTATACCTACTGTGGGGGTGGGGAACTCTCCTGCCGCATATATCTACTGTGGGGGAACTCTGCTGCCGCCCATACCTATTGTGGGGGAACTCTGCTGCTGCCTATACCTACTGTGGGGGAACTCTGCTGTCACCTATACCTACAGTGGGGGAAATTTGCTTCCGCCTATACCTACTGTGGAGGAACTCTGCTGCTGCCTGTACCTACTGTGGGGGAACTCTGCTGCATATACCTACTGTGGGGGAACTCTGCTGCCTGTACCTACTGTGGGGGAACTCTGCTGCTGCCTGTACCTACTGTCGGAACTCTCCTGCTGCCTGTACCTACTGTGGGAGAACTCTGTTGCCTGTACCTACTGGGGGAACTCTGCTGCCACCTCTACCTACTGTGGGGGAACTCTGATGCCACCTATACCTACTGTGAGGAAACTCTGCTGCTGCCTATACCTAATGTGGAGGAACTGCTGCCTATCAAATGTGGGGGACTATATACTATGTTTCTGCCTAGCTAATAGGGGGGCAAACTACCAAACTAATAGGAGGACTACCTACTACCTACGTAAGGGTTTTCATACAGAGGGCAGCTATCTGGGGAATTTACCTACAGGGGGCATGACTACCTTCCTGGGGGACATTAAAGGGGTACTCCGCCCCTAGACATCTTATCCCCTATCCAAAGGATAGGGGATAAGATGTCAGATCGCTGCGGTCCCGCTGCTGGGGACCCCCGGGATCCCCGCTGCGGCACTGCGCTATCATTACAGCACAGAGCGAGTTAGCTCTGCACGTAATGACGGGCAATACAGGGGCCGGAGCATCGTTACATCACGGCCCCCGCCCCTCGTGACGTAATGATAGCGCAGTGCCACAGTGGGGATCCCGGGGGTCCCCAGCAGCGGGACCGCAGCAATCTGACATCTTATCCCCTATCCTTTTGGATAGGGGATAAGATGTCTAGGGCGGAGTACCCCTTTAACTACCTGGGGGTATGATCTACTAGGGGCCACTACCTCCTGGGAACACTACCTACCTGGGGGCATTACCTACCTGTAACTTCCATAAGCAACACGTTACTTTCTGTCTGCTAACACAAAATATTCTGATAATCTTCCTCCTGAGAGTAGACTCTGGATCCGCCACTGGGTTGAGCGGGGTGCTGGCTACTTACTTGACTATCTACCTGGCTACCTAATTTTATGCCTGATGCCTAACTACTTACCTACATACCTGGCTAAACTACCTACAAACCGGGCTGCCTAACTACCTACCTACATATCTTGCTACCTACCCACATATCTGGCTACCTACCCACATACCTGGCTACCTAACTATGTACATACCTTGCCTTCATACATGGCTGCTTAACTACCTAGTTACCCACCTACCTTCATGCCTGGCTACCTACCTACCTACCTGGCTAGTCACCTACCTACATATCTGGCTACCTGACCTACCTATCTAGTTAACTACCCACCTACCTACCTGCCCTTTTACTGTGCAGGGCACCAATGAGGGCATTATTACAGTTTGTGGTCCTATAGAAGGAAAGATTATGTAGAGGTGGGAAGGGTGTTGGAAAAATGCAGAGTCTAACATATTTGTCCTGCAGATGTTAAGAGATGGACATGTCGGTTTGATCCTGACAGAGAAGAAAAGGAAAGAGTTTGCCGCTGGTCAGAAAATATGTAATTGTGAGTCCCTAAATGTAATTGTAATCACGTATATGGTATACTCATCCTGTGTACAGCTGATATCTACTGTGATATGGTTCTGTATATAATCACTTATATTGTATACAGATCTCTGTATAGCTGGTATTTACCACTATATGATCACTGTTTATAATCACTTATATAGTATACAGATCCTGTATAGTATACTGGTCTGTGTATAGCAGTTTTATTCAGTACAGTATGGTGGTATTATCCCGTTATTGTGTGGTGGTAAATATTTCCTCCTTGTATTCTGGTATTATTAGTCATGGAAATTATTTTACCTATTTTACCTATGTTAAAGTGTTTCTTACATATATAAATTTTAGTTTATTTTGTGTGTGGAATTTTGGTGGAATAGAGGCGTGGCAAAAGTGTAACAAGCGGCGGAGCCTCGCAGGAGGCCTTGCTTTTTTTGGTCCAGGGGCCCTGAATGTTGTCAGTCTGCCGATGGCAACAGCTTAAGGTACATTGGATGGGAAACAATGCCTTAGCTGGGAGCTACTCCCTCTCTATAGTAAAGATGGCGCTGAGAAGGTACAGGTATGCCCTGGTGTGTTAAAGGGGTATTCCAGGAATTTTTTTTATTTGACTATGCTACAGGGACTGTAAAGTTAGTGTAGTTCATAATATAGTGTCTGTACCTGTGTGTGACAGTTTTCTCACAATTCTTCTGTGATTTTCACCCCACTATTTATTTTTAACAGCATACAAAATGACTGTTGTCTCGGATTTTTCCCAGCTTGCAATGCGGCCGAGACCTGATTCACTAGTCAGCTGATGACAGGGAGCCTGTCTGCTTCAATGGGTGGAGGGATCGCTTGGTGGGAGAAAGATCAACTGCAACTAATGCAACAGTGGTAGGCACCCTGATTGAAAACCCCACGTCTTTTGTTTCAGTGAGTGGAGTGGCTGATGTGTGGGAGGGAGGAAAATAGAACTGTGCGATTTGTATTAAAAAAAGAAAAGTCAAGCAGGAAATACAAGTTCACAAAAAGCTAGCCATATTGTTATGGTAATATCATCACACAGCCATTTAGCCCAAGACAAGCACAGATCCTTTCTAAGCATGTCCATTACTACCTGCCAGGTACATCCATACACCTCATGGTTTATAACCCCTTTAAGTCTTAGATGGAGAAGGTGTACCCAGGCCCGTCGCTACAGGACAGGCAAACCAAGCATTTGCTTGGGGCACCGAGCTGGCTGGGGGGCCCCGAGCAGAGCCAGTGCTTGCCCGTCCTGTAATGACGGGGCAATTCCTCCCATCACCAGGGCCGGATTAACAATCGTGCTCTTGGAGCTTGTGCTCCGGGCCCCAGGCACCCAGTCAAACAAGAGGGCCCCCAAATGTCTGACATTTTTTTAAATAAACTCATTTGCAGCTTTGGAGTTCTTCTCACCTCACCACAATCCCGCTCCCCCCACCCCCGCTGCACTTGGTATCATCCCTCAGCCCCGAACTCTTCTCTCAGCTGTCGGAGGAGGGGGGGGGGGGGGCAGGGTAGAGCACAGAGCTGTGAGGAAAGGAGACCGCAGAGGCTGTACAACATGGGGCCTTACTATAGTAGGTGTCCCTGCATGTATATGTGTATAAGCGTGTGTGTGTGTGTGTGGATATATATGTGTGTACATATGTGTGTACACTGACTCGGCTCTGCTACAATACAGGAAGGTTTTTTGTCTGAGGGATGACGGAGTTTTGGATGAGAGACTTTAAGATGACGGAGTTTTGGATGAGAGACTTTAGGATGACAAAGGAGGTAGGACGAAGTTGTGGCTGACTCCTGACGGAGATTGGTCTGAGGGAGGAGGCGGGACGCTGTTTTGCCTGACGGAGGACGACTGACGATGTCCTAAAATGGACACCGTAGAAGTGAATTGAATAGCTCAGTGTTTCTCAAGCACGGTCCTCAAGTACCCTGAACAGGTCATGTTTTCAGGATTTCCTCAGTCTTTCATAGGTGATATAATTATGGTCAGTGAATCAGGCATCACCACAGTTAGATCACCTGTGAAAGGCTAAGGAAACCCTGAAAGCATGAACTGTTGGGGGGACTTAAAGACTGCTTGAAAAACACTGGAATAGCTGACATGAGAGAGAGAGCAGGAGGATTGGAGGGAGGGAGGGAGGATTGGAGGGAGGGAGGGGGGGAAGGAAGGAGAGAGACAATTGTCCTTAAGCATGGAGTGAATTCGTATGCAGAGTTACATTTCATAGGAACAGACAAATGCTGCACTGATATTGCGTACACATACATCACTTTGTTATTCACTTTGTGTGTTACAAGCAACATACAGGAAGCTTGCATTTAAAAACTTTAGAATCTCAAAAAATATTTATAAAAAAAACTAACAATATTATATTTGCGCTAGCCGGGACTCGAACCCAGGTCGCAAGAATGGGAATCTTGCATGATACCCCTACACCACTAGCGCAGCCTGCTTGCACATGCTTTTCAATATTTTCTTTGTGTTATACAAGGTCTATGTCGAGAACCCCTCAGAAGCTTAGCTATGAAGTATGATTTTTTGATACATTATAAATGCAACTATTACACTACAGACAAAAATAATAATATATATGCCTTTATTTTACAAAAGAAAACTAGTAACATAAAACAGAACACAATAAATTTTTTTCCAGGCCCCAGCGAGATTTGAACTCGCGACCCCTGGTTTACAAGACCAGTGCTCTAACCCCTGAGCTATGGAGCCTTGCATGCCAAAATGAGTAAAAATCTTTGACCTTCCGATGCATCCTTATCATGTAATAGTATATGTGTAAGTATATATGATACGGAATGTTTATGCAAGCATTTCTGTCCATTATTACTTTTGCAAGAAATAGACAGAGCAGAGTATTCAGAGTATTGTTTATTTTTGGAGAAATAGCTTAGCTGACAGTGTTCTCTGCCACTTAACCCCTTGAGGACTTTCCATTTCTGCACTTTCATTTTTTCCTCCTTACCTTTTAAAAATCATAACCCTTTCAATTGCACCTACAGACCCATATGATGCCTTTTTTTTTTTTTTTGCACCACCAATTGTACTTTGTCATTTTACCCAAAAAATCGAAGACAAACCCCCAAAAAATATTTGTGGGACAAAATTAAAAAAAAAATTAAACCGCCATTTTGTAACTTTTGGGGGCTTCCGTTTCTACGTAGTGCATTTGTCGGCAAAAATGAAACATTATTTTTATTCTGTAGGTCCGTACTATTAAAATGATATCATATTCATATAGGTTTGATTTTGTTTTACTTCTGGTAAAAATCATAACTACATGCACGAAAATTAATACGTTTAAAAATTTCCTCTTCTGACCCCTATAACTTTTTTTATTTTTCCACATACAGGGTGGTATGGGGCTCATTTTTTGCGCCGTGAGCTGAAGTTTTTATCGGTATCATTTTTGTTTTGATGGGACTTTTTATGGTATAAAAATGCGCTATTTTGGACTTTTGAATTTTTTTAAGTGTACACCATTGACAGTGTGGTTTGATTAATGATACATTTTTTTATAGTTCGGACATTTACTCACGCGGCGATACCACATATGTTTATATTTATTTTTATTTACATAGTTTCTTTTTTTAAATGCGAAAAGGGGGGGATTCAAACTTTTATTAGGGAATCCCCATTTATTAACTATTTTTTGACACTTTTTTTTACACTTGTATAGCCCCCATAGGGGACTATAACATGCAATACCTTAATTGATCAATTTTAACGGGTCACGGCAGGTGGTGGATCCTCTGGGCCCGTGTGAATGATGATGTGAGACTTGCCAGGGAGCGGAGTCAAAGGTGCTGCTGGTTTTCACCAGAGCCCGCCGCAAAGCGGGATGGTCTTGCTGCGGCAGGGGCACCCAGGTTGCTACCCCTGGTACGACTCGTCCACACAGGTAGCTAGGAGGTGGTGTAGCACAGAAGGAGACTGGCAGGACATCGCAAGATGGCACTAGGTCAGGAAACACAGGTGTAAGGTAGCAAGGAACAGGTATACGGTAACAGAGACACAGGACTTTCACTATGGCAATAGGCAACCAAAGATCCGTCAGGAAACCAAGGGAGGAGCTGATATTTAAGGACAGGGGTGCAGGTGCAGACACTTGATTAATTGAGCACTGGCCCTTTAACCCCTTGGGGACGGAGGATTTTCCAGTTTTTTACATTTCGTTTTTTCCTCCTTACCTTTTAAAAATCATAACCCTTTCAATTTTGCAGCTAAAAATCCATATGATGGCTTATTTTTTGAGCCACCAATTCTACTTTGTAATGCCATCAGTCATTTTACCCAAAAATCAATGGCGAAACGGAAAAAAAAATAATTGTGCAACAAAATTGAAGAAAAAATGATATTTTGTCACTTTTGGGGGCCTCCGTTTCTACGCAGTAACTTTTTCGGTAAAAATTAGACCTTATCTTTATTCTGTAGGTCCATATGATTAAAATGATACCCTACTTATATAGGTTTGTGCGGTGTCCCGGTACCGCCTCCTATCCGGTACCTGTGTATATAGGTCCCCATAGCCAGAGTCCCTAGGACGTCGGGGTCCTTTTTGTCTAGTCTGCCCCTTGTCACCTCTCATCTAGATAGTCATTAAACTAATAGTTTGTTCAGGATTTATGTAAATATAATAGTACTAATGTATATAGCAGGACCTGCGGGTCACGTGATCAGGTAAACTCTATGGTTTTTGGCTTCAGGACCTTTGGAGGTTCCTGTGATGTATTGCGCTTACCTTGCTTTGTGACGGTGAGTGACAGATATTCGGACCAATCAAAACAACCCCGCCCCTGCCCATATGAGGGAGCGGCGGCCATGATTCTCTCTCTTGTTCCCGGGCTGTCAAGCGAGCAGGATCTGCACAGCTATCTTCCGCAGTGAGTTAGGCCTGAGCCTTGCAGCAACGGCTGATCTATTCAGAATCGTGAGTGTATCAATCCCTAAGCACTCTGCAAGATCACCAGACCTTATCTATCCCCTAAATCCGGACGGATCTTCGCAAATAGCCCTAAATTCAGAGACTTGTATTACTAGTCAAGGTCCGCAACAACTGTCAGTCACTGAACTATATAGAGACTGTTTGCATGAGACTGTTATTGTGCATTGGATGTACTGCAAGCCTGTCAGTAAAGTTTATGCCAGTTCAAGTTTAAGTACCTTGTGGACCTTCAGTCATTTTATGCATGCACCTATCTTTACTGGGAAGGGCGACGATAGGCCGGAGAATGACCTCAGCATACTAGCCCTCAGCCTGGCGTCACAATTATAGGGTTAACCTTAACCCCTCATCTACCTAAACAACACCCCAACTACCATACACCCCCCAAGGGCTACCACAAAGCCTTTTTGGCGTTGCACGAACAGGATTCGGGTGTGTGCCTACTACAGTTGCCACTAGTGAAAGTGTACTCCCCCCAGAAAACGAACTTTATTCATGTACTGTGACTTATACTCTGGAGTAAGGGGTTGCGCACACGGTGCTGTGTGGAGGAAGTGCGCATGTAAAGTAAGGGGGGAGGTGAACAGCACAGCGGAGCTACAAGCTGTGAAAGAAAGTACTGAAGTTAGCGCAGGGCCTCCCTGCGCACGTGATCCAGAGACCTCGCCCACCGAAGCCCTCGGTGCCGCAGCGGCCATTTTGTTGGAGTCTAGTGCCGGAAACCAATAAAGAGAGGAAGTTCAGCGCTGGAAAAGGCGCAGAATGCGACAAAGGGTTGGAAGCTGTAAAGAGCCGGAACAGTACAGGACTTTGAGACACCAGATTCCTGAATTGAAGTCCTATATAGAATCACTTCAGCTACCGATCAACGCACTCAAATTTCAATTAAAAGCTGTTGAGTTTGAAGTCACCGCCCTCAAATTTGAAATCTAGGCTCTCAAGTTCCAGATTAGAGAACAACTGCGTATCTTCTGGGACTGTTGAGACCCAATTAGCTCCTAGCAGGCTATAACTACCCCTCCCCCTTACTACAATAAATAATTAAATAATAACTGACACATCAACAATTTAACTTTTCCGTAGGTGGGAATCGGCCATAGCTTTATTTATAAAATTACTTATATAAATAACAATTTAACTGTAACAAAGACACCGATTGGCTTCTTACCAACCCGAGAGGTGCTGCCACACCGTCCTGTGTGGAGGTCTACCCCGGGTTGACCCCGCTTTCACCGTCTTCTTACCGCCACGGAGGAGACCAGTTAGCCCTACACTGGGCTTCGACCCACACCCAAGAGATACTGGATAGCCAACACCTGGGGCCACCTCAGCCCCCTGGACACACCCAACACATTTCCTCTCCAGGAAATCCGCTGAACACATTTCCTCTCCAGGAAATCCGACCAACAGTTTTCCTCTCCAGGAAATCCGCCCAACACTTTTCCTCTCCAGGAAATCCGAGGTACCTGCCACCAGGACCATTTTTTTTTTGTTTTGTTAAATAACTCGTGTGAACTCCACTCGAGTGGATCATGCAGATCGCCCGCGCCCCACGCGCAGCGCTACCCTCTCCGGAAACCCAGCCACCTCCGCCGGCCCCAATACAAAAAGAGAGCAAATCCCGAAATCACAAAACCCCATCCTATCAAAGAAAAGCCAAAACCCAAAACAGACAAAAAACCTGAAACTGAATAATCGGGGGCGGGGAGCAAAAAGAAAAAAAGGGGGGGTGGCCACCACTGCCCAGTCAACAATAGGATGACACCGGAAAAAACAGTCATTCGCGGACCCTCATGCAGCACAAGCTGCGTGACCCGGATCGCCTAAGCAGTCTCGGACCGACGGGCTTTTTTTTTTTTTTTTACTTTTTTCGTGAAACCACAAAATAGGCACCCAAAAACAGACACCCAAGTCCCATGGAAGGAGACGAAGAGAAAGGAAGTGCCCCATCCACATAGCCCCAAAAAAAGCTAGTGCAAAACCTCGGATCAGAAAAAACTACGCAAAAGCGACAACCAAAAACCCGACCCGCAGCCACCACCAAGCGACCCAAAAACTGATGTGAAAAAGCGGTCGCCGACAGCAAGGCCACCCACTCGCAGGCCCAGCCGCTAGGTATACACCAACCGCAAAGCAGAAAAGAAATCCCCCCCCCCCCTGCCATGTGCTGTGCGGCAACCGCACCCCCACTGGATCGCAGCACAGCGGGAAAGCCACCCAACTTTTTTTTTTTTGATTAGCAGGTGATTCACATGAACAGGTGAAGATATCCAGTGTCACATACTAAGAATGTTATTTGGATGCACGGAGAACACAGCCCAAATCTCGAACCTCCTTGGAGAGGTGACACAGCAGTTAACTTCCGTTATCACATCCTATAAAAACGAAATAGGAAATCAAACATCAGAGCCTCGTAAGGTTACCACAAGGGGCATTCCAGGTATGAAAAACAAATCCCCTATCCACAGACCATTTGGAACCTCCGGGACCCTCCTCGACTGTAGACATCCCGGCCTCCACACCAACACCAACCACTTGCAAGCGCCGTACCGTGAGTCGCAGGACCCACCAAAGCGGACCAAGAAATACACCACTCTGCACGATGACCCATGGGCCAGCCACACGAGCAAACCTTCCAACTCCACCCGAGGGAGCAACCTCCGGAACCACTGCCAGAGAAAACAGGACAAAGCATCAACACCCAGTACCGACCCCAAGGAGCATAGCCCCAAAATAAATCGTAACTCCAAACAGCTAAGGACTGGGTGCAACAAGCCGAGCACAGGAAGAAAGCCGAAAAAGAGATAATAGCAGTGACAACGCACCAAATGTCAGACCGACAACACACCACGATCACTCAAATCACACCCTTGAAAAGAAGAAAAGTATCACCAAATTAGAGCGCAACCAAGCGCAGGGGCCACGCCAACCCACACAGTACCGTTACAATTGTAGAACATGAGCTGCCGAAGCAAGCACCCAAAGTCCCATAACCAACACCAAGGGAAAAGCGCAAACAAAACCCAAGCATGGCAGAAACCCCCCCCCCCCCCGACTACTAAGACCCAGAGGTAAACCACCCCGCAGCACCACTGGAAAAACCAAACACCACACCAACAACCAACCAAACCAGCCACATCTGAGAACAGAGCAAGCTCCCCGTGAGCCGCAACGGGGGACTGAAAGCAGGCCTGTCCACTGCACGACTCATGAAAAACCCCAAGCAACTGAAACGTCAGCCCTTAGCGCACCCGGGGCACATATGCGGGGGCACAGACACCACACACCCTCGGCAGCCGGAGACAACCTGCAGGAAAAAATTCCGCCCAGAACCATATTCCCCGTGGAACATTCAGTAAACTAGCAAGGACCGGAACCAGGGCACCTAGCGAGCCCCGAGGAAACCAAAACAGAGAAAACGCAATCACTCCCTGACCACAGGAAAGCAGCAGACCAACGCCAATGCGGCATGCGGAAGCCATGCTAATCTTACTGTATCGTTCCAATTTTAACATATGTGCTGCCGAAGCGAGCACAAAATATGGAACACTTCACAAAGTTGCATGTCAGCCTTGCAGCAACAAACCACACCCCAACAAGCGCACAGGAGAATCACCCTCCGGAATACCACCAGGAAAAGAACTCACAAGGGTGGACAAACGGATACGCAAGTGAAACCTACCCACCGAAGACTCAAGCGAAACCTACCCACCGCCACATCAGCTAAAGCAACCAGCACGACATACAGGAGTCCCATACCTACCAGAGATTGGGAGCAAAACAGGAAAAACATCAGACGAATACACTAGGACAAATGGAGCAGCATAGAGAGACTACAACCAAGATGGAGAGATAAACCAAACAAAGGAGGAGAAAACCAAAACAAAACCGTAACTGGGTGGCAGCCACCGATCCAGGATAAGGAACAAGCCTCGGGAGCTAAGTCCACCAAACCCCGGGCACCCAGAGTTTAAGGCCAAAAGACCACTCACCCAAGCGTGCACCGCGCAAGATGAAACTCTACCAAAGCACCCCGTCAAGAAGAGACGTACCCAACTCACAACCAGAGACCAAAACAGACATACATCCATATCCGAGACCCAAACTCAACAAACACAAGGGAACAAAAGGACGAACACTACACAGAACGCAGCCATAAGAACACAAATCGGGGAAGGGGCCAAGCCCCGCAGCAGAACACTCACCAATTCCAGAAGATGGAGAAGCACAACAGCTGGAGGGACCACTTCACCACTGCCGCAGGCATGGGACAAGGCACGCAAGCACTCGGCCGCCGCCCAAAACGGAGCTGGAAACCACACCGGGAAACTAGCAGTAGAGAACTCCGAGGCACTGTATGAGGCAGAGGAGGATGAGGGAGAACCCCTGCGGGAAGAACCGAAACACTTACTCCCTGCAGGTGAGCAGAAGGTCCAAAAAACACCGCCTGTACCGCCTCCCAGGGCCAGAGCGAGAGCGGCGACGAATAAGTCTATGCTCCCATCCGGCCCCAGAGGGGGAAGAGCAACATGAAATCAGGGGAGCACTCCCTACCCCTGCACGGGGGATACTGGAGAGGCAGGAGGAAGGAAAGCAGCGGCAGCAGGGGAGGGGTTGGGAACTTAGGGCGGAGAGGTGATGGGGAGGCAGGGGGTGCCGTGGCTGCAAGAACATGGGGAGCACTGGAAAAGCATGAGGAAAAAGGGGGGCAACAGCAGCCACAGCAGCAGGGGGAGATAAGTGTGGTGGGGGTGAGGAGCTGGGTAAATGAGTGGGGACGATATGAGGGCTCATACAGTTTGCGCCGTGATCTGAAGTCGTCCGTGGTACCAGCGTCATTTTGATCAGATGATGAGATCACTGTTTATACATATTTACGGTACAAAAATCGATCAAAAACACACTAATTATTACTGAGAAATATATTTATTCAAATATGAATATTTTTATCTATTTATGTATTGTATTTATTAATTTAATAATTTTTTTAAATTCATTTATTTATGTATTAATTATCCTTTTTTTATGTATGGGGAAAAGGGGGGGGGGGTGATCCAAACGTTTATTGAAAGGGTTAAATGAACTTAACTGTTGAAATCCTTTTAACAGGGGGAGATAAGGGGGGGGGGGGCTATGACACTGCACTCACTGAACCTGACACTGATCACTTGCCATGTATTAACATGGCAACGATCAGTGCTATCAACGATCAACGATCAATCAACGAGCGGACGCGCAGGAGGCAGGTGAGTGACCCTCCTGCTGCGTCCCAGCTGATCGGGACATCGCGATTTTATCGCGATGGTCCCGATCAGCCCAACTGAGCAGCCGGGATGCTTGCAATTTCACTTTCAGATGCGACGATCAAACTTGATCGCCGCGTCTAAAGAGGTAATGCCGAACATCTGCCCGATCGTCGATGTCCGGCATTAGCATGGGTCCTGGTTGCTAATAGCAACTGGGACCCGCGGCTATGATGCGCGCTCGCCTTGTGAGCGCGCATTACAGCTGGGGATGCGCAAATGGACGTTAATAAACGTCCATTTGCGCAAAAAGGGGGGTTAAGCAAGCAGCAGCCACCCAGGGGCCACCACCACCCTGCAGCAGCCACCCAGGGGCCGCCACCACCAGAGACAGAGGGGACAACAGGGGGGGGGGGACGGAGGGGACCACACAGGGGGGGGACAAGAAGGAAAACCAGAGCATGCTCATAAGGAGCACGCCCGGGGATAGGGATCAAGGTACAGGCAGGGGAGGGGGCTCGGGGCAGGGAAGAGGGCAAAAGGAAAGGGTGGGACAGACCGCACAGGGACTACAGGGGATAGGAGAGCGGGACTAAGGAGAGGTCCGCCAGCCTCCCGAACCCAACGCCGGCGCAACACGAGGGAGGCCAGCTCAGCCCCAAGTAAGCATCCCAGCCCTCACCCTCCTGCTCCATCCGGGCCATAAATAAGGGGCAGACACTCACCAACCGGTAGCAAAACTCCGGGTCCTGGGCAGATTGAGGGGGGAAGGGAGGCACCACAGCTATAAATACCCAGGGGAGGGCCCCTGAAAGCCCGGGAAACTATTGAACCCTTGATTGGTGCACTCCTTCCCCCCCACCCATGGGACATACCACTATAGCCACTGGCAAGTTTTACAGGCGGGGGAGGGGGCTAAAACTTTGCCTGTATATTTCTTAACCCCTTACTGCTCACCAGTCAGGGGGCAAGCTAGTTATGCACAGCTTGCCCCTCCAAGACCTGGGAATTCGAGATCTATTTAAAGGGCCAGCATACCAAATACAGAAATGTCAGAACCTGCAGCCCCACAGTCCCCATCTGAACAGCAAGGGGGCGATGCTCCAGTGGCCCCACCAATGGGGTCTCCACCCCAAGTCAGAAGGGTGTTGCCGCCTTCACCAACACCTTCTACCTCACAAAGACGTACTCTACCTGTGATTCCAGCAAGACCTTTATCACCGGCGGAGCAGGACCCAGCAAGTCCACCTCCAGTCTCTCCCTATGTGTTGGGAGCCCCTGTTACTGCACCTGTCTTCTTGGGGAATCCTGTCCTTCCCACCTACAATGGTGACCCTTTTACATTGAGAGACTTTACAGAAAAGTTTTACAGCCTCTTCGGATTTTATGCATTACCCCCTCACCAACAGATACAGCTGCTTCTGGGACAGCTCCAGGGACCCGCCTTAGAGGAATTGCGTACCTGGCCGGCGGTTTGAATCTCATTCTCCCTCGGATGTACGCCTCAGACTATATAAACGACATCAGAAGCCGGGTGAGACTCTCATAGCATATGCAGTAGCTTTACAGAGCGCATTAGAGGCGGTACAGAAGTTGGAAGGCATCACGCCCGATCAGGGCAATCGAGTACTGATGGACCGTTTTATAGAAGGGGCACTGAACAAATGGGACAAGGCCCAACTTAGAATGCTGGCCATGCAAAATCCTGACGTGGCTTTCCCAGCTTTTAAGAGACTAGCGGTTAAAGTAATAGATACACATTTAGAAAAAGAAAAGGCCGGCACTGCTGCACTCACGTAGGGATGGAGCTTACTGGTTCACCACCACAAGCAGGTCCTATGCTGCCACACTCCCGGTGCTCAGTCTGCTTTATAGCACAAGCGTCATATTCAGAGAAATGAAGAATTCGCAAACGTCACTCACGGCACAGCAAGAAGTTTTATTCGGGAATGCTGGTACACGCAACAAGAATGCAAGGTAAGTCGACCGGTTTCGCGCTGCACAGGGCGCTTACACGTGACAGGATTAGATACATTCATGGAACAAAATAACATTAATGCTTATGAAGAAATATAAAATCCCCTCCCTTCCCCAATATCGCGCCACACCCCTACCCCTTAATTCCCTGGTTGAACTTGATGGACATATGTCTTTTTTCGACCGTACTAACTATGTGACTATGTGACCTCTGACTACAACTAACTCCTCCCCCCTTAAATACAAAACAATATTAATCTATCCCACAGTTGTTTAGCCTGTATCTCAAATGTCTCCATGGTAGTATTTATTCGTTTTAATCTGATAAATTGTCCGAAAGGGAGTGATTTTTTAACATGATGTGAGTGGAAGCTGTCATATCTTAATAGGGAATTTGTTGCTGTTAATTTTCTGAATCCCTCAACCTCTAGATGGTTGTTCTTGACTACAAGTTTAGTATCTAAGAATTCTATGCTGTTATAGCCTACCACGCTAGTAAAGTGCATATTATGACCGTTGTCATTCATGTAGGCGATGAACTGGTGGAACTGGTCGTGTCACCCGACCAGACCACCAGCACATCGTCCACATATCTCAAGTAAAGTGGCAGGTGCTTCAGGAAGGGGTTGTTGGGTGAAAAGACCTTATCCTCCTTGAGGACCCCAAAAAAAATATTTGCAAAAGTAGGTGCCACGGGAGTCCCCATCGCGGTCCCAGACCGCTGGTTAAACCAGCGGTTATTAAATTGGAAAGCATTGTGGGATAAAAGGAATTGTAACATTTCACAGATATAATTTACAAAGACAGGACTGTGTTTATCTGTCTGGTCTAGTCGACGCCGGACAACCTCGAGACAAAAGCACTATGTTTCCGTCCTTGTCCGCAGGTTTCACTATTTTATATGTTTGATCAGATAGCCAATTTAGAGCACTCCTTTTGCCCACCGTAAGATTTGGGGTGGATTTAGGGTTAATGAGTGCTCTAACGTCTTGAATGACGTTTTCCATAAAATTATGGATATTGGAACCTGCGGGCAAGGGCGGATTAAACACAGATGGAACACCTCCAGTAAATGGTCTATACGGTCACCTTGTCAGGATCTTGTACATTTTCATCTCCTGCAATCTCCATTAGCAACAACACTACATTTCTGTCTTGTTCAGACCAGGAAGGGTTAACCATAAAGCCCAAAGAGCTAATTAACGCTGGAACTTCACCTTCTAACTGGTCTGACTCTTTATCTTGTATATGACCACTGAGAAAAAAACGATGTAAATTAATTTTTCAAATAGACCTATGTAGATCAATTATAAAATCTGTGAAATTAAATTCAGTGTTAATATAGTAAAATAGTTTAACCCTTTCTTCAACAATGACTGACAATCCTCAGAAATAATATGTTTTATGAGATTAATAATGCTAGACTGACCTGTAGGCTCTGGAGAGCCAAATTCCCCTACTGCTGCCAGGTGACTTGCTTTCTCTTCATCCCACCTCTTCTTGGGAATCTTTTTGCACCTGCCCCGCCGTATCCTCCTCTTGCGGGGGGGGGGGGATGGGTGCACTTGTTGGTCCCCCATAACCACTTGGTTAGGGGGATCCTTAGGTAAGGTAATGTCTCCAGTCCCACTCGGGTCGGACCCCGAATCTGTATTCCAATAATCTTGAGCTGGTTTCCGTGGTCTTCTTTGGTGTCTGGTATTTTTCAGATTCCAGTCAAATACATGACCACCATCATAATCTTGTTTGTCCCTTAAATATTTATTCTTTTTACGTTCCTTAATGTCCGCTTGGATCGCCAATATCTTTTTTTCCACCTTTTTTTTTCGAATAGATCATATTGTTCCTTATTCACATAGGTTTTTAGTTTCATTTTTGCTTTAAGGAGTTGTGCAGTTATTAAGGCATACTCTTTCTTAGTCCGTTTTAACATCAGTTTAGTTAGCTTTAAACTGTGTTATTGATGTAATGCAGCCCATTCTTCCATAAATTCGTTTTCATCCTGAAATTGCGACAACTCCTTGAAAACTCTCAGTCCACGTGGAACACATGCGCTTTCGCAATAGGACTGTAAAGAATTGACTGTCCAAAACAGTTTGACTTCTTTTTCAGAAAGCATTATGACTGTATATTCCAAGGACTTAGTACCTAGTACTTGCAGTACGTCCTTTAAGTTACATTGTGCAAAAAATTCTGTTGCGTCTTCTCTACCAGCTAGTAATGTCCCAGGACCAATATTCAGTAGGTTTTCCAATGCAGCACTCGCATCTGAGGCTGCTTGTTCCATAGACTCCATCTTTGAACGACTATATTCAGCTACAGCGTGCTCAGACCATCAGCAATCAGCACAAGCACTTCATACACATGTAGAAAAAGACATGGAGAGCCTCTACACTCACATCCGTCAGGGTGCGGGTGTGGAGGCTGTCCGGCGTCGACTAGACCAGACAGATAAACACAGTCCTGTCTTTGTAAATTATATCTGTGAAATGTTACAATTCGTTTTATCCCACAATGCTTTCCAATTTAATAACCTGGGACCGCGATGGGGACCCCCGTGGCACCTACTTTTTCAAATATTTTTGGGGGGGTCCTCGAGGAGGATAAGGTCTTTTTACCCAACATCCCCTTCCTGAAGCACCTGGCACTTTACTTGAGATATGTGGACGATGTGCTGGTGGTCTGCTCGGGTGACACCGACCAGTTCCACCAGTTCGTCGCCTACATGAATGACAACGGTCATAATATGCACTTTACTAGCGTGGTGGGCTATAACAGCATAGAATTCTTAGATACTAAACTTGTAGTCAAGAACAACCATCTAGAGGTTGAGGGATTCAGAAAATTAACAGCAACAAATTCCCTATTAAGATATGACAGCTTCCACTCATATCATGTTAAAAAATCACTCCCTTTCAGACAATTTATCAGATTAAAACGAATAAATACTACCATGGAGACATTTGAGATACAGGCTAAACAACTGTGGGATAGATTAGAAGAGAGGGGATACCCTGAATCAATTTTGAGCAAAGCTTTAAATCATGTTAGAAAAATACCACGTAATCAATTGTTAAAGAAAAAGAAAATATGGCAAAAATTAGATACAAATGAACAAGCCAAAAATGTTACCTTTTCATTTATGTATAGTCCCATGGAAAATAGGATTAGGTCAGCTATCTATAAAAACTGGCATATTCTGCAACAGGATGATATCCTAGGAAAAAAAAGAATTAAATAAAACATTAATTTATTTTCGCAGAACTAAGAACATTAGAGACCACATTGTAAAGGGAAGATTGCAAGACAATACATCAAGTAATTCGATAGAAAGATCTAAACCACAAGGGTGCTTTAAATGTGGGCAATGTAATTTATGTTCATATATGTTACAAACGAAAAATATACAATTAGGCATGCAGAGTATTACCATACATGATTTTATCACATGTAAAACCACACATACCGTTTATGCACTGGTCTGTACATGTGGTCTATACTATATTGGTAAGACCATAAGACCAGTGCATAAAAGGATCAGAGAACATTTCCGTTCACTAACCACGGGTAAGGGCTGTCCTAAGGTCATAGAACATATGAAAAATAAACATAATAATAGAATTGAAGACTTAAAATTCCTAGAACTAAAAATAGACACAAACTACTTTTACAGAAAGAAGCAGAAATGATTATACTCACAGATGCTATAGGACCGCTAGGTTTAAATCTACGGGAGGACCTCAATGTGTTTCCAAAGTGTAGGTATAAGTTGTTAATACTGAGTTGAACAATAGTGAGCTCTGTATAAGTATACTATGAAGTAAGAATAATAGCCTCCTTACATTGTACATAAGAATGTGCTTTTAACCCTTGTTTAGTATATGTTACTTTTGTTCTAGATTGTATTTTATACGTCACCACTTGTTTTATATTTAAGGGGGGAGGGGTTAGTTGTAGTCAGAGGTCACGTGTAAGCTCTCTGTGCAGCGCGAAACCGGTCGACTTACCTCGCGTTCTTGTTGCGTGTACCAGCATTCCCGAATAAAACTTCTTGCTGTGCCGTTTGCGAATTCTTCATTCCCGCTACTGAATTTCCGGGGCCTTCGCCTCCAGCCGCCTGTCCCTTCTCAATCTGCCCCGTCAACACCTTCTTCTAGCCCTTTTACAGCTGACTTGCAAAACATCAAACAGGACATTGAACAGTTAGCCAAGGCCTTCAAAGAAATGGCTATATGGCCAAATCCTCCTAGATCTGCAACACCGCCACCTAAGAAGGCTGACCCTCGGCCTGTTGGTCCACCTAGTACCCCTCCTGTGAGACCACCTGGGAGTCAGAGACCCGTCTGTAGTTATTGTTATTGAATGGACACTGGATGATCCAATGCTGGGCTTTACACAGGCGTCCCCTGGGGTCGAGGACCACACCCCAGGAGTAGCGGCTGAAGGTCCAGAATCAACCAGCGACAAGAAGGGACTGTCTATGTGTGTAGCTTCTTGTCCTTATGTACAGGTGATGGTTGAAGGTATCCGGTTACAAGCTCTCATAGATACGGGGTCTCAGGTATCCACTATTCCACAAGGGGTTTTCTATAAGTATTGGGGCCCCGAAAGGTCGTGTGAACCTCAAGAAGCGGAGTTTAGAGTAATTGCAGGGAACGGGAAACCAGTACCCAGGCATGGCTACTGGGAGCCCACGGTGCAGCTGGGAAAGCATGTCCATTGTGATTGTCACCAATGTTAGGGATGAAGGGGCAGCTGATTTCATTTTAGGCATAAATATTATGAGGCACTGTTTTGATAATATTGTCTGTGCACTGCATGCATCTCTCCCTTACCCGTTACCCCCAGGCCGGCGAGCTGCCCAATACCCCCTCAAAATCCTCCAAGCAGAACAGAAGTTTGTGAATCATCAAGGAGAAATCTGTCGAGTAAGGATTCAAGATATCCGAGCCGTTAGTCTACAGCCACAGACGGAGACAGTTATTTGGTGTCGTGCCCGACCCGGGGTGAAAAATCAAGATTACCAAGCGCTCTTGGAACCCCTTCTACTGGAAGATTGCCCCTTGGTGTGAGCCGCTAGAAGCCTGGTAACAGTACATAATGGGAAGGTTCCAGTGAGACTTATTAACCTCTCCCAAGTTGCTGTCCAACTACCCAAGTATACCCCAGTGGCTACCCTGGATGTCAGAGATGTGGTCTCGAAGTCACAAGTGGCTCAACGAGGACCTGACCAGAATCCTGCAGAACCTTGGTGGAGCCAACTGCAAATAGGAAGCGATGATACCTCCAAGGAACAGGTGGAAGGAGTCATCCAGGTAGCTAAGAGATATCAGGAAGCTTTCAGCAAGTTTCCCACAGACTTCGGCAGGACCACCATGATCAAACATAGGATTCTCACTGGGGAAAATCCACCCATTAAAGAGAGACATCGCCCTGTGGCTCCTGGGATGTATCAGACCATAAAGAAAATGCTCATGGAGATGAAAGAGGCCAATATCATCCAAGAAAGCCAGAGTCCTTGGGCTGCACCTTTGGTCCTGGTGAAGAAAAAAGATGGGACTATCCACTTTTGCGTGGATTACCGGAAATTGAACAGCATAACTCATAAGGATGCCTATCCTCTCCCTCGCATCGAAGAATCCTTGACTGCATTGGGGTCGGCCGCCTACTTTTCCACACTGGATCTGACGAGCGGCTACTGGCAGGTGCCAAAGGCAGAAGAGGATAGAGAGAAGACCGCATTTGTGAGCCCTATGGGTCTCTTCGAGTTCAAAAGTATGCCCTTTGGACTGTGCAATGCACCAGCTACTTTTCAACGCCTGATGGAGCAATGCTTGGGGCATCTTAACTTCCAGAGTGTCCTGTTGTATTTAGATGATGTCATCGTCTATTCTCGGACATGTCAGGAACACCTGGATCACCTGAAAGAAGTTTTCCAAGTCCTTATCCAACATGGACTCGAGGTTAAACCTTCCAAATGTCACTTGCTAAAGCCGCAAGTACACTTTCTGGGACATGTCGTCAGTGCTCAAGGAGTCCAGCCTGATCCAGACAAAGTGAGTGCTGTGAAAGAGTGGCCTACACCCAGGACGGAGCGAGACGTTCGAAGTTTCCTGGGATTTGCTGGATATTACCGGCGCTTCATCCCCCATTTTGCTCAAATTGCTGGACCCTTAACCGAATTACTGAGAGGAACTGCCCGGGATAATTATAATGGGAGGCTCCCCATACAGTGGGCTGAACAGGAAGATGCCTTTTGAGCCCTGAAATACCTCCTCACAGAACCCCCCATTTTGGCATATCCTTATTACAGCCTGCCGTTTCGTTTGTACACAGACGCTAGCTTTGAAGGTCTAGGGGCGGTCTTATCTCAAGTGCAAGATGGCAAAGAGAGGGCGATTGCCTATGCCAGCCGACATTTCCGAGGTGCTGAGAAGAATGATGCCAACTATAGCTCCTTCAAGCTGGAGCTCCTGGTCTGGGCCATTACTGAGAAGTTTAAGGACTATCTGGCTGCTACCCCTTTCACGGTCTACACTGATAACAACCCCTTGGCCCATTTGAACACTGCTTAGTTGGGAGCACTGGAACAGCGTTGGGCCTCTCGGTTGGCCAACTATGATTTCAACATTAAGTATCGCAGCGGAAAAACCAATGTTAATGCGGATGTTCTTTCTCGCATGGCCCCGGGAGAAGTACCTCCTGCTGAGGATGTGTGGGAAGATGTGGAAATGCCTCCCTTCTACCGAAGGTTCGTGAGCCAGAGTGCTCTAGCTGCCCAGGCGGGCAACGGACCTGAATCTCCCAAAGTCCCTGAAGATCTGTCCTCCTAGAAGACACTTCAGGATGAAAGCCAGGTTATCAGGGACCTCCTAGACTATTGCCTCCACAAGAAAGTGCCCACTCGGGTGTGCAAGGCCCACGGGGACTTCGAGTTGAAGCAGCTGTGGCGGCAGAGGAATTGCCTGTTCCTGCACAAGGGGCTGGTCTACCGAAATTCCCTGGACCAGATTTCAGGAGACCGCATACACCAGATTGTGGTTCCCAGAAGAGATGCAGCCATGGTCCTGAATGCCTATCATGATCAATCCGGACACTTCGGGGTCCGTAAGACAGAGATCACTGTCAGAAGGAGATTTTACTGGATTGGGATGCAGGGAGACATCGAGAAATGGTGTGCCGAGTGCTCCGTGTGCAACGTGATAAAGAACCCCCGAAGGGGCGCAAGAGCCCCTTTATATCCCATCTGTACAGAAAGGCCTAATCAAATTGTTGCCTTGGATCATGTGAAGCTGGCCCCCACTCGATCTGGCTATTGTCATGCTCTAACCATGGTGGATCATTATTCCAAGTGGGTGGTTGTGGTCCGTGTCAAGGATCTTACCGCCAAGACTGCTGCTCAGCTCTTCTATCGACATTAGAAGTAGAGCAGGAAAAAACCCTCAGGTATGGCGCTGCAGACTCTTGTAGACAGATGAGGCTGATGCCAAGGTAATAGGAAAGTCCTCAGCAGGACATTTTATTAAAAAAAACAATAAAATGGACAAGATTACGCGTTTCGGGAGGATCCCTCCCTTCCTCAGATCAGGATAAGGACAGTACAACAATAGCAGGTTTATATAGCCCAAAAATGGGCGCCAAAAACACATGGGAGGAGTAACAATCCAAACTTGAAAATCAAAGTACAGGAACAGAAACAGCACTTACATATAATATACAGTATGAATATACATTAGGAAGCAATACAATTACAAATTGTGGTAATATAAGGTCAGGTTATGTGTTGGACCAAGACTAGCAACTGCTGGAGAATCGCAGTGGGCCGGAAGCTGTCAGCCGCAGCATGTGAACAGTGTAAACAAGGCACTTCCTGTGTGAGAAGCACGTCAATAGCAGTGAGCTCTGAAGCCGGGCTGGTTGCCCTGGACGCGTTGCTATGCTAGGAGGTCACATGGTCAGCTCTCTACCAATCAGCTCTGAATGTGGTTTCTCCTTACTTACTTACACACATGACGTGCTACTGCTATTGACGTGCTTCTCACACAGGAAGTGCCTTGTTTACACTGTTCACATGCTGCGGCTGACAGCTTCCGGCCCACTGCGATTCTCCAGCAGTTGCTAGTCTTGGTCCAACACATAACCTGACCTTATATTACCACAATTTGTAATTGTATTGCTTCCTAATGTATATTCATACTGTATATTATATGTAAGTGCTGTTTCTGTTCCTGTACTTTGATTTTCAAGTTTGGATTGTTACTCCTCCCATGTGTTTTTGGCGCCCATTTTTGGGCTATATAAACCTGCTATTGTTGTACTGTCCTTATCCTGATCTGAGGAAGGGAGGGATCCTCCCGAAACGCGTAATCTTGTCCATTTTATTGTTTTTTTTAATAAAATGTCCTGCTGAGGACTTTCCTATTACCTTGGCATCAGCCTCATCTGTCTACAAGAGTCTGCAGCGCCATACCTGAGGGTTTTTTCCTGCTCTACTTCTAATATTGACTCCCAGGACGACTTGTTTCCTCCTGCAACCCATCGGCATAGCAGCGACTCGTACTACAGTACCCAGATTATATCGTGGGTGATATGCTTTTTTGCATAGATCTCAAGGTGAGCGGCCATCTATAAGCCCCGTGGGGTTCCCCCCCCACCCACCACCCGATCTATTGAGGGTAAATACACGAGGCGCCGTCCGTCGGTCCTTTCTTTTCTTTTCTCTACAGATTCTATCGACATTGGATCCAACCTTTGGGGTGTTCCGAATCGGTCCTCACGGATCGGGGAACCGCCTTTGAAGCCCAGTTGTTCCAGGAACTTTGCCGGTTGCATGATTGCAAGAAGCTCCGGACGACGGCCTACCATCCCCAAGGGAATGGGCTCTGCGAGAGGATCAATCAAGTGTTCATCCAAATGCTTAGAGCTGCCTCTGTTTCAAAGCACGAAGAGTGGCCTCAGTTGTTGCCTGAACTGCTAGAAATTTACAACAACACTGTCCACTGCTCTAAGGGGTACATGCCTTTTTTCCTGATGATGGGCCAACACGGCCAACTGCCAAAGGATCGAACCTTCGGGCTACAGGCACCTTTCAACAATTCTCCTCAGGTTTCCCAAGGTTGGGTGTCAGAGCATCAACGAAGAATTGAGGAAGCCAAGGACATCGTTGAGAAGAAAATGGGTGAAGTTCATGAAAGCCAGCAGAAAGATTATAATCGACATGCTTCGGCTCAGCCCTTACAGCTTGGAGATAAAGTGTGGCTCAGGAAATTTCCTAGGACCCATAAATTGTGGGAAACGGATTCATACACCATTACTGCGGTCCCTTATCCTGAAACGGACGTGTACGAGATACAGAAAGACGGGTTCGAGCCACAGGTGGTCCACAGGAATAGGATAAAAGTGTGCCTGAAAGAAGATGTGCTTGGCCCATCTCCTCTTACTCTTTCTGCTCCTCCTGCAACTTCTACTCCACCTCCAACAAGGCCAGTGAGAGAATATGTGCCGGGAGAGGGAATTCATCCCACTATGGACGTTCCTTTGTTCCCATCTCAGCAGCCTACCATGTATTGGGGTATACCGTTCCCAGCTCCATCCAGCCATCCGCCACTGGTTGCTCCACCCAAACAGTTGCTCCACCTAGTCAGTTGCCAGTAGGTGTTGCTCCCTGTCAACCACCATTGGTTGCTACACCCAGCATCAGTCCTGCTCCAGTGACTGCTCCAAGTATTGATGCCACTACTCCACCTGTCTTCAGAGAACCCCCCAGTCCAACTGAAGATATTGCTTCTGTTTCCAGCCCTCCAGCTGGTCCCTCGGGGACTGAAGCTCTTGAAGAAACCCCAAGTGAAGGAACTCCTGATGACTCGGAGGTGGTGTTGCGGCGGTCTCAAAGGACTACACAGGGTAAACTACCCGTAAGGTACCTGGACTCACATTTAGTACCTACACACATAGTACCTTTGGTTACCCACTTCAATGCTCTGCCTATTACTTTTCAGTACTCTAGATTACTCACTTAAATGTACTACCTTAAGTTTCTCTAGTACATAAACAAAAACAAAAATAAATGTCTCACTTAACCCCTTAAGGACACAGGACGTAAATGTACATCCTGGTGCGGTGGTACTTAACGCACCAGGACGTACATTTACGTCCTGTGAATAACCGCGGGCATCGGAGCGATGCCCGTGTCATGCGCGGCTGATCCCGGCTGCTGATCGCAGCCAGGGACCCGCACGCAATGGCCGACGCTCGCGATCTCGCGGGCGTCCGCCATTAACCCCTCAGGTGCCGGGATCAATACAGATCCCGGCATCTGCGGCAGTGCACGATTTGAATGAATGATCGGATCGCCCGCAGCCCTGCTGCGGGGATCCGATCATTCAGAACGCCGCACGGAGGTCCCCTCACCTTCCTCCGTCCGGCTCCCGGCGTCTCCTGCTCTGGTCTGAGATCGAGCAGACCAGAGCAGAAGATCGCCGATAACACTGATCTGTTCTATGTCCTATACATAGAACAAATCAGTATTAGCAATCATGGTATTGCTATGAATAGTCCCCTATGGGGACTATTCAAGTGTAAAAAAAAATGTAAAAGTAAAAGTTAAAAAAAAAGTGAAAAATCCCCTCCCCCAATAAAAAAGTAAAACGTCCGTTTTTTCCTATTTTACCCCCAAAAAGCGTAAAAAATAAATTTTATAGACATATTTGGTATCGCCGCGTGCGTAAATGTCCGAACTATTAAAATAAAATGTTAATGATCCCGTACGGTGAACAAAAAAAACCCAAAAAAAAAAGTCCAAAATTGCAACTTTTTTAATACATTTTATTTAAAAAAAATTATAAAAAATGTATTAAAAGTTTTTTATATGCAAATGTGGTATCAAAAAAAAGTACAGATCATGGCGCAAAGAATGAGCCCACAAACCGCCGCTTATACGGAAAAATAAAAAAGTTAGAGGTCATCAAAATAAAGGGATTATGAACGTACTAATTTGGTTAAAAAGTTTGTGATTTTTTTTAAGCGCAACAATAATAGAAAAGTATGTAATAATGGGTATCATTTTAATCGTATTGACCCTCAGAATAAAGAACACACGTCATTTTTACCATAAATTGTACGGCATGAAAACGAAACCTTCCAAAATTAGCAAAATTGCGTTTTTTGTTTTAATTTCCCCACAAAAATAGTGTTTTTTGGTTGCTCCATACATTTTATGATATAATGAGTTATGTCATTACAAAGGACAACTGGTTGCGCAAAAAACAAGCCCTCATACTAGTCTGTGGATGAAAATATAAAAGAGTTATGATTTTTAGAAGGCGAGGAGGAAAAAATGAAAACGTAAAAATTAAATTATCTGAGTCCTTAAGGCCAAAATGGGCTGAGTCCTTAAGGGGTTAAGAAAACACTTAGGATTCCCAATTCCTGCCTCCTTCTTTGCATGTGTGAGATGCTCTGTCTGGCCAGTAGGTGCTCTTGCGAATATAGAATTAACACGTATTTCTAAGAATAACCTAGTTAGGTTGTTTTGAAAGTGCTCTAGGGGTAAGTAGCGTGTAGCCGATAGACCCTAGCAGCCATCCTTACTGTGACCTAGCTTCCGGCTAGCTAATATAACCTTTTGTGTACTAACAGGTAACTTATTGTTGGCGAATAAAATGTGTGAGATAATAAAATTGTCTAGTCAGCTTGAAACTAAAGGTATAGAGAGCTGTACTAATATTCAGTTTAGCCTCATAAAAATGTGTAGAGAGCTAATAAAATGTCTTAGGAGCTAGCAACTATATGACAGATAGCTGCCTAATTGTCTAGTAAGCTTTAAAGTATATAATAAGTTTAATAAAATGTCTATGAAGCTAGAAACTAAAAGGTTAGATAGCTTTCTCAAATGTCTAGATAGCATTTATGTCTAGATAGCACCAATGTCTAGATAGATTTCTATTGCCTATTCCAGATACTAGTAAGAGTATCAGAGAATGTATATGTGTTCAATGTTTGCTTAGGATGTATAGCAAATTCATAGATCATCCTGTTCTAGTCCTAGTCCCTCTGTCTTAGGGGACAGGTGTCGAGGTCGACTTATCATAAGTAAGGGGGTTTGTGGTATCCCGGTACCACCTCCTATCTGGTACCTGTGTATATAGGTCCCCATAGCCAGAGTCCCTAGGACGCCGGGGTCCTTTTTGTCTAGTCTGCCCCTTGTCACCTCTCATCTAGATAGTCATTAAACTAATAGTTTATTCAGGATTTATGTAAATATAATAGTACTAATGTATATAACTAGTTAATTACCTGTCCGGAGCGTAGCAGGACCTGCGGGTCACGTGATCAGGTAAACTCTATGGTTTTTGGCTTCAGGAGCTTTGGAGGTTCCTGTGACGTATTGCGCCATGCACCATGCTTTGTGACGGTGAGTGACAGATATTCGGACCAATCAAAACAACCCCGCCCCTGCCCATATAAGGGAGCAGCGGCCATGATTCTCTCTCTTGTTCCCGGGCTGTCAAACGAGCAGGATCTGCGCAGCTATCTTCCGCAGTGAGTTAGGCCTGAACCTTGCGGCAATGGCTGATCTATTCAGAATCGTGAGTGTATCAATCCCTAAGCACTCTGCAAGATCACCGGACCTTATCTATCCCCTAAATCCGGATGGATCTTCGCAAATTACCCTAAATTCAGAGACTTGTATTACTAGTCAAGGTCCGCAACAACTGTCAGTCACTGAACTATGTAACTATATAGAGACTGTTTGCATGAGACTGTTATTGTGCATTGGATGTACTGCAAGTCTTTCAGTAAAGTTTATCCAAGTTCAAGTTCAAGTACCTTGTGGACCTTCAGTCATTTTATGCATGCACCTATCGTTACTGGGAAAGGCGTCGATAGGTCGGAGAATTACCTCAGCATACTAGCCCTCAGCCTGGCGTCACAAGCTGGTGTTGCCTTATACCCTCAAAATAAGACCCCCAAAATTTGAAACGCAATTTCTCCTGAGAGCAGAACTACCCCATATGTTGGCGTATAGTGCTCTGCGGGCACACAACATGGCTCAGGAGTGCGAGCGTGCCATGTACATTTGAGGTCTAAATTGTTGATTTGCACAGGGGTGGCTGATTTTACAGCGGTTCTGACATAAACACAAAACAATAAATACCCAGATGTGACCACATTTTGGAAACTACACCCCTCACTGAATGTAACAAGGGGTATAGTGAGCCTTAACACCCCACAGGTGTTTGACGAATTTTGGAGTTGGATGTATAATTGAAAAAAAAAACAAATGTCACTAAAATGCTGGTGTTACCCTACATATTTCATTTTCACAAGGGAGAATGGGAAAAAAGCCCCCTAAAATGTGTAGCCCCATTTCTTCTGAGTAAGAAAATACCCCATATGTGGATGTAAAGTTCTCTGTGGGCGAACTACAATGCTCAGAAGAGAAGGAGCGCCATTGGGCTTTTGGAGATAGAATGTGTCCAAAATTGAAGGCCATGTGTGTTTACAAAGCCCCCATAGTGCCAGAACAATGGACCCCCCTCCCACATGTGACCCTATTTTGGAAATTACAACCCTCATGTAATGTAATAAGAGGTACAGTGAGCATTTACGCCCCACGGGTGTCTGACAGATTTTTGAACAGTGGTCCGTGAAAATGTAATTTTTCATTTGCACAGCCCACTGTTCCAAAGATCTGCAAATGCCAGTGGGGTGTAAATTTTCACTGAACCCCTTATTAAATTCTGTGAGGGGTGTAGTTTCCAAAATGGGGTCACATGTGGAGGGATCCACTGTTCTGGCACCACGGGGGGCTTTGTAAACGCACAGGACCTCCCACTTCTATCTCAAACAAATTCTCTCACCAAAAGCTCAATGGCACTCCTTCATAGTTACATAGTTAGTACGGTTGAAATAAGACATACGTCCATAAAGTTCAACCAGGGAATTGAAGAGTAGGGGTGTGGCGCGATATTGGGGAAGGGATGGGATTTTATATTTCTTCATAAGCATTAATGTTATTTTGTTCCAGGAATGTATCTAACCCTGTTTTAAAGCTGTTAAATTTTCCTGCTGCGACCAGTTCCTGAGGTAGAGTGTTCACAGTTCTTATGGTAAAGAAGGCGTGTCGCCCCTTGAGACTAAACCTTTTCTTCTCCAGACGGAGGGAGTGCCCCCTCGTCCTTTGGGGGGGGGGGGTTTAACCTGGAGCAGTTTTTCTCCATATTTTTTGTATGGACCATTAATATACTTTTATCATATCCCCCCTTAAACGTCTCTTCTCAAGACTAAACAATTGTAACTCCTTTAATCGCTCCTCATAACTAAGATGGTCCATGCCCCATATTAGTTTAGTCGCGCGTCTCTGCACCCTTTCCAGCTCCACAGTGTACCTTTTATAGACTGGTGTCCAAAACTGAACAGCATATTCCAGTTGAGGCCGTACCAATGCTTTATAAAGGGGGAGTATTATGTCCCTTTCCCTCGTGTCCATGCCTCTTTTTATACATGACAATATCCTGATGGCCTTGGAAGCAGCAGCCTGACATTGCATGCTATTCTGTAGTCTGTGATCTACAAGTACACCCAGATCCTTCTCTACCAATGACTCTGCCAGTTTAATCCCCCCTAAGACATACGACGCATGCATGTTATTAGTACCCAGATGCATAACTTTACATTTATCCACATTGAACCTCATTTGCCAAGTGGATGCCCAGACACTTAGTCTATCCAAGTCATCTTGTAATCTATACACATCCTCTATAGACTGTACCATGCTACAAAGCTTGGTGTCATCTGCAAAGATAGAAACAGAGCTGTTAATGTCATCCTCTATATCATTGATAAATAAATTAAACAACAGAGGGCCCAGTACTGAACCTTGGGGTACACCACTAATAACCGGGGACCAATCAGAGTACAAATTATTGACCACCACTCTCTGGGTACGATCCATGAGCCAGTGTTCAATCCAGTTACAAACTAAAGTTTCCAAGCCCAAAGACCTTAACTTACCTGTCAGACGTCTATGAGGGACAGTATCAAACGCTTTAGCAAAATCCAGAAACACTATATCCACAGCCATTCCACAAGGCTTCTACTCACTTCTTCATAAAAGCAAATTAGATTGGTTTGAAAACTTCTATCCTTAGTAAACCCATGCTGGCTATCACTTATAATACAATTATCCCCTATGTATTCCTGTATGTAATCCCTTATAAGTCCTTCAAACAATTTACCCACAATGCATGTTAGGTTTACCGGTCTGTAGTTTCCTGGGGAAGACCTAGAGCCCTTTTTGAAGATTGCCACCAAATTCGCCTTGCGCCAGTCCCTTGGCACAATACCAAATACCAGCGAATCTCTAAATATCATGAACAGGGGTACAGATATTACTGAACTTAGTTCTCTAAGAACTCTTGGGTGCAATCCATCTGGCCCTGGAGAATTGCTTACATTTATATTACTTAACTTACCTTATACCATTTCTACATTAAGCCACTTCAGTACATTACATGATGTGTTACCAGCACTGACCTGTCCAATGTCAGCTCCTTCTTCCTTAGTATATACAGAACTAAAGAAACCATTCAGTAGCTCTGCTTTCTCTTTATCGCCTGTGACAACCTCCCCATTATCTTTATTAAGGGGTCCTACATGCTCTGTCCTTGTTTTTTTTGCATTTATATATCTAAAAAAATATTTAGGGTTAGTTTTGCTTTCTTTGGCCACCTGTCTCTCATTTTGAATTTTTGCTGTTTTTATTACACTTTTACAGATTTTATTAACCTCCTTGTACTGTTTAAATGTTATAGCTGACCCATCAGATTTGTATTTTTTGAAGGCTATTTTTGTTGTTGTTTATTGCTCTTTTAACATCATTTGTCAGCTATGTAGGATTTAGTTTTAAAGGGGTAGACCAGTGGTGAAAAACGTATCCCCTATCCTAAGGATCCGACCACTGGGGCCCCCTGCGATCTCTCTGTACGGGGGCCAGGCTCTCTGCCCAGATAGCGGGTGTCGACCCCCGCACGAAGCGGCGGCCGACACGCCCCCTCAATACATCTCAATGGCAGAGCTGGAGATTGCCGAAGGCAGCGCTTCGGCTCTGCCATAGAGTTGTATTGAGGGGGCGTGTCGGCCTCCGACTCGTGCGGAGGTCGACACGCTCCCTTCCCGCGGGCTGTCGGGGCTCCATACAGGAGATCGCTGGGGGCCCCAGCGGTCGGACCCCCACGATCTGCAACTTATCCCCTATCCTTAGGATAGGGGATAAGTTGCTCACCACTGAGTCACCACTGGACTACTCCTTTAATCGTTTATATTTGTTCCCCTTTGGTATATATTTAGCTGTATAGTTATTTAGAGTTGATTTAAAGATGTCCCATTTACCTTCTGTATCAGTGTTTGACAACACCTCCCCCCAGTCTATGTCCTGTAGTGCAGCTCTCAGCCCAGGGAAGTTTGCCTTTTTAAAGTTATATGTTTTTGTCTTCCCCGCCTGTCTTTGTTTTCTCCATTTTAAGTCAAAAGTAACTATATTGTGGTCGCTATTACCAAGGTTTTCCCACACAGTTACATTACCAACTAGCTCTGCGTTGTTGGAAATGATCAGATCCTACAAGGCATCACTTCTTGTTGGGTCCTCCACAAACTGGCCCATAAAATTATCCTGCAATAAATTAAGGAATTGTCGCCCCTTTGCAATTTTAGCCAACCCCAAACCCCAATCTATATTTGGATAGTTAAAATCTCCCATTATTACCACTGTACCGGCCCGGGCGGCCCTCTCTATTTGTTTATGCAGCCGACCTTCTATCTCTTCAGTGATATTAGGGGGTCTGTAGATTACACCAAATATTATTTTTACAGTATTTCCCTCCTTTTGTAATTCTACCCACAGTGATTCCACATCCTCAGAATCATCACACACTATGGCATCATTCACACTGACTTTCATACCACTTCTTACATCCAGACAGACTCCACCACCTTTTCTGTTCATTCTATCTTTGCAAAACAATTTAAACCCCTGCAGATTGACAGCCCAGTCATGCGAGGAGTCCAGCCATGTCTCAGTGACCCCAACTATATCAATATGTTCCTCCAGTATCAAGGCCTCAAGCTCCCCAATTTTATTTGCTAGGCTTCTGGCATTTGTGAACATACACTTTACATTTCCATCCTTTATGTTATTGGGGTTAATGGGATTCAAGGGTGTAAGTTTTATTTTCCTATGAAGCCTATTCCTATTAACTATTCTAACCCCTTCCTCCGCTCCACCCCCAGGTACATTATTAAGTCCCCCCTCTCTATCTACACTATCATCCCCCTCTTTGCTGTAGGTTCCCTCCCCCCAAGTCCCGAGTTTAAACTCTCCTCCACCCTTCTAGCCATCCGCTCCAAGCACAGCTGCACCCTCCCCATTGAGGTGCAGCCCGTCCCTACGGTAGAGCCGGTAGTCGACAGTGAAGTCGGCCAAGTTCACCATGAACCCAAACCCCTCCTTCCTACACCAGCTTCTGAGCCACTTGTTTACCTCCCTAATCTCCCGCTGCCTCTCTGGTGTGACTCGTGGTACTGGCAGTATTTCAGAAAATGCTACCTTGGAGGTCCTTGCCTTAAGCTTGCGGCCTAAGTCCCTAAAATCATTTTTAAGGACACTCTACCTACCTCTTACTTTGTCATTGGTGTCAATATGTACCATGACTGCTGGGTCCTTACCAGCCCCGCCCAGCAACCTGTCAACCCGATCCGCGATGTGCCGAACTCGAGCGCCGGGCAGACAACACACTGTTCGGCGATCCCGGTCTTTGTGACAGATCACCCTGTCTGTACCCCTAATAATTGAGTCCCCCACCACTAGTACCTGTCTGGGCTGCCCTGCACTCCTCCCTCCCTCCCTCCTTACTGGAGCACACACCCCCCTGGTGGTCAGAGGCAGTATCCTGCTGCAGTTCTGCTAGCTCTGTAATGGCATCGCCCTCATCTGCTAAGCGGGCAAACTTGTTGGGTTGTGCCATTTCAGGACTAGCCTCCCTGACACTTTTTCCCCTACCCCGCTTTCTAACTGTAACCCAGCTAACTGCCTGACTGTCCTGCACCTCCGTCCCACTATCCTCCCCCACCTCTACCCCAGAGAGTACCTGCTCAGTGAGCAGGAGACTCCTCTCCGGGTTGTCAATGCGTCTCAATGTTGCAAGCTGTTCCTCTAGATCCAGGATCTGGGCTTCCAAATGAACAACTCGCTCACATCTCACACAGCAGCATGCACCCTCGAACTGCTGCTCAAGGATTGCATACATTGCGCAGGATGTACACCGGACTGCATTTTCCAACATAGAGGCCATCTAGTTATGGGGATTTCACAAATGTGTAGGCAAAAACAGACGGTCAAAATTACACTTCAAATTTTTTGTAGACCTTGTGGGTTCAGAATTTAACACTCACAGCGATCCCAACCTCCCGCTTTCAAACTCCTGTTTTTGAAACTCCTCTTTCAAGCCCCCTCTTACACAGCAACACTCAGAAAGAGCAAGCTGAATAAAGAGTCCCAAGCTAAGATCTATACACCCCCGGAGCTCCGATACACTCCGATACAGGTGTTCGGTCCCGGACCGAACACCTGTACCGGAGTGTACCGGAGCTCCGGGGGCTCGTTGGCAGGTAAGAGAAAGTGTGTTTTCTTTTATTTTGCAGCCCGGACGGGTTAAAAGGAAAAAAGTGCGCGCCGGAGTACTCCTTTAAACTCTAAGTTATCCCACTATGTGCAAGAGAAAAAGACTTACCCAAAATATGAATGAGGACTATAGGCAGACACACCCACTCCACAGATTCACTCCGCACCACAGAGTGCTTCAATGTGTATAACGAGTAGTAGGAAGGGGAGAGACCCTGGGTTTATGAAGGACTCACCAGATCAAGTTGTGTGGCAAATAGAGGCACAACTCCCATAAACATGATCTCCTTTCGGAGGTGAAGATGAATCCAATGTGGACTGCAGCTAATCCCGCCCAGGCAGCAGCGTGGGAAGACAAGGAAGCAAAAGTTCACACCGGTCCGGTGCAAACAGATTAGGGATGTTTCACAGCGCTGTCCACACTCAGGTAAATGAAAGTTCTTTTATTTCTGTATTTCAGTACATGTGAAATACAGAAATAAAAGAACTTTCATTTACCTGAGTGTGGACAGCGCTGTGAAACATTCCTAATCTGTTTGCACCAGACAGGTGTGAACTTTTGCTTTCTTCTCTTCTGAGCATTGAAGTGCGCCCACAGTGCACTTGACGTCCGCACATGGGGTATTTCCATTCTCAGAAGAGATGGGATTACAAATTTTGGGGGGCATTTTCTCCTATAACCCCTTTTAAAAATTAAATATTTTGGGGAAAACCAGCATTTTGTGAAATTTTTTTTTTCATTTACGAAAAGTCGTCAAACACCTGTGGGGTGTTGAGGCTCACTGGGCCCCTTGTTACGTTCCTTGAGCGGTGTAGTTTCCAAAATATTATGCCATATTGTTTTTTTTTTTTTTTTTTCTGTTCTGGCACCATAGGTTGTCAGAACTTCCTAAGTGTGACATGCCCCCCAAAAACCATTTCAGAAAAACTCACTCTCCAAAAACCCATTGTCGCTTCTTCCCTTCTGAGCCTTGTAGTGCATCCACAGAGCACTTGACATCCACATATGAGGTATTTCCTTATTCGAGAGAAATTGGGTTACAAATTTTTGGGGGCTTTTTCTACCGTTACTCCTTGTAAAATGTCAAAAATTGGGTCTACAAGAACATGCGAGTGTAACAAATTAAGATTTTGAAGTTTCCCCTTCACATTGCTGCTATTCCTGTGAAACACATAAAGGGTTAACACACTTTCTGAATGTCATTTTGAATACTTTGGGGAGTGCAGTTTTTATAATGGGGTCATTTGTGGGGAATTTCTAATATGAAGACCCCCTCAAATTCACTTCAAAACAGAATTAGTCCCTGAAAATTAAAATTTAGAAAATTCTGTGAAGAACTTTGAAGCCCTCCGATATCTTCCAAAAGTAGAAATATGTAAACTTTATGATACACATATAAAGTAGACATATTGGGGTTTATTTACTAAGAGTGGAGTGTAGTTTTTTTTGTGGGTTTTCATTTCCGACAGGAATTTTCCCAAGGTATTTACTAAGGTTTCCCTACATTTTGCACTTTTCCCTAAATTTTGCTTTTTTTACAATTGTTCTGACCTGTCGGGTTTTCTTAGCTCAAATCCACCACATTTTCTGTGAAAACCTTAGTAAATATATTGGGATTTTTCAAAACTGTCAGGACCATGCCCACTTTCTCCAACGCCTCTTTTCGGGGTTTTATTGTAAAATGGTGGGTTTTGGTTTTTTGTATCGCAAATTGTGACACGATTTGGGTGCAAAACCCGACAAAAAAGAGTCGGGATCACGTTAGTAAATAAACCCCATTGTGTATGTGAATCAATATATAATTTATTTGGAATATCCATTTTCCTTACGAGCAGAGAGTTTCAAAGTTAGAAAAATGCAAAATTTTCATGAAATTTACAGATTTTTCACCAAGAAAGGGTGCAAGTAACAACGAAAATTTACCACTGTGTTAACCCCTTAAGGACCAAGGACATACCGGTACGTCCTTGGTCCTGCTCCCGTGATATAACGCGGGGTTACACGGTAACCCCGCATCATATCACGGTGGGCCCGGCTTCATAGTGCGCAGCGCCGCACGCTGTTAACCCTAAAAGCGAAAGTAAAAAGTGCCGGTTAACTCAGTGGGCTGTTCGGGATAGCCGCGGCGAAATCGTGGCATCCCGAACAGCTTACAGGATAGCAGGAGGGCCCATACCTGTCTCCTCGCTGTCCGATCGCCGAATGACTGCTCAGTGCATGAGATCCAGGCATGAGCAGTCAAGCGGCAGAATCATCGATCACTGGTTCCCTATGAGAAACCAGTGATCAATGATGAAGATCAGTGTGTGCAGTGTTATAGGTCCCTATGGGAGCTAAAACACTGCAACAAAAAAGGGAAAAAAAAGTGAATGAATATCATTTAATCCCTTCCCTATTAAAAGTTTGAATCACCCCCCTTTTCCCATAAAAAAAAACACAGTGTAAATAAAAATAAACATATATGGTATCACCGCGTGCGGAAATGTCCGAATTATAAAAATATATCTTTAATTAAACCGCTCGGTCAATGGCTTACGCGCAAAAAAATTCCAAAGTCCAAAATAGTGCATTTTTGGTCACTTTTTATATCATTTAAAAATGAATAAAAATCGATCGATAAGTCCTATCAATGCAAAAATGATACCGTTAAAAACTTCAGATCACGGCGCAAAAAATGAGCCCTCATACCTCCCCATACACGGAAAAATAAAAAAGTTATAGGGGTCATAAGATGACAATTTTAAACAAATTAATTTTTCTGTATGTAGTTATGATTTTTTCCAGAAGTACGACAAAATCAAACCTATATAAGTAGGGTATCATTTTAATCGTATGGACCTACAGAATAAAGATAAGGTGTCATTTTTACTGAAACATGTACTAAGTAGAAACGGAAGCCCCCAAAATTACAAAACTGCATTTTTTTTTCAATTTTGTCGCACAGTGATTTTTTTTTCCGTTTCACCGTAGATTTTTGGGCAAAATGACTGACGTCATTACAAAGTAGAATTGGTGGTGCAAAAAATAAGCAGTCATATGGATTTTTAGGTGCAAAATTGAAAGAGTTATGATTTTTTAAAGGCAAGGAGCAAAAGACGAAAATGCAAAAAACGGAAAAACCTTAAGGGGTTAAAGTACAATATATCAAGAAAAAACTGTCTCGGAATCAGAATCTGGTGCAGAGTGTTCCTGCTCCGTCCTGCCCGAGCTGCAAAAAAATAGAAAATGAACCATCTCTCACCTTCCTGGGTTCCCTTGTAGCGCCACTACAGCTGATCGGTCCTCCGGTCCATCGTCTTCATACTTCCGGATTTAACGAAGCGTCACATGGCGCTCAGCCTATCGCTGACCGAGGCTGAACATCGATGCGGCCGGCGATAGGGTGAGCGCCATGTGACGCTTCGTTACAACCGGAAGTATGAGGAAGATGGACCGGAGGACCGATCAGCTGTAGTGGCGCTCCGCGGGAACCCAGGAAGGTGAGAGATGGTTCATTTTCATTTTTTTTGCAGCCTGGGCAGGACGGAACAGGAATACTCTGCACCAGAGTACTCCTTTAAGGTGAAAAAGGGCTCAGTCCTTAAGGGGTTAAAGTGACAGTGGTGAGATGTGCAAAAAATGCTTTGATCTGGCTCTGATGTCCGGCAGTAACTGTGGACCTTTACTGCTGATAGCAAGCGGGACCCAGCATGCATAAAGCCCAGCATGTGATCACGACACAAACTGCAGGAGCAGGATGTACAGGTACGCCCTTGGTTACTAAGAAGTTAAAGGGGTACTCCACTGCCCTGTGTCGGAAGCTCCGCTCCCCAGCGCCCGGAAGTTTCTTGTTCCGGACGCTGTGTGTGTTCAGGGCTGCCCCTCATGACGTCACTAGTGTTGCTCACGAATATTCGCAATGCGGATTTTATTCGCGAATATCGCATATTCGCGAATTCGCGAATATTCGCGAATATAGCACTATATATTCGTAATTACGAATATTCGTATTTTTTTTTTTTTTTTCACAGTACACATCACAGTGATCATCCCTCTCTGCTTCCAGCTTGTGTGGTGTAAAGAAGGCTGTAATACTATTGTGCGTTCGAATGTTCGCATATGCGACAATTTGCATATGTTAATTTTCGCATATGCGGATTTTCGCTTATGCTAATTTTATATATGCTAATTTTTGCATATGTTAATTTTCGCATTCGCGAATATTCGCTTATGCGAAAATAAAATTAGAATATTACGAATATGCGAATATTCGCGAATATATGACGAATATTCGTCCATATATTCGCGAATTCGAATATGGCCTATGCTGCTCAACACTAGACGTCACGCCCGCCCCCTCAGCGAAAGTCTATGCAAGTGGGCGCGATGGCCGTCACGCCCCCTTCCCATAGACTTTTGTTGAGGGGGCGGGCGTGATGTCACAAAGGGGGAGCCCTGAACACGGAAGCCCGCACACAGCGTCCGGAACAATAAACTTCCGGACGCTGGGGAGCGGAGCTTCCGACACAGGGCAGCGGAATACCCCTTTAAAGGGGGACTCTGGTACATCAGTTCTTATCCCCAATCCACTGGATAAAGGATAAGTGTCTAATCATGGTGGGGTTCGACTGCTGAGACCTCCGCGATCTCCTGCCTAGCTCTCCTCATGCATGGAGTGACCGCTCTGTGCGCAGATTACTATAGATCACCGTAAAAATGGTGTTTGACACGCTCCCTCCATGTATCTCTATGGGAGAGCCAGAGATACACGAGCACTGTATCCCCGGCTCTCCCATAGAGGGGGTGTATTCGGGGGGGCGGCCACCGCTTCGTATGGTGTTCGACAGTGATCTGTGCACGGAAAAACTTGGGGGAGATTTATGAAAACCTGTCTAGGGGAAAAGTGGTTGAGCTGCATGAAAGGTTGTAGCAGGGCATGCTGTGAGTTGTAGTTAGTGAAAGGTTGTAGCAGGGCATGCTGTGAGTTGTAGTTAGTGAAAGGTTGTAGCAGGGCATGCTGTGAGTTCTAGTTAGTGAAAAGTTGTAGCAGGGCATGCTGTGAGTTGTAGTTAGTGAAAGGCTGCACTAGAGTTCTCCTTTATTATTGTTTTATTCTCTTTCTTTCTTATCTCCTTCTTCTCGTTCTCAGTCTCCTCAAGGTCGTGTTCCTAATAAGATACATTTCCTGTAACTAAAGTTGCTTGCTAAAGAATTTCACTATCTGCTAATTGGCGCTATGTACCCTGGGAAGAAGTGTGTAAAATCAAAACAATTATATCACCTTTTAGATGTGTCCACATTTTTATTGGTCAATGTAAATACGCTTTTTATCCATGTCTACATTTTTATTGGTCAATGTAAATACGCTTTTTATTCGTGTCTACATTTTAATTGGTCAATGTTAAATACGCCCTTTGCCTTTTTATACTGATGCTTAATGCAATAAACTAGAGTTTTTCCCTCATAATTTTTTCTTTTTGTCTGTTATCTTTTCCTATAAGGGATACACTCTCCTGGTACCAGAGAAGGTGACACAAACCAAGGTAGAACTAAGGCACTATATGCCAGGGGTATACAGTGAGGAGTTGTAGATCCTTTCACTGCACATAGCAACCAATCAGATTGCTTCTTTCATTTTTGAAAAGGTTTCTGAAAAATAAAAGAAGTGGTCTGATTGGTTGCTATGGGCAACTTTTCCTCTGGACATATTTTGATCATTCTCCCCCTTTATCTCTAGGCTGAATCTGGCATTAGAACTTAGTCTTTTTGGACAGAAGCACGGTTTCAGCCATATAAGCACTATAGCTGTGTCCATAAATTCCTACACCCATTAAAAAGCACAGCCGTAGGATGAAGCATGATCCAGGTATACAACCAATGAGTAGCAGCTGCTTCCCAATATTTTTCTCGGTTCATCTAAAAATTACTAAGTAAATGTAATGTCAGCAGTTTTGGCATAACAGAGTCAAGAAATGTGATATTTTTATTAATTTGAGGCACTCTATGAGTATGAGTTAATCTATTTTGTTATAAATAAACATGTAAAATGAGTATTGTGCAAAACTGTGAAATCCCTACACACAAGTAAGGAACAGCAGCTTTGTCATAACTGAAAATTGTCTTGATCAATAAAGTTATAGTCATTGATTTTTTCCAGCAAGACGAGGTTCCGGTTTGCGTCAGACGTAGGTCACCTAAGCAACTGAGCGAGCCCGCTGGTCACGCGCTGCTGGACGTAGTAAGCCGGTGGACGCGCTCGCCCTGAAGCCAATCAGGTATCGAGGAGTTGGGCACGCGCTGAGGTGAGCAGCCTATCAGGAAAAAAGAATAGGAAGAGGAGGGAGAGCGTGAGCGCGCATCGCAGAGAGGGGGTGGAGAGGCCGAGAGTGGGAAAGCGAGGGAGTGAGAGACATGCTACGGTTTCAGGTAAGGTTGGAGGTTGCAGAGGCTTGTGTTTGGATTCTAGTACTTGGTTACGATAAAACAGCATCCTGGCGTTTAAACCACAGATTGAGGGGGAAGGGTTATGTGTTGTGTTCTACTACAAATAGAAAATATACACAACCTCATACCACTAAGGCAAGGCACATAGTATTAGGTACACAGATAGGAGGAAGCATGGCACCTGCTGTAGGACTGGGCACACAGCATTGTTGGTTGGCAACCCTAGCATTAATAGGAAATCCCAGTCCCAAAAACCTTTTTAGAAGTGAGTTAGGGTGCTAGAAAAATAAAAAGCAACTGTATTTACCTCCCCAATCCTCCCATCTTTGCTATGCCAGTGGCTCCCTATCACTGCCCACTACTGGTTCCTGAGCTTTGTCCTCCCTGCATCATCTGTCTGCCTAGCCCAGTGTGTCCCAACCAGGGGGCCTCCATCTGTTGCAAAACTACAACTCCCAGCATGCCTGGACAGCCAAATGCTGTCTAGGCATATTGTGAGTTGTAGTTTTGCAACAGCTGGAGGCACCCTTGTTGGGAAACAGTAGCTTAGCCAGTCATTGACTGTATTGGTGACCAGCCTCATCAGCCTGTGATTGGCTGAGCGGGTAATTCCTGCATGGAGGACACAACAAAGGGACCAGGAAAGAGCATGGGGCAGTAGGGAATGGCACTGGGAGGATTGCAGTGACAGAATCGGGCAAGTGGGTATGATTCCATTTTTATTTGGGCCTGACTTATTTTTATATATATAAAAAAAATCTGGTGCTGAAGTACTTCTTTAACCCTTTGAGGACACATAAGGATAAAACATAAGAAGAAACGTAACAGAGCACTCATGCGGTGACTGTTTCAAGGCTGGAAGGTAGACATCAGAAGATTTCTTCCATCAGCGGGGAGGCGGTAGATGGTACGGGGGGAACCTCAGATACCGGCCACGGACTGTATCACGACCTTTGGCGCTTCGTCAGGCATGTAATAGTTTCCACTGGGGACTTAGTGAATAGTGACATTCCGTAGTGTGAACATAGCCTTAGGGTTTGTTCATGTGGGCGGATTTTACTGTGTCTTTTGGTGCAGGTTTTCTAAACACGTGTTGCTAGAGTACCTGTCACCAAACTAAACTTTTAATATATTGTTCTTTTTAAGACACTTTGCTATTTACTTGCTATTAAAATTCTCAACCTTTGTTTTAATGTGATGGCTTTGTTCTGTTGTTCCCTGCGCAAGTCAAACAGTTTGGTCTCCTTTCTGCCTGGCAGGAGACCAAACTCGGGAAAAGCGTGCAGGGCATGCTGAGGCACAGCTCTCGCAGGCTTCAGTGTTGTTGCACCTGCTGGGGAACGCTCACTTTCTCATGCTGGGAGCTCACACAATGTGAGCAAGGGGAAAGGTATGATACAGAGCTTTTTAAAGCTTGGAAATGGCAGGAGGGGTGTTAGTAGTTAAATGGTAACTCTCATAAAAAAAAAATGTTTTTGCTATTGCACTCCTTATGGTAAATAAAAAATATTTCTAATATACTTTGTTTAAAAAAAAAAATGAAGTTTTCAATGTTTTGTTTGTGCTTAAAAAAGCTCAAGAGCACATTTTCCTCCATCGTATACACAGACTTTGGACCAAAGCCCAAACACAGAAATTGCAGCCTGGAGTGCTGAGGGGTGTGTGTCCAACCAACAGCATATGGCAGTTAAGTGTGAGAGGAGCTATGATTGGATAAGGCTAGACACACACCCCTCAGCACTCCATGCTGCACTTTCTGTGTTTGGACTTTGGTCCAAAGTCTGTGTAGGAGTTGGGGGAAAATGTGCTCTTGAGCTTTTTTTAAGCACAAATAAAACATAGAAAACTTCATTTTTTTTAAACAAAGTAAATTAGAAATATATTTTATTTACCATAAGGAGTGCAATAGCAAAAATGTATTTTAATGAGTTACCATCTAAGGAATATAATCTGAGTTAGTTTAGAAAATATGGTTTGATGACAGGTGCTGTTTACTCCTAAGTCCTTTTTCATGTCAGTTGTTACCAGTGTTTTCCCATTTAATACATGATACCAGCATGTATAAAATGTGTGTGTATAATCTTGAATTTATTAGTGTTGAACCTCATTTGCCACTTCCCAGCCCAAGCCTCCAACCTATACAGATCCATTTGTAACCCTGCACTGTCCTCTATTGTGTTAGGCTGCTTTCACACTATGAAATTCACCCGTTAATAAACATACATTATTATGTATTGTTAACGGATGTTTAATAACGGGTGAAGTAACGGATGCTAACGGCTGAATGACTGTCCAAATAACGGGCATATTAATCCGTTAAGACTCGTTATCCGTCATATACGGACGTTTTAACACCCCTGCCTACAGACTCCCACAGCCAGACTTGTTTCCATGATGGGAGTAGTAGTTCCCCAGCTGCGGGAGTCTGCTGGTGAGATTACATTAGTTTTTGTACTACTTCCCCCATCATGGAACACAGTCTGTTCCATGATGGGGGTTGTAGTACAGGGGCTGAGGGATTGATCGTACTGGGTCTCACTTCTGACACCCGATGCGATCAGAAGTTAAGCAGGGGAGCGGGCGACATTCTCCGCAACCCTGCGATGTACACAATGTATTTTTTACTTTCACTTTTAAATTCCTGGCGGGGAGCCCTGAATGGCCGGTACTGAGGAGCCAAGCAGGGATCCCAGTGGGGTTTTTAAAATGGACAATGTGAGGGGACATATGTATATTAAGTGTTGGGGGGGGGGGGGCATAGAGCGCTATATATCTAGCCCCCCAGCGCATTAATAAAAATATGACCCCCGTCAGCACATTAATAAAAATATGACCCCCGCCAGCGCATAATGTGACCTCGCCGGCGCATTTGTCTTAATTTTCCATTGCAGTGCTATATGTGAATGGTATATCTATCAGAACGCATCAAGCAGTCGCCGGCCAGATGATCCTGATAGATATACTGTTCATTCATAGCGCCGGTGGCTGCATATGTATATAGATGTGCTGGGGGGGGGGGGGGGCAGACATATAGCGTTATCTGCCCCCCACAGCGCTTCTATATACATATGCAGCCGGCGGTGCTATGAATTAATAGTATATCTGTCAGCATCATCGGCCGGGCGGCTGCTGGATGTGCTGCTGCCAGATATCAGATATAGTGCTGCACAAATGCGCTATATGTGACAAGTATATCTGTCAGCAGCGCATCCAGCAGCCGCCCGGCCGATGATGCTGACAGATATACTATTCATTCAAAGAGCAGAGGCTGCATATGTATATAGAAGCGCTGTGGGGGGCAGATAACGCTATATGTCTGCCCCCCAAGCACTTCTATATACATATGCAGCCGCCGGTGCTATGAATGAATAGTACAGTGACTACCCCCCCCCCCCACGACCTACGATGGCCCCGACATACGATCATTTCAACATACGAGTCCTCTCAGAGGCCATAGCATGTTTAAGGCAGCATCAACATACGATGCTTTTGCATGTCGGGGCCATCGCATAAACTGCTGACGATCACTTACCTGTCCTCGGGGCTCTGGCGCGTCCTCTTCAGGATCCTCTGCATCGTCTGCGCTCTCCATCGCCTTCATCATGTCGCTGGGCACGATGTCATATCATCCAATAGGAGTGGCGTGTGTAACGACGTGATTTCGGCGACGGAGAGCGATGATGCCGGGGAAGCAGAGGCCTTGCCGGAGCTTCAGGGATACCCCGGGGACGCAGCGACTGCGATGGAGGGCGACATCCAGGGCAGCGGTGACGGTCCGGAGCGGCGGAGACAGTTGAGTACAACTTCTTCTACCAGTGGTCTTCAACCTGCGGACCTCCAGATGTTGCAGCAGGTTGAAGACCACTGTCCTATACTTCACATTGCACGGATCCCTCAACATAGGCTGGTCCATTTGGAACGGATTACCATCGTATGTTGAGGGACCACTGTATATCTATCAGGATCATCTGGCAGGCGGCTGCTGGATGCGTTCTGATAGAGATACCAATCACATATAGCGCTACAATGAAAAATTAAGACAAATGCGCCGGCGCGGGGTCACATTATGCGCTGGTGGGGGTATAGATGTATACATATGAATGCGCTGGCGGGGGGGTCATATTTTTATTAATGCACTGGCGGGAGGCATATTATAAATGCGCTGGGGGGCTAGATATATAGCGCTCTATGCCCCCCCCCCCCCCCGCAGCGCTATATATCTTGCCCCCCCCCCAACAACACTTTTAATATGCAGATGTCCCCTCTCATTGTCCATTTTAAAAACTGCGCTGGGATCCCTGATTGGCTCCTCAGTACTGGCCATTTAGTGCACCCAGCGGGGAATTTAAAAATGAAAGTAAAAAATACATCGTGATCGCAGGCTTGCGGAGCATGCCGCCCGCTCCCCTGCTTAATGACTTCTGATCGCATCGGGTGTCAGAAGTACATTTACGTACATTTACGTCCTGTGCATAATCGCGGGCATCGGAGCGATGCCCGTGTCATGCGCGGATGATCCCGGCTGCTGATCGCAGCCAGGGAACCGCCGGCAATGGCCGACGCCCGCGATCTCGCGGGCGTCCGCCATTAACCCCTCAGGTGCCGGGATCAATACAGATCCCGGCATCTGCGGCAGTGCGCGATTTCATTCAGAATGCCGCACGGAGGTCCCCTCACCTTCCGGCTCCTGGCGTCTCCTGCTCTGGTCTGAGATCGAGCAGACCAGAGCAGAAGATCGCCGATAACACTGATCTGTTCTATGTCCTATACATAGAACAGATCAGTATTAGCAATCATGGTATTGCTATGAATAGTCCCCTATGGGGACTATTCAAGTGTAAAAAAAAAAAAAAAGTGAAAAATCCCCTCCCCCCAATAAAAAAGTAAAACGTCCGTTTTTTCCTATTTTACCCCCAAAAAGCGTAAAAAATTTTAGACATATTTGGTATCGCCGCGTGCGTAAATGTCCGAACTATTAAAATAAAATGTTAATGATCCCGTACGGTGAACGGCGTGAACGAAAAAAAAGTCCAAAATTGCTACTTTTTTAATACATTTTATTAAAAAAAAATTATAAAAGTTATTACATTTTTTATATGCAAATGTGGTATAAAAAAATTTACAGATCGTGGCGCAAAAAATGAGCCCTCATACCGCCACTTATACGGAAAAATAAAAAAGTTAGAGGTCATCAAAATAAAGGGATTATAAACGTACTAATTTGGTTAAAAAGTTTGATTTTTTTTAAGCACAACAATAATAGAAAAGTATGTAATAATGGGTATCATTTTAATCGTCTTGACCCTTAGAATAAAGAACACGTCATTTTTACCATAAATTGTACGGCGTGAAAACGAAACCTTCCAAAATTAGCAAAATTGCGTTTTTCTTTTTAATTTCCCCACAAAAAGTGTTTTTTGGTTGCGCCATACATTTTATGATATAATGAGTGATGTCATTACAAAGGACAACTGGTCGCGCAAAAAACAAGCCCTCATACTAGTCTGGATGAAAATATAAGAGTTATGATTTTTAGAAGGCGAGGAGGAAAAAATGAAAACGTAAAAAATAAATTGTCTGAGTCCTTAAGGCTAAAATGGGCTGAGTCCTTAAGGGGTTAAGGTGTTATATGCTTTTTTTTTTTTAAATTTTTTTTTTTTAATTTATTGCCCTCTTTCCATTTTTATTCATCCACATTGGTTTTCTTCTGTTCCGGTCTATTTCATTAGCTTCAGTAATGTACCCTTCACATAGGGTATGTACCTTTCTGCTGGTAGGTCAATAAATAAAAATGAGCAGCTTAAAATCTGCAGCAAAATACTCATCTGTTAAGCACCTTTGGTATGTTCACAAGTGCGTATTTAGCTGCAGATTTTTAACCATTGACTTCAATGGGTAGCAAAATCCGCAGAAGAAATTCTGCAGCAAAATATCCCTGTGTGAACGTTCCATGAGGGTACGTCACGTACGTATTTTGCTGCTTAATTACTCATTGACCTACCAGCAGAAAGGTACAGTTTCCCTTTCACCCACTACAGCACACATGGAGAGACCTCAGGACAGGAACAGGAAGTAGAATTTGCAAATAAGGATGGATGCAGCTGCTAATTCCCAGTTCTGTTTCCTGTCCTGCGAAGGAACAAGACAGGTCAGTTCCAGTGAGGATATGTTCTAAGGATGGCGAACTGTGGGGACCACATCGGCATAAGTCCTCTTCATTAAGGCCACTGCAGGAGCCTGGTACGTCCTCGCCCTGCCTGTGTAAGAAAATTCTCTGGCCCCTCTCACTTTCCCTGGGTGGGTTCCATGCTGGGTGGTGCAATACTCCAAAGGTCATCTCCTCCTCTGCTGAACGCTACACATTGGTGGAGGGGCGGGGCTTAATCCACACGAAATAAAAAACAAAAAAAATATGCAAGGAGTCTGCTGGGGGGAAGGTGCGGCTTACTAGTCGCAGATCTGGTAGGGAGGGGTAAGGGGACAGTGTCCCAGCTTCTATATTTCTTGTGTGGTTCTTGTGTGGATCTGATAGCCGGTCCTGTCTTTATAAAGGATTTACTCAAGCAGGGAATGTGTTGTGCAGAAGAAAAAATATATAAATTTAATATAAAGATAGTGGAGGATATGTCTCCGGACTTCACCAGGAGTATGCAGGATGTCATCAGAGAGAAATTAAAGCATGCATGGCGTCCTGGTCTTCTCAACAACCCTGTACTAGCATGCCGATGGAACCTGATCGCCCGTCCTCAGCTGTATTTTCGAATGAGGACACCTATTATATAGTGGAAGAAGGGGAGCTTTATGAGGATACAGGTTCCCCTCAGAAGTGTTATTGGGTAGATCCCTCTTCCCTTTAGAGTTTGTGGAAGGGCTGGTTAACTTAAAGTGGTCAGATCCACTATGAATTTAGATGATTATATAGAGGCCAACAGGGGTGTAGAAATAAAAAAATAAATAAATAAAAAAAACTACTTGTCCAAGGGGCTAAAGTGGAACACAGTCTACTTGTACCTCAAGAAAATCCAATTGTCCTAGTAGATAAAATAATTTCAACCAAAATAGTATGATTCACCCCACTAGGCCACCAGGGATGGTTATAAGATCCCTTTAGACGCTGCTGTCAGCTTTGACAGCGGTGATCTAATGGTGTAATAGCGGCCACGGCGATCGCAGCATGCCAGGCTATTAGCGGCGGGAGAATTGTAGCTAGCTCCTTTTACACCCGAGGCAAGCCCAGAAAATTCACCTTATAAAAAATTTCTCATATGAAGTGACCAAAAATGAGCAATTCTGGACTATTTTTTACATTTACACCATTCACCGTACGGTTTAATTAACATTATATTTTAATAGCCTGGACATTTCCACATGCAGCGATAACACTTATGTTTATTTTTGTACATTTTATTTAAAGAAAATTGGAAACTTTTATTAGGAAAGGGGCTTATTCACATATATGCGCACTTTTTACAATATTTTAATAACTATTTTTCAGTCTTCATAGGGACTTATATATGGAGTCTTTTGATTGAAAAACACTGAACACCGCTGTGTTACTGGGGGGGGGGGGGGGTTCTGCTTCTCCAGTTTATGTGGTCCATTTTATTTACTCTAATTTATGTGTCAGAAAATGCTGGACGTTGCATTTAGTTACTAGATAACTACAACTCCCAGCACGCCCTGATACAGCCTATGGTTCTGTGGGTGTTGCAGCATGTTGCACTGTATAGTAGTACAGTTAAGGTTATTGTGTAACATGCTGGGAGTTGTAGTTTTGGTTTGTCAGCTGCAGAGCCATAGGCTGTGTCGAGGAATAAAGGGAATTACAGTTAGTAACTACAACACCCAGCATGCCCTGATGCAGCCTATGGCTATGCAGCTGACCTGAACCAAAACTACAACTCCCAGCATGTTGCACTCTATAGTTCTACAGTTTTGGTTATGGTGCAACATGCTGGGAGTTGTAGTTTTGGTTCTGGCGGGTTTGCGTGCATCCGTGGGGCTCTTGGTCGGCAGGTGAGTATGAAGGGGCAGGATTCTGGTGGTGCAATTTAGTGCGGGTGGTCAGAAGCCACTAAAAATGAATAAAATTAGATGGCACAACTGGCGGCAGCAGTGTTCTCCATCCCCCCCCCCTTGAGACACGGGCTCTTGGGCACTGCCCTAATGCCCGATGTGACAGTCCGCCCCTATACAAAACATTCATGCATACACATATCATACATGCACCAGCCACTGCCCCCATATCATATATATACACACACACACACACCACTGGTTTCCCCCCCCCCCCCCCATCATACATTACATACACACATCACAGATACATCATGCACACACTCACACCATACATATGCACACATCATACATACACCCACCGCTGCCCACCCCACATCATACATTACATACACACACAGACATCATACATTACACACACATCACACAGACAGACATCATACACACATAAACTCAGACCATACATATACACCTGCCGCTGCCCAGTGCCCCCCCCCATCATACATTGCATACATACACACATCCACTCACACCCTACATATACAACCACCCTTCCTGCCGCCGCCTGCATTCTCGGCCTCCTCACCTGAGCTGGCCATGAGTGGACATCAGAGCTGTAGTCACACCGGCCGGTGTGACTCTCTCCCCTCCCCCTGCTCTGTGTTTTCCCCGTGCAAACTTGCAACCTCCCCGTGGTGGATTAGGTCCTGTGGAAACAGAGCAGGGGGAGGGATAGAGCTGTGTGCGGGGGAGGGGAGGAGCTGTGTACCTAGCTGTGTATCTCCTTTCTCTCACACTGCTGTGTCTAAGTAGAGCTGCGTCCTGCATCCTCCGGGAGGGGTAGCTAAGGGGCGTGGCTTAATTATGTAATGCAAATGTGCGACCTTGGCCTCTGTGGTCAGCTGGGGGCCGCCGCCGCCCCCTACATACACCCTGAGCGCCGGTGTGAGGTGCAGACTTGCATCTGCTCCTGCGCCTCACACCGGCATTAAAGAAAAATAAGGGGTAGTCGGTCTGTCCCTGCTTGCCCGATGCAGGGCTAAATCTATGAACAATTCACCTGCCCGGCACCCGAAACTACTTGTCCCGGGCGTCGGGCAATAGGATTTCCACATCCCTGGGCCAAGTCTGTTCAAGATCGTATGTACGAAGGTTTAGCTCCCAGGTAGCATAAGATGTTTCCTGTGCATGCTGCTCTGTCTTCCTTGATTAAGAAGTGGAAAAAGCAAGAGAAAGTTTGCTGCTGTTCAATCTTTTATCAAGTGTAAATATCCTTTTCAGGAGAAGGACTGTTCCTGTTTGGATAAGTTACCCGAAATTGACCCCCCTGGTGGCTGAAGTTACCAGGAAAACGTCCTTTACTTTTAAAGACACTGGTTCTTTAAAGGACCCAATGGATAGGAAGGCAGATGGGTTCCTTAGGTAGACATGAAAGAAAGCAGCTGGATCATTTTAACTCATTATTGCTACCACATCTATAGCCAGATCCCTGATGGTCTGGATTGATCAGTTGGGAAATCGTATTAAAGATTGCACCCCTAGAGATCAGTTGTTAGCATCCATCCCTACCCTGGAGGTTGTGGTTGATTGATTTTATCGGATGCTTCTGCAGATTCCCTTAAAGGGGAACTCCGGTGGAAAGAAGTAGAAAACAAATGTTTTCAAATCAACTGGTGCCTGAAAGTTAAACAGATTTGTAAATTACTTCTATTAAAAAAATCTTAATCCTTCCAGTATTTATTAGCTGCTGTATAAAACAGAGAAATGTGTGAATTTCTTTCCAGTCTGACAACAGTGTTCTCTGCTGACACCTCTGTCCGTGTCAGAACTGTCCACATTAGAATCATATCCCCATAGAAAACCTCTCCTACTGGACAGTTCCTGACACGGACAGAGGTGTCAGTAGAGAGCACTGTTGTCAGGCTGGAAAGAACTTCACAACTTTCTCTGTAGTATATCTGTAGTATATAGAAGCTGATAAGTACTAGATTTTTAAATAAGTGATCTACAAACCTGTTTAACTTTCTTGCACCAGTTGATTTGAGAAAACTTTTTTTCCACCGGAGTTTTCAGCTTGAACCCTGTGGTTGAAAGATTGGAAAGGTGACGTTGCTTTTAAATTGTTATACTATGTGCGAGTTTTTTTTCTTCTGGTATAGAACTAAACCCGAAGGCGGCCAATAGAATGAAAAGTTTGCCAGCTGTCCCTTCCTTTCCCCATTAGGCCTGATGCAGCCAAATAGTCAGCCCAGCAATGGCAGGAGAGACCCAGTGGGAGGCAGGTTATCCCATTGATATATATGAGTGGGGTAACATATCTGCATGCCATTGGGTTTTGTCCACAATAAAGCAAGGTTTGGTGAAGATATTAACCCTTTAAGGACGCAGGACGTTTGAGTACGTCCTGTGAAATCCCGGCCCCCCGCCGCTAGCTGGAGTGGAGCCGGTGCCCGATGCCTGCTGAAATCGTTCAGCAGGCATCGGGGCATATCGCCCAGGGGGGTCATTATGCTGGACAATTCAGTCCAGCGATCTGCGGCAGATTCCGGGTCAATCGGGTCTCCAGTGACCCGGTGACCCGGAATTACAGGCTGTTCGGGACCGTCTCCGACGGCCCCGAACAGCCAGAGCCTGCAGGGGTGTGGTGGCACTGGTGCCACCTCACGATCGCCCTGATTCGTCGGCCGGATTACCGGCCGACCAATCAGGGCGCCTGCTGCGGGTGTCACTCCCGCAACCCACTCCGCCCCTCTTCCGGAGGACGTGAGCGGGTGCGGGACGTGCACCCCAGGTGCTGGGGACCCCGATCCCCGGCGTCAATGTTGGGATCGGGGCCCCAGGAGCGACGGCGACGACGAGGGGCTGACCTCATGCGGCTGGATCGTTGGAGGTGAGTGACAGCCTCCTGCTGTTGCTTAGCAACAGCTCCCAGCATGCAAAAAGGGCATGCTGGGAGCTGTAGTTATGCAACAGCAGGAGGCAGACCACCACAACTCCCAGCATGCCCTTATGGGCATGCTGGGACTTGTAGTTTTGCAACAGCTGGAGGCACATTTTTTCTATGGAAAAGTGTACCTTCAGCTGTTGTGTAACTACAACTCCCAGCTTGCACCAACAGCTAAAGTGCATGCTGGGAGTTGTAGTAGTGCATCTGCTGGTTGCATAACTACAACTCCCAGCATGCCCGTTGGCTGTCGGTGACTGCTGGGAGTTGTAGTTTTGCAACAGCTGAAGGCACACTGAGTTATGTAGCAAACCAGTGTGTCTCCAGCTGTTGCATAACTACAGTCCCCAGCATCCCCAGCCAAAGTAGTATGCCTCCAGCTGTTGCATAACTACAAGACCCAGCATGCCCTTCCGCTGTCCGTACATGCTGGGGGTTGTAGCTTTTGCAACAGCTGAAGGCACACTTGTTGCAAAACACTGAGTTTGTTACCAAACTCTGTGTTTCACAACCAGTGTGCCTCCAGCTGTTGCAAAACTACAACTCCCAGCATGCACTGATAGACCCTACATGCTGGGAGTTGTAGTTTTGCAACAGCTGAATGTTCCCCCCCCCCCCCCCCCCCCCAATGTGAACGTACAGGGTACACTCACATGGGTGTAGGATTACAGCAAGTATCCGGCTGCAAGTTTGAGCTGCGGCAAATTTTCTGCTGCAGCTCAAACTGCCAGCGAGAAACTACTGTGAACCCCCCGCCCGTGCGACTGTACCCTAAAAACACTACACTAACACACAATAAAAAGTAAAAAACACTACGTATACACATACCCCTATACAACCCCCCTCCCCTCCCCAATAAAAATGAAAAATGTCTGGTACGCCACTGTTTCCAAAACGGAGCCTCCAGCGGTTGCAAAACTACAACTCCCAGCATGCACTGATAGACTGTACATGCTGGGAGTTGTAGTTTTGCAACAGCTGGATGTTCACCCCCCCCCCCATGTGAACGTACAGGGTACACTCACATGGGCGGAGGATTACAGTAAGTATCCAGCTGCAAGTTTGAGCTGCGGCTCAAACTGCCAGCGTGAAACTACTGTGAACCCCCGCCCGTGTGACTGTACCCTAAAAACACTACACTACACTAACACACAATAAAATAAAAAGTAAAAATCACTACATATACACATACCCCTACACAGCCCCCCTCCCCAATAAAAATGAAAAACGTCTGGTACGCCACTGTTTCCAAAACGGAGCCTCCAGCTGTTGCAAAACAACTACTCCCAGTATTGCCAGACAGCCACTGACTGTCCAGGCATGCTGGGAGTTTTACAACAGCTGGAGGCACCCTGTTTGGGAATCACTGGCGTAGAATACCCCTATATCCACCCCTATGCAAGTCCCTAATTTAGGCCTCAAATGCGCATGGCGCTCTCACTTTGGAGCCCTGTCGTATTTCAAGGCAACAGTTTAGGGCCACATATGGGGTATCGCCGTACTCGGGAGAAATTGTGTTACAAATTTTGGGGGGTATTTTCTGCTTTTACCCTTTTTAAAAATGTAACATTTTTGGGAAAAGAGGCATTTTAGGTAAAACAAAAATATTTTTTTTTACATATGCAAAAGTCGTGAAACACCTGTGGGGTATTAAGGTTCACTTAACCCCTTGTTACGTTCCCCGAGGGGTCTAGTTTCCAAAATGGTATGCCATGTGTTTTTTTTTGCTGTCCTGGCACCATAGGGGCTTCCTAAATGCGGCATGCCCCCAGAGCAAAATTTCCTTTAAAAAAGCCAAATGTGACTCCTTCTCTTCTGAGACCTGTAGTGCGCCAGCAGAGCACTTTTCACCACCATATGGGGTGTTTTCTGAATCGGGAGAAATTGGGCTTCAAATTTTGGGGGGTATTTTCTGCTATTACCCTTTTTAAAAATGTAAAACTTTTGGGAAACCAAGCATTTTAGGTAATTTTTTTTTTTTTTTACGTATGCAAAAGTCGTGAATCACCTGTGGGGTATTAAGGTTTACTTTACCCCTTGTTATGTTCCCCGAGGGGTCTAGTTTCCAAAATGGTATGCCATGTGGTTTTTTTTGCTGTTCTGGCACCATAGGGGCTTCCTAAATGTGACATGCCCCCCAAAAACCATTTGTCGCTCCTTCCCTTCTGAGCCCTCTACTGCGCCCGTCGAACAATTAACATAGACATATGAGGTATGTGCTTACTCGAGAGAAATTGGGTTTCAAATACAAGTAAAAATTTTCTCCTTTTTACCCCTTGCAAAAATTCAAAAATTGGGTCTACAAAAACATGCGAGTGTAAAAAATGAAGATTGTGAATTTTCTCCTTCACTTTGCTGCTATTCCTGTGAAACACCTAAAGGGTTAAAACGCTGACTGAATGTCATTTTGAATACTTTGGGGGGTGCAGTTTTTATAATGGGGTCATTTGTGGGGTATTTCTAATATGAAGACCCTTCAAATCCACTTCAAACCTGAACTGGTCCCTGAAAAAAAGCGAGTTTCAAAATTTTGTGAAAAATTGGAAAATTGCTGCTGAACTTTGAAGCCCTCTGGTGTCTTCCAAAAGTAAAAACACGTAAATTTTATGATGCAAACATAAAGTAGACATATTGTATATGTGAATAAAAAAAAAAATATTTTGAATATCCATTTTCCTTACAAGCAGAGAGCTTCAAAGTTAAAAAAATGCAAAATTTTTAAATTTTTCATCAAATTTTGGGATTTTTCACCAAGAAAGGATGCAAGTTACCACAAAATTTTACCACTATGTTAAAGTAGAATATGTCACGAAAAAACAGTCTCGGAATCAGATTGATAACTAAAAGCATTCCAGAGTTATTAATGTTTAAAGTGACAGTGGTCAGAATTGCAAAAAATGGCTGAGTCCTTAAGGTGAAAAAGGGCTCAGTCCTTAAGGGGTTAAAGAGTAGCTCCCACCATCTTTTTTTTATTTATTTATTTTTTCTGCCCCTGCCTATTGCCCATCTCTCCCTAACCCCCTCCCTGCTTTAAAACCTTTTTATTACTATATAAAAAATATGCCTTTTTGTCTGCCTGGTAGTGTGCTCACTACTAGGTAGACTTCCCCAGCAGGCACGACGTCACTGCTGGGGGGCCGACTTCCGCCTTTAGTTCATCTACAAAGGGTGCCTCCAGCTGTTTCACCACTACAACTCCCAGCTTGCCCTGACATCTATTGGCCGTGCTACCCCGTACCCTCCCCCTCCGTGTTAAAACCACGATCCCCGCTTTCCCTCCAACCCCCGTTTAAAACCACGATCCCCGCTCTCCTCTAAACATACATACTGCAGAGTCCAGCAGCGGTGTGCAGCAGCAGCGACATGTGCGGGAGGAGTGGCCGGCGTGTGAGCCCAGGAAGTCAATGTGCTCGCTCCCGCCTGTCTGATTGACAGGCAGGGAGCGAGCGCAGGCTGAATGAATTCGGACCGATTGCCCGGCCGGCATCGGTCCGAATTCAGGCGTGATGTCACGCCAGCCTGCAGCCGGCCACTAGGAGGGAGTGGCCGGTTTTCAAACGTAATTTAAAACATTTTAATAAAAAAAAAAAATTATGAAAATATATTAGAGATATGCTGTAGTACATATGTACTACAACATATATATAAAAAAAAAATTGACGATAGTGCCCATTTAAGTTATAAAGTCCCCTGGGTGGGGACTTTTACTTACCAGCACTCATCACTCTGTCCGTGGTCCCGTCCCCTTGTCTTGATTGACGTCTTGGGTCACCGCTCTGCTCAGTCTGCTTAGGGAGCAAAGCGATGACGCAAGCCATCAATCAAGCTGACGGGGCGCAACCACGGCCGGAGCAGTGGGGAGCGACAGGTGCTGGTAAGCACAAATCCTCGCCCAGGGAACTACTTGTAAGGCGGCCGCAGGGGACGACTACTTTATAACTTAATATCCCCCAGGGATTGTCCCCCAGGGATGATGAGGATACATATTTTAGCATATATAACATGTTGTTAAGTGTTACATAAGCTAAAATCTACTGATTGGTTCCTTGTAGAGATAAATATAACAAAAAAAAATACCACCAGAAGTTTCTCAGGGAAGCAGTGTTTGAAGACAACACTCTGCTTTACCTACAGTTTTGAGCCCTCCCCTTTGGTCTCTCCCAGGCACCTGCAACATTCTCTTAAGATTTTGCCAGAGGTGATGGCCCACATAAGAGTACGAGACTTTTTGATAGTCCCATATCGAGACAATTTCCTTTTATAATATCAGTCAGGGGAGCTCTTATTAGATCAGGTTCTCCAGGTGAAAGTAATTCTCTCATATTTTGGTCCGAAAGTAAATCTGACTCTTCAGTCAGATTTGTACCTTTCCAAGAATAGGCCTAGATTCCTGACATCAGCTTTCCTTCCTCAGCCAAAGATTGCCTCTCTTGGTCTCTCTTCCTTTTGGTGTTAGGGAAAGCATTAACCCTGACTAAAGGCACCCATATCAATTATAAAACTTAACTTTTATTACATTTTCATTTAGATTAATATTTGTACTCATTAACCACTAGGTTTATGAAGTTTATGAAATTCTAAGAACTCATTGGTAAATTCTGGTGTCAGATTCCGATATAAAAAGTAAGATAGGTCCTAGACCTAGTCTAACCTACCGTAGAGGACAAAATCTAAGGGACCTTTTGGTGCATAGTCACCAAAAGAGGGAGGTGAGAAATCCAATGACTTGGTTACCGGCTCAACCACAGGGTTCATTTCCATGTGGGCATTGTAGAAATTGCAGATACATACCCAAAACAAAAGATTTCATTAATCCAGTGGATAGTAAGAAGTATGAAATCTGGGACTTTATCAACTGTGGAACCCAAAATATAATCTATGCGGCACAATGCCCATGTCCGAAAATATGTCGGTAAAACTATTCAAGAATTTCGCAAGAGAGTAAGTATACATATTAGTACCATCCACACATGGGCAGATACACCCCTGGCGAACCATATGAATAATATTCATACAGACGACAAATATTCATTGAAATTTTGGGGCTTAAGAAAGATGAAGATAAGTGACAGGAAGGGGTATATAGACAATATACTGTTGAAAGAAGAAACCCGATGGATATATCGGTTAGGAAATAAGAGTCCAAAGGGACTAAATGAAGACTTTTCGTATTCAGCGTTTTTGGAATAATAAATTAAAAATAATGTATTGCCATGGTAGGCAGTGGGTAAATACTGTCAGAGGATTAGTCAGCATCGAGTGAAAATAAAATGGGTACAATAAATAAGGGTATACACAATAAATTATTAACTAAAATAGATTTAAAATACTTACCTTGAGAGGAGTGGTGGGAATGTTGAAGATCGAGTTTGAAAAGTCCAAGGGAATCTGCAAAAACAGAATAATTTAAGAACTAATGATGTTGGATCATAAATAAATACATTTATTGTATAATAACTAATGCACAAAATATGGAAGATAAGACCTGGTAAGTTCTAGTTGGTGATATATAAAGTATAGAACAGTGAGTAGTATTATATATAGGTATAATTAAAAAGGTTTGTATTTTTAATGTATATGACTGATTTGAAAATATAAATAGGACCACATATGAGTATGATATACGTTTTCATAGACCTATATGTGCAGATCAATCCAACGTAGAAGTCTGGGAGACAGATAGACTTTTCTTGTGTACTTACCAGTGGGATCTAAGTCCCAAGTCATGCACAGAATCTATCATGGTGAGCTTTTATGCACGTGCGCACATTGTTGGAATGGTGCCAGTCATTGAGGGGAGGCTTGGATGCGCTCCATGCCTCATTTTGCATGCACAAGTGACGGAGGTTAACACATGCATATGCGCATGGACAATCTTTAAAAAAACAGAGCGCAGGCACAAAAATCAGCGCCTGGATAGAGACACAATAAGACGGAGAAAAACTTCTAAGATTGAAGACATACGTCGTACCGAAGCTCTCATTGGTGCGTCCTAGTGGTCAGATGCACCAATGAGCGCATAATTTATGACACCATATGTAAAACTCGACTGCTGACTGGATGAGAAGGACGCCGAACAATTAAGCAATTAAACCATACATCTATAAATAAAGCACCATGTCCGTATCCCTGACATCTCATGGCAAAACGTTAGGAAGGAGGGACATAAGATTTTAGAGCAGCACTGACATATAGTCTATGTGAAATAGGGAATACTGGAAGCCAGCTGGTAGTAATAATAATAATAATAACAACAACGCAGCCAGTCTTGTTCATTAAAGGAGAAGTCCCATGTAGAAAAAGTATTGTGTTTTAAATGCAGAAGCAAAAGTTATATCACTTTGTAAATCACTGACTTTACCCATCTTGTATATAAAACCTGTTTTTCTAGCTTCTTTGTTCAGAGAGGAAGTTCAGCAGCTCCCTGTTCTGATGACTTGCGACCCCCCATTGAGCTGCATTATGCTGGGGGCCGTGATGTCACAATTTCCCATAGTTCTGCAGCTTAGCCAGCTCTGTGCACACAAGGGAACCTCCCATGTGCAGCTTCAGCCAATCATAGAAGCCCCAGTGAGCTGAGCACGTGTCTTCATCTCCTCGGCAGGGAAGCATCTGACAGCCAGCTCAGTGTTTATAAGAGCAAGAACGATGTCCCAATGTCCCGAGAAGAAGCAGAGGGGGAGGGGGAGATCCCTGCTTTGCCCTGCACTGATCACAATCTGACAGCAGGTCAGTCTGAAAGAACGATGTCCTGAGAATAGAAGCAGGGGGAGGGGAAACACTGAGCCTGCTGTTAGGAAAGTGATCAGTGTCTAGGTCAGTGTATCCCAACCAGGGTGCCTTCAGCTGTTGCAAAACTAAAACTCCCAGGCATGCTGGGAGTTGTAGTTTCACAACAGCTGGAGGCACCCTGGTTAGGAAGCACTGGTCTAGGCTGGGCTACTTCTGTGATGAACTGAAAGGCATTATGGGAGACAGGAAGTCAGGGACCTCCATGTACCAGGAAGTACCGATCTTTCAGAGGGGATTGCAGGAGAAGGGAGAGGGTGAGATACATGAGGAGCAGATTGTCAGAATGGTGAGCTGATGCACTTTCACATGATAGAAAAAAAAATTTGTGACTTGGTCCATGATACTTCTTATTTAATGCTGTATGCATAATAAAGGAGTTCATACTGGCTGAATGAGCCAGCAGGCTGATGGAATAAATAAAATCAGTAAACCCATTGATGCTAATTAGCAAACCACAAAAAATTGAACCTATATGTACAGTGCTGTATTTTTAATATACCACTGCCACATAGTGGCTAATGAGTACAAATATTAATCTAAATAAAAATGTAATAAAAGTTAAGTTTTATAATTGATTTGGGTGCCTTTAGTCAGGGTTATCCCTGAGGGGATTCATTTCCCCAAGGAAATTTGCTATATATTAGTTGCCCAGAGACACCCAAGGGGAGCCTTTTTTGGTGTTAGGGAAAGCGTTAAAGCTTATGTCGGACAATTTGATAGTAGTGGCATACAGAAACCACTATGGGGACACCAGGTGAGCTGCCCTTATGAGAATTGTCACCACCTTTTCAGGTTAGCAGAGCTGCATCAGAGATCACTTTTTGCTCTTCATCTGAAGGGATCTCACAACCAAGTAGCAGACTTCCTAAGCTGTCATCTCCTAAACCAGGGGGAGTTAAATCAGCTAGTGCTCTCCCATATTGCAGTATTATGGAGAACCCCATCTATGGACTTTTTTGCCCTTAGAACAAACAAACAAGCTGGAGAGATTCGATGACCTAATCCAGTGGATCTCCCCTCAGGAATGGATGTTTTCTTCCACGATTGGAGGGGTGGGGTCTTCTTTATGCATTTCCGTGCATCACGCAAATGCCCAAACTATTGAGGAAGATAAGAGAGGACAGGGCGATGGTGATCGTTATTGCCCCCCTTTGGCCCAGAAGGATGTCTGGGGTTCTCCCAGAGTCCCAGAACCTTCTACATCAAGGTCCAGGGTACCATCCCCAGTTATCAAAAATTCACTTGACGGCATGGCTGTTGAGAGGGACATCCTGAAAAATTCGGACCAGGTAATTACAACTTACCTGGCCATTCACAAAAAAGTTAGGTTCTATAGGTTGTGGATTCCCCAATCACTGTGCTTGAAGCCCTGACATTCCTAAGATTTTGGTTATTTTTTTATTTTTTGCAGGAAGGTTTAAATAAAACTTATAAATATTAGGAGAGGCTCTTATCAACTAGTTTCCTGGGACCCGAGCTACTCAAATAACACCTATACCCACGGTGTAAAAAAATGCAATAAATAAAAAATGGAAATTGAGGCTCAGGGTCAATGAATATTGGATGATGATATGTTTATTATAATATATATATATATACGGTATATGATAGTTAAAGTGTGTGCCGAACCTCACAGGGCCCTTGTGGGTCGGCAAATACACAATAAAAATTCACAATAGATATACAAATATAATACGTCAATTTTAATTAATATCAACAGGTAATTAGTAAAATTCATAAAATTTTTAAAAATTTATAAAAAAAAAATGAGTGTCCACAGTATCCAATAAATCCGTCAAAATTATCCACAGTGTCCGATAAGCCAGCTGAATAGCCGAAAAAATAAAGATATTCTTGAGAAATTGATCTAATAGTTCAGATGGTGGGTACCATGAAAATAAAGTGCATATTAATCTTAGTAGTTTTGTTCAAATGAATCCCCTTGTATGTGAATCGTTTGTAATCCGATGTATAAGTTCTGTCTCTTTGTGCAAAGAGCCCGCTGCTAGAGACTGGGCAGTTTCAACGATATGCAGCGATGTCTGAAGTGAGCTTATAGGGAGGATACAATGTTGCTAGACAAGTGATACTATGTATGCATACAATTGTGTAAAGGGTTTAGTTCTCTTGAATTAAACACCTGCTGCTAGAGATTTTGCGGTCTCAAAATATGCTGTGGGTTCTGGTGGGCAAATAGGGGACTGCAGCGCTTCAAAAGTACAGCATAGCTGTATACATAGTACCTGATGTGGCGCTGGTGGTCCCGGCTTGGTACAGATGATGGTCGTCTGTTAGAGACACGGCTTGTCTCAAAAGATACAGCAAATTGGAGTGGATCCGATCTTTGTAACGGCTCTGAGAATTAGCCCGGTGTGGAAAATTTTAAGGTTCTGCCTCTGGGATATTGGCTGTATGGAGTGGCACTTAGAAGGGATAAGCTGGACGCGTTTCAAGTCCTCCGTAGGACTTTTCCTCAGCATCTAAAAGTAAAAGCGAGTTCCCAAAGTCCTTTTAGTGGGGGTTTTATATGTATAGCTCCTCCCTTTATGGGAGGATATCACAACCACTTAGAAAAAATAGTAAGTTGGGATTCTGTGGAAAACGTGGTGGGAATCCATCTTTATATAAGACTAAAACATGGTATATAGTTACTTATACAGTTTAAAATCATATTTATTTTTATAAATGAGTGTCTGTATAATAGAGAACTGTATTAAAATGTGGGTATATAAATAAGGATAAAAATTAATCTAGATACAGTAATTTTTGTAGGGGGCGTCTGAGTTTGTATATTGAAAATCTGTCTCATAATGTAGACGTATGGGCAAGATTTAGTGTTAACAAGTATGGGATAAAATGTAACGTTGAATGAATAAATAATCAAATGAAAAAGTGTGCAAATAATCGATCTTGATAAAAATCTTCATCCAAAAAATGTCTAGCGCAGTCGAGAATTTTTTTTGAATTTAACTCTAGCACCCAAGGGATTAAATGGTGAATTAGAAGTTTTGGGGTTTTTAGATTAATTATAATGTACTATTTACCATACCGATTCCCCTTTTTCCAATTATATTACTAAAATATATTTTCCACATTCCTATCCCTTCTTCCCCTATATTTAACAATTTCCCTTCAAATTCCCGTTTCTCACACTATCCCATTTCTCGTAGTAATTTTTCTTTTAGCCTAACATGATAGTATCCCTTCAATTCACATACCGTATATACTCGAGTATAAGCCGAGTTTTTCAGCACTATTTTTCGTGCTGAAAACACCCCCCCGGCTTATACTCGAGTGAACTCTCCACCCGCAGTGGTCTTCAACCTGCGGACCTCCATAGGTTTCAAAGCTACAACTCCCAGCAAGCCCGGGCAGCCATCGGCGCAGAGGTACGTTCATTACCAACGTACTTCTGCGTCATCGTCAAGGCAACGCCTCTATTCTGGGCCCGAACCGCGGAGAAGAGGCCTCCCCGGTGAAGATAGCAGCCCGGAACCACACTCCCACCGGACGACCTCCTCACCGGACAGTCCTGCAGCACCGGACCAGCGCCGAGCGGAGGCGAGTACTGTACAGAACTAAAGGGGGTGAGAGGGGTCTGGATGATGTCGAAGGCCGCAGTGGTCTTCAACCTGCGGACCTCCAGAGGTTTCAAAACTACAACTCCCAGCAAGCCCGGATAGCCGATGGCTGCCCAGGCTTGCTGGGAGTTGTAGTTTTGAAACCTCTGGAGGTCCGCAGGTTGAAGACCACTGAGGGCGGATGACAAGAGGATGATGAAGGGGGGGGGGGTGTGGGATGATGACAAGGTGATGATGAAGGGGGGTGGGGATGATGACAAGGGGATGATGAAGGGGGGGTGTGGGATGATGACAAGGGGATGATGAAGGGGGGTGTTTGGGATGATGACAAGGGGATGATGAAGGGGGGTGGGGATGATGAAGGGGGGGTGTGAGATGATGACAAGCGGATGATGACAGGTGATATTGATGAGGGTCTGGATGATGACAGGGTGATGATGATGATGATGAGGATGTTAATGACGGGGGTCTGGATGATGACAGGGGGGGATGATGTATTTCCCACCCTAGGCTTATACTCGAGTCAATAACTTTTCCTGGGATTTTGGGTTGAAATTAGGGGCCTCGGCTTATACTCGGGTCGGCTTATACTCGAGTATATACGGTATGTTCCAATTCTCACATGTTTCACAGGTTACCACAAATTTTTTTCCCCCCATATTCTCTATACTCTAACATTTTGTGTATATTTTTTTATACATTCCTATCTACTTATGTGTCTAGTCCATAGATTCATTTTATTCCAATAATTCTAGTACATATGTGTTCAGTTTTTACTAAGATTTTTATCAAGATCTATTGTTTGCACACTTTTTCATTTGATTATTTATTCATTCAACGTTACATTTTATCCCATACTTGTTCACACTAAATCTTGCCTATAGGTCTACATTATGAGACAGATTTTCGATATACAAACTCAGACGCCCCCTACAAAAAATTACTGTATCTAGATACATTTTTATCCTTATTTATATGCCCACATTTTAATACAGTTCTCTATTATACAAAGACACTCATTATATAACGATAAATATGATTTTAAACTGTATAAGTAACTATATACCATGTTTTAGTCTTAGAAGACGTGGTGGGAATCCATCTTTTTCAGGGGTGTGAAAATAAAAAAATAAATAAAAAAAAACTACTTGTCCAAGGGACTAAAGCGGAACACAATCTACTTGTCCCTCAAGAAAATCCACTTGTCCTGGTAGATAAAATAATTTCAACCAAAATAGTACGATTCACCCCACTAGACCACCAGGGATGGTTATAAGATCCTTTTAGACACTGCTGTCTACTTAGACAGCGGTGATCTAATGGTTTAATAGCGGCCACGGCGATCCCAGCATGCCAGGCTATTAGCGGCCGGAGAGCTGTAGCTAGCTCCTTTTACGCCTGAGGCAAGCCCAGAAAAGTCTAGATGTAACTTTTTGATCACCTTATAAAAAAAATTCTCATATGAAGTGACCAAAAATGAGCAATTCTGGACTATTTAACATTTTCACCGTTCACCGTATGGTTTAATTAACATCATATTTTAATAGTCTGGACATTTCCACATGTAGCAATACCACTTATGTTTATTTTTGTACATTATTTTTATTTAAAGAAAATTGGAAACTTTTCTTAGGAAAGGGGCTCATTCACATATATACTCACTTTTTAAAATATTTTAATCACTATTCGGCTCCATTGGGGGACACAGACCTTGGGTAGATGCTATTGTTGCTAGGAGACTTGACACTAAGGAAATCAAAAAAGTCGGCTCCTCCCAGCAGGATATACCCGCCTACACAGCCTGAGGTAATCAGTTTTAGCTTAGTGTCGCAGGAGATGGACACTAGTCTGGGGTTCTCCCCAGACTTGGTCTAACATTTTTTAATTTTTACAGAATAGGGACATTTAGTTTTTCTTATTCCCTTTTATTTTCCTTTTTTTCAGGTGGGATCTCAGGAACATAGCGTTCACTGTTTCCCCATTAGCGATTGAAGGGGCACAGGCATCGTGGATGTACTGTCAACCCCCTCTCGCCAATGGCCAGCGCCTGGGGTTGTACCTTATGGGTCCGGGTCCCCCACATTTCCCTGCTCGTCTTGCTTTTCAAGCCCGGCATGATGCAGGTGACAAAAAAGCTGGCTGAAGACTTCATGACTGAAGACTTCAATAGGTGAGTTTTTCAGATTTAGGTGAGTATTCTCCCCCCCCCCCTCTTTTTTTTTTCTTTCAGGTGTGGGGGCTTGCAACTGCTGGAGACCCCCCTGTTTTGGTTCCACTCCTTTTTATTCTATCTAGTTAGGGAGCCCTTGCCCAATAGGGACCCCCAACGTTTATTGGGAGCACTTAGGGAATGCAGGGGGCTAAAAGGAGTCAGTGGTGTAGGACTGTGTGTGTGCATTAACTTTTTGCAGTTATTCAGCAGCCACGGCTGCCCTTTCACTTTAGCTTCCTCTGTGCTCTGGTGCAGGGGCGCAGTTTACTTTAACTTTCGCAGTGGCCCACTGCGCCGGCATTTTCGCTCACTCCCGTTCCCCTTCACTCGCATATGCTTCGGGGATGGGAGCGGGCGCCATTATTAACCGGCCTCCTTCTTTCCCAGCAGAGTTTGCGCCCTTGGGAGAGCGCAAATCTCTTAATCCAATGGGAACTGGGCAAGGGGCTGTTAGCCAATCTGGCCCCTCTTTTCTGATTGGTCTGGCCGTCCCTGCCTGTTCTCTCTCTCTCTCCCTTCTCGTTCCTTTCTTCACAGCAGCTGCCTGGTGGGGGACACGGACGCTGGTGAGGCTGTTTTATTTTACTCAGGTCCGAGCCCAGAACTGTTCCTCCCTCTAAACAGGTACCTGGGGCCCTGGTCACCTACTATTCTTGTAAGAGCTGCAACTCCAAAATGCCTGGGTCTGCTGAACCCACTGGTTCTGCCTGCACCACTGCACCTCCTGACCCCCCTGGTATTCCTATTCAGTTTGCTCCCCCAGACCCAGTGGGCTCTGCTGCCTCTCCAATATTGGTGTCTTCCCTCTCTGTCTAATTCTGACTTGGCGCAGGTCTCCCGCTCCATGGTCACTGCCTTAGAGAGGTCCTCCTTACACTGTTCCCCAAGAGAGCCTCGCTCTCCCTCACCCGATTTTAAACGCTCTCACAAGCGTAATAGGGGTCATTCCTCTGACTCCTCTCCGGAGTCTTTGTTCAGACGTAGGCGCTCCTCTCGTGGGCACCGTCCCTCTGCTACGTGTTCCAGAAAGTGTCTTTCTTCTAGAAGACGCTCCCCGAGTCGCCGTTCTGAGTCACCAGAACGGCGCGCCAGGTCAGTGTCTCCCTCTTCTAAGGCTGCCTCCACCCGTTCCCACTCCCCTGGAGAACTAGTTGATGAGGCTGCTTCTGTCTCTGACTCAGAAGACCATGCTGATTGGTTTCGGCCATAAGAGACACCTTTCACCTAGAGGACCCAGGAACTTCGAACGCTGTCCCAGAAGTTTCCTTTCATCGTGCCCGTCCGGCACCCAAAATGATCAGATCCCATGCTGAATTTGAAGCCTTGCTAGAGTCTGCCTGGAGGCACCCTGACGAGAGGTTTCAAGAAATAAAGAAGGTTCAAGCGCGTTATCCCTTTGCTAAGGACCTCATTGCCCGGTGGATCTCACCTCCTACGGTGGACCCACCAGTCTCCCTACCTTTGCCCGATGCTGCATCTTTTAAGGATCCAGCGGACAAAAAGGTGGAGACCTTGGCTAAATTTGCCTCTGAGGCGACGGGTTCATCTCTTCTCCCTACTTTTGCCTCTGCCTGGGTTTCCAGGGCCCTTGCGATGTGGGTTTCCCGACTCCGCCAGGGCATTTCTTCTGGTGCTTCCTCGGAAGAACTGGCCAACTTAATTCTCCTGCTTTCTAAAGCGGGAGGTTTTCTATGTTCTGCTTCCATGCAGTCGGCCCGCTGTGCTGCTTTTGCCATGGTTAACATTGTGGCTCTCCGTAGATCAGCGTGGCTCAAAGCCTGGGATGCGGACGCAGCCTCTAAAAAGTCTCTCACTGAGCTTCCTTTTACTGGCTCTCGGCTTTTTGGTAAGCGCCTAGACGAGATCATCTCGGAAGCCACGGGAGGGAAGAGTTCCTTATTACCTCAAAATAAGGCCCGTTATACTACCTCCCGCCGTAAATCTACCTCCTTTTGGACCTTCGGGGTCACGAAGGGGACTAGGCAGGCGCCTTCTCGGGACAAAAAGGCTCCCTTCTTCCAGACTCGCCCATCCTGGAAATTGGATAACTGTTCTGGCCGCTCTGTGGGTACCCGCAAACCCACCTCCGCCTGAAGGGACGCCCCCACCCGCAGATTTTTCTTGGGTGGGAGGTCGTTTGTTACTCTTCCGGGACGTCTGGACCACACATGTGCAGGACTCCTGGGTCAGAGATGTGGTGGCCAACGATTACTTGTCTCTCTTCCAAAGGATCGCTTTTTCCTTTCCCGAACTCTGCGATCTCCCTCTCTGGCAAAGGCCTTTGGAGGTGTGCTTCAGTCCCTCCTCATTCAGGGTGTCATTGTCCCGGTTCCTCCCAGGGAACGCTTTTGAGGTTTTTATTCCAACCTCTTTGTAGTTCCCAAGAAAGGGGGTTCTGTACGCCCAATCTTGGATCTTAAGCTCCTCAACAGGCATCTCCTCCTGCCCCACTTCCGCATGGAGTCTCTCCGTTTGGTTGTGGTGACCATGGATCAGGGGGAGTTTCTTTCCTCAGTGGAAATCAGGGACGCCTACCTCCATGTTCTGATTTTTCCGGGACACCAGCGGTTCCTCCGATTTGCTGTCCCGGAGGGACATTTCCAGTTCGTGGCTCTCCCCTTCGGCCTTGCCACAGCTCCGAGGGCATTCACCAAGGTCCTTGCGCCGGAGATCGGCCTGCTACGGACAAGGGGGGGTCTCAGTGATCCCTTACTTGGACGACCTTCTGATCAAGGCTCCGTCCAGAGACCAGAATCTAGAGAGCCTCACCCTCACTCTTCAGGCCCTGTCTCGCTTTGGTTGGTTGGTCAATCGGGACAAGTCCAACCTATCCCTCACTCAGTCCCTGGTTTTTCTAGGACTTCGGTTCGACACCCGATCTGCCCTGGGTTCACCTCCCGTCGGACAAGCGATTGACCCTTCTGTCGGGGGTTCGTATACTCAGGAACCCCTCCCCATTGACCATTCGGTTTTGCATGGAAGTCCTGTGTCGGATGGTGGCGGCCATGGAGGCAGTTCCCTTCGCTAAGTTTCATTTTCGACCCCTTCAACTTGCGATTCTATCCCGGTGGGACAGGTCTCCATTGTCCCTCGATCGCAAGATTGTACTTCCTCGGACATCTCGCCGCTCCCTTCTGTGGTGGCTCCGCTCCCCCCTGCTTCTTCAGGGACGCTCCTTCCTGCCCCTCCATTGGTTGGTTGTCACGACGGATGCCAGCCTTTTGGGTTGGGGGGGGTGACTTCCGAGACCGGACAGTCCAGGGCCTTTGGTCTCCCAGGGAGACACTCTTCCCGATCAACATCTTGGAACTGAGGGCAATCTACCTTTGCCTGTTACAACGGGAGAGCCTTCTCCAGGGCCGCCTAGTTCGTGTCCAGTCGGACAACTCCACTGCGGTGGCATACATCAATCGCCAGGGTGGCACCCGCAGCTCGGCGGCGATGGCCGAAGTTTCCAAGATCCTTCTCTGGGCAGAGCTTAGGGTTCTGGCCAACCTCGGCAATTCACATCCCAGGCGTAAATAATTGGGAAGCAGACTTCCTAAGCCGGTCCTCTCCCGACCCCGGCGAGTGGTCCCTTCATCCGGAGGTATTTGCAGAGATCTGCGGCCTCTGGGGAACTCCAGATGTAGACCTCTTTGCATCCTGCCACAACCAGAAGGTTCCCCTCTTTGTGTCGAAGTCGCGGGACCCCCGTGCTCTGGCAGCGGATGCACTGGTAATTCCTTGGTCGGGATTCGCCCTTCCTTATCTGTTCCCTCCTCTTCCTCTCCTTCCCAGGGTCCTGAGGAAGCTCAGAGCGGAGAACATTCCTGCCATTCTCGTGGCTCCAGATTGGCCTCGGAGGGCGTGGTACGCCGACGTCATCCGGCTCCTGGACGACGTTCGGCTGTGCCTTCAGCTTCTTCCAGACCTTCTCTCTCAGGGTCCCCTGTGCCACCCCAATTTACCGTCGCTGCATTTGACAGCGTGGCGGTTGAGACCGCGGTACTAAGGGCCCGTGGCTTCTCAACACAGGTGATTCGCACCATGCTCAAGGCACGCAAGCCCTTTTCCGCAAGGATTTACCACCGTACCTGGCGGTCCTATTTTCGTTGGTGCGAATCTCAATCTCTTTCTCCAGTCATGTTCTCCCTTCCTTGACTTCTTTCATTTTTGCAGTCAGGGCTGGAACAACAATTAGCTCTCGGCTCTTTAAAGGGTCAAGTGTCTGCCCTTTCCAACGCCCTCTGGCATCTGATTCTCATGTACGGACCTTTCTTTAAGGAGTGGCCCACGCGGCTCCTCCTTACAGGTCTCCTACACCTCCTTGGGATCTGAATTTGGTCCTTGGCGTACTACAGGGCTTGCCCTTTGAACCCCTCAGGGAGGTTTCCCTTCGTCTCCTTTCCCGGAAGGTTGCGTTCCTTATGGCAATTACCTCCATCAGATGGGTTTTGGAGTTGGCGGCGCTTTCTTGCCACTCTCCCTTTCTAATTGCCCATCAGGACAAAGTTGTTTTTCGGCCGGTTCCTTCTTTCTTGCCTAAGGTGGTTTCTGCCTTCCACCTTAATGAGGATATCATCCTTTTGTCCCGCTTCATCTCATCCCGGGGAGCGTTTGCTTCATAAACTTGATGTGGTACAGGCGGTGCGTACCTACCTCTCTGTTAAGTCTTTTTTTCGTCAGTGTGATTCCTTTTTTGTTCTTACGGACAGTCACCGTAAGGGTCTACCTGCCTCTAAGGCGACCATTTCGCGGTGGATCAGGTCTGCCATTTCAGAAGCTTACCGGTGCAGAGGGAAGACCCCTCCTTTCAGGGTTTCAGCTCACTCCACGCGTTCTGTCGGAGCTTCCTGGGCTCTTCATAACAGAGCTTCAGCCTCTCAGGTCTGTAAGGCGGCTACATGGTCGTCCTTGCACACTTTCACAAAATTCTACCAGGTTTATACCTTTGCATCCGCGGATGCTAGTCTGGGCCGTAAGGTGTTGCAGGCGGCGGTGGCCGCCCAGCCTGCCCTTTGATTGTTTTCTGTGCCCACCCTAGGGACAGCTTTGGTCCCAAGGTCTGTGTCCCCCAATGGAGCCGATAAAATCCTTTTCTCGGAGGATCCATTGGGGGACACAGCTCCCGCCCTTTTTTTGGTGTTCCCGTTTTGGTTACCTGTCCGAGGGTGTGTTCAGTTAATTTTGTTCTGGTTACCTCGGACTGGACTTGGTTTTCTGCCTCTCTGTATTCTCCTACTGCTTGGGGACTAAACTGATTACCTCAGGCTCTGTAGGCGGGTACATCCTGCTGGGAGGAGACGACTTTTTTGATTTCCTTAGTGTCAAGTCTCCTAGCAACAACAGCATATACCCAAGGTCTGTGTCCCCCAATGGATCCTCCGAGAAAAGAATTTTACGGTAAGACAAAAATCCCTTTTTTCAGTCTTCATAGGGACTTATATAGGGAGTCTTTAGATTGGAAAACACTGAACAACGCTGTGTTACTGGGGGTGTGTTCTGCTTCTCCAGTTTATGGGGTGCATTTTGTTTCAGGAAATGCTGGAAGTTGCATTTAGTTACTAGATAACTACAACTCCCAGCATGCCCTGATACATCCTATGGTTGTGTGTGTGTGTGTGTGTGTGTGTTGCAGCATGTTGCACTGTATAGTAGGACAATTAGGGTTATTGTGTAACATGCTTGGAGTTGTAGTTTTGGTTCGGGTCAGCTGCGGAGCCATAGGCTGTGTTAAGGAATACTGGGAATTGCAGTTAGTAACTACAACACCCAGCATGCCCTGATACAACCTATGGCTCTGCAGCTGACCTGAACCAAAACTACAACTCCCAGCATGTTGCACTTTATAGTTCTACAGTTTCGGTTATGGTGCAACATGCTAGAAGTTGCAGTTTTGGTTCTGGCGTAAACGCGTGCATCCGTGGTGCTCTTGGTTGGCGGGGGTGTGGAAAGGGGGCGGGATTCTGGTGGTGCAATTTAGTGCGGGTGGCCAGAAGCCACTAAAAATAAATAAAATTAGACTGCACAACTGGCGGCGGCAGCGCCCCCCCCCATACATACACACATCACACACATCACACATACTCACACCATACATATGCACACATCATTCATACACCTGCCGCTGCCCACTCCACATCATACATCACATACATACACACATCACAAATAGACACACATCATACATTACATACACACATCACACAGACAGACATCATACACACATCACACATACACTCACACCATACATATACACACATCATACATACACCTGCCACTGCCCCCCCACACATCATACATTACATTCACACATAGACAGACATCATACATAAATCACACATACACCACTCGCACCATACATATGCACACATCATACATACACCTGCCACTGCCCCCCCCCCCCCCCAAATCATACATTACATACATACACACCACAAAAACACTCACACCTTACATATGCAACCACCCTTCCCGCCGCCGCCTGCATTCTTGACCTCCTCACCTGAGCTGGCCATGAGTAGACATCAGAGCTGTAGTCCCGGCGCAAAAGCAGCTAGGCCGCATGAACTCTCTTTTCACCCACAATAAAGACCCGCCGGCCGGTGTGAGGTTGCATGGGTTTGAAAATCTCACCTCACACCGGACGTCCTCTCTCTTGCACCCTCCCCGTGGTAGATCAGGTCCTGTGGAGACAGAGCTGGGGGAGGGGGAAGAGCTGTGTACCGAGCTGTGTACGTCCTTTCTCTCACCCTGTTGTGTCTTCTTGTGTAATGTAGAGCTGCGTCCTCCATCCTCCGGGAGGGGTAGATAAGGGGGTGTGGCTTAATTATGTCATGCAACGTGCGACCTCGGGCTCTGCGGTCAGCTGGGGGCTGCCGCCCCCTCCATACACCCTGAGCACCGGTATGAGGTGCACACTTGCATCGGCTCCTGTGCCTCACACCGGCATTAAAGAAAAATAAGGGGGAAGTCGGTCTGTTCCTGCTTGCCCGATACAGGGCTAAATCTATGAACAATTCACCTGCCCGGCGCCCAGAACTACATGTCCCGGGCGATAGGATTTCCACATCCCTGTTTATATATGTTATATAACAAACATGTTTTAGTCTTATATAAAGATGTATTCCCACCACGTTTTCCACAGAATCCCAAATTACTATTTTTTTAAGTGGTTGTGATATCCTCCCATAAAGGGAGGAGCTCTACATATAAAAACCCCACTTAAGGACTTTGGGAACTCACTTCTACTTTTAGCTGCTGAGGAAAAGTCCTACGGAGGACTTGAAACGCATCCAGCTTTCCCTTCTAAGTTCCACTCCATACAGCCAATATCCCAGAGGCAGAACCTTTCAATTTTCGGCGTATCAAACCTATGCGCAACGCTCCAGCCACGAGGATACGCCACACCGGGCTAATTATCAGAGCCGTTACAGGGATCGGATCCTCTACAATTTGCTGTATCTTTTGAGACAAGCTGTGTCTCTAACAGCCAAGCATCATCTGTACCAAGCCGGGACCACCAGCGCCACGTCAGGTACTATGTATACAGCTATGCTGTACTTTTGAAGCGCTGCAGTCCACTGTTTATTTGCCCACCAAAACCCACTGCATATTTTGAGACCGCAAAATCTCTAGCAGCAGGTGTTTCATTCAAGAGAACTAAACCCTTTACACAATTGTATGCATACATAGTATCTTGGACAACCCCGATCCCCCTAATTTTCCTTGTCACCGGTGACCTAAATGACCAGAAATCGCCGGTGTGAATTCACCAACATGGGGGGGGGGGGGTCTTAGGACCCTCCTGGGCATTGGCACAGGATGCCTGCTGATAGATATCAGAAGTCATCCCAGTCCGGTGCACGGCGGGTACCAAAATTCCCACAGTCCGCTCCCGATCTGTAACGCGGGGCCACGCTGCGGCGCTATTAACCCTTTAGATGCGGCGTTCAAAGTTGAACGCCGCGTCTAAAGTGAAAGTGAAACCATGCCGATTAGCTCAGTGGGCTGTTCGGGATAGCCGCAGGGAAATAGCGGCATCCTGAACAGCTTACAGGACATCAGGAGGGTCCCTACTTGCCTCCTCACTGTCCGATCGCCGAATGACTGCTCAGTGCCTGAGATCCAGGCATGAGCAGTCAAGCGGCAGAATCATCAATCAGTGGTTTCTTATGAGAAACCACTGATCAATGTAAAAGATCAGGGTGTGCAGTGTTATAGGTCCCTATGGGAGCTATAATACTGCAAAAAAAAGTGAATCATATCATTTAACCCCTCCCCTATTAAAAGTTTGAATCAACCCCCTTTTCCCATAAAAAAACCCCAGTGTAAATAAAAATAAACATGTATAGTATCGCCGCGTGCGGAAATGTCCGAATTATAAAAATATATATATTGTTAATTAAACCGCACGGTCAATGGCGTACGCGCAAAAAAATTCCAAAGTCCAAAATAGTGCATTTTTGGTCACTTTTTATATCATGAAAAAATTAATAAAAAGCGATCAATAAGTCCTATCAATGCAAAAATGGAACAGTTAAAAACTTCAGATCACGGCGCAAAAAAATTAGCCCTCATACCGCCCCATACGCGGAAAAGTAAAAAAGTTATAAGGGTCAGAAGATAACAATTTTAAACGTATTAATTTTCCTGCATGAAGTTATGATTTTCTCCAGAAGTACGACAAAATCAAACCTATATAAGTAGGGTATCATTTTAATCGTATAAACCTACAGAATAATAAGGTGTAACTTTTACAAAAAAATGTACTACTTAGAGACGGAAGCCCCCAAAATTTACAAAACAGCGTTTTTTTTTTCTTCTTCAATTTTGTCTCACAATGATTTTTTTTTTCGTTTCACCGTAGATTTTTGGGCAAAATGACTGACGTCATTACAAAGTAGAATTGGTGGCGCAAAAAACAAGCAATCATATGGATTTTTAGGTTATGATTTTTTAAAGGCAAGGAGCAAAAAACGAAAATGCAAAAACGGAAAAAACCCCGGTCCCTAAGGGGTTAAAAGGTTAAAGGACAGGTGTCCGCACTTAGTGCCTTATTTGATTATAAATTAATAGACTACCCTTGAATAAAAATATTTAAGGCACTGGTTAGACTAAAATCGTGGGTGTCTTGGACAACCCCGATCCCTCTAATTTTCCTGGTCACCGGAGACCCAACCTTGCTTAAGTTGAATTTACTGTCCACCAATTTCCCCAAGTCCTTTTCATTAACAGTTTTGCCCACTGATAAGCACTCTACTCCATTGTATATTTTTTGTTGCTTTAGTCCACGTGCATAACCTGAACCCCTTAAGGACACAGTAAATTTTCTTTTTTTGGATTTTTGTTTCCTCCTCGCCATAACCGTGGGCTTGTTGTATGTACAACCAATTGTACTTTGTAATGTACTTTGTACTTAATATTTGTGGGAAGAAATTAAAAAAAAAAACAAATTTTACCACTTCAGAGGGTTTTGTTTTTATGGAGTGTGCTTTACTGTAAAAATGTAATGTTCTCAATTCTCTGGGTCAATACGATTAAATAATCCCTGTGATTATAAAGCTTTTCTATTACTGTACTGCTTTTTTTTTTTTTTTTTTTTTTAGTTAAGTCAAACTGTTGAACCAAAAGTATGTTTAAAAATGGCAACCCCCTATAACTTTTTTTTTATAGTCTGTATATGAGTATATGAGGGCTCTTTTTTTTATTTTTTATTTTGTGTGTGTGTGTGCCATGATCTGTATTTTTTATCGGTACCACTTATGACTTTTTGATCGGTTTTTATTAGGGATCGACTGATATCGTTTTTTTAGGGCCGATACCGATAATCGGTGGAGGTAAGGGCCGATAGCCGATAACTTATACCGATATTCCGGTATAAGTTATCGGCTATTTATCCCCCCGCGACACCGCTGCAGATCATTGATTTAAAGCGGGCGCTTTAAATCAATGCACTGCAGTGGCTTTTGCGGTGCCATAGGCCGCTGCCGCCACCACCCGCTTCTCTCCCCCTACCTGTCAGGGTGGTCCGGGCCATCCATCCTTCCTGTAGTGTCCGGAGGCATTCCGGGTGGAGGGTGAACCGGTCCAGGCTGTCCTTCTTCTCCGGGGGTGCTCTTCTCCACTCCGGGCAGGCTCCGGCCTAGTAACGCCGCATAGACGCCGCTGCGCAGTGACGCCCATGCGCAGCGACGCACCTGACATCACGGCGTAGCGGCATCTATGCAGCGTACTAGGCCGGAGCCTGCCCGGAGTGGAGAAGAGCACCCCCGGAGAAGGACAGCCCGGACCGGTTCACCCTCCACCCAGAATGCCGCCGGACACTACAGGAAGGATGGATGGCCCGGACCACCCCCATTACGGGTAAGTTTAAACATTTTTTATTGACTCGGAGGGTGGGGGAGGGGCCCGACCGGTATAGTGGTATGGGCAAAAATCCATACGGTGGGAGGAAAAAAACGGTATCCGGTTCATACCGGTATACCGCCCAGCACTGCGGTGCGGGGCATTATCAGCTTATCGGCAAGGTAATTACCGATACCGATAATGCCCAAAATTGTGATTATCGGCGATATCGGCCATACCAATAATCGGTCGATCCCTAGTTTTTATTTAGTTTTCCTGGGATGCCATCAGAAATCTGCAATTTTGCACTTTGGTATTTGTTTACACTGTACTGTACAGGATCATAAACATTGTTTAAATAGTTCGGACATTTCTGCACGTGGTGATACCAAATGTTTGTTTTTATAAAAAAAAATTAAGTGATTACATTTTTTTTTTTTCAGGAGATGTAAAAACACTTTTTTGTTTAAATTATTTTATGTATACTTTTTATGTCCTAATAGGACATTCAATGTTAAGTTTCATAACACTGAATAGTGTTATGCTATTGCATCTGCTGGTAGAGCCTGCACTGAGTAGCTGAGGTGACCTTTAACAGGTGGACCAACCAATCAGACTCTTGCATACATGTTTAAGGGGTGCAGATTGGAGAGGGGGACAGACATTGCGGCACTTAAATTATCACGCCACTTAAGTCATTGAGATTCTTAGACTGTGAAGTCGGAAGCGAGTGCAGCTCCTGTGCATGCTTCAAAGTCGGACTGCTACTAAGGATGTAAATGTACATCCTGGTGCGTTAGGTACCTTGGAACCAGGATGTACATCTACATCCATTGTTCTGAAAGGGTTAAAGTTAAAAAAAACAACCTGTTCATGATGTCAATAAGTATAATAAAGCGACTTACTAATATAATATTAGCTATAGTGCACAGATCTCTCCATATCAGCTCTGCTCTCTCTGTAGCTGTGACATTACGTCACATTCAGAGCTCTGTCCTTGCATCCCCTCCTGTCTGCTTATGGGGTCATGAAGGGGTTAAAATCTAAGCAGTAATACAAATTCCCCCTTTTCACATTAAAATGGGCTGGTCCTCAGCAAACAGGAGTAGTAGAGCAAAGAGGGATCTCTCTGCTTTCAGAGCTACAAGCCAGACAGCTTAGCTGATATGGAGAACATACTAACATTAGTAAGTTGCTTTATTATGCTTTTTGACACCATATACGGATTTATTCTGATAACTTTTAGATTTATCCTTATGAAACTTCATTTGCTTTTTATTGGTCAAAATCTTGAACTTCCCCAGATCCCTCTGTAGTATGTTATTCTCTGTTGTGTTGATTATCTTACAGTGATAAGTATCAGAAAATATGCTAATACTGACCCCCATATTGCCCCACTTTTAAAGGTTTATTCTCATCTAAGCATGTTATCTCCTATCCACAGCACAGTCTTGATTAGTTAGGATAACTGTATTTCTTGTGGGCTCCACACAGAAATTCCTCAACAGGGCACAGTATAAAGGCAAATGCATAAGTACCATCAACAGGGGATTCTATGTTTGTAAGTGGGACTTAGTTTCCACGCATTCTCCCACAAACATTTATCACCTACCAACAGTAACCTCATAAAAATTTTATATAAAAAATCTGCACTGTGTATGTATATTGTTCAGCACTAGAATACTTTGGAAGCCCTCTTTTTTTTTTTTTTTTTTTTTGAATGTGCTTTTGATATTGAATGTCAAAAGGGATTTTCAAATCAACTGGCACCAGAAAACTACAGATTTGTAATAGTCTATTTAAAAATCTTACTTACGAGTGCTTATCAGCTGCTGTATCCTCCAGGGGAGGGAAGTTGTGTAGTTCTTTCCAGTCTGACCACAGTGCTCTCTGCTGCCTCCTCTGACATGGACAGATATGGCAGCAGAGAGCACTGTGGTCAGACAGGAAAGAACTACACAACTTCCTCTGTAGTATACAGCAGCTGATAAATACTGGAAGAAAGACACTACAAATCTATAGAACTCTGACACCAGTTAATTTTAAAACTTTTTTTTTAATCTTCGGAGTATCCCTTTAAGCTAGGAGGCATGTACTAGAATGAGCATATGCTTGTATTGAGCAGGTAACTGAACAACTTTTTCTCTTGTATTTTAGTCTCTCGAGGATGGTGATGGCTTTCCTGACCTCGAGGAGGACGAGGAGATTGATCAATTTAACGATGATACATTTGGAGCTGGAGCAATTGGTAAGTTAGATTTGTTCAGAGACTAGGGTTCTGATCTTGACTCTTTTGTGTTTAAAACATACATAAGTGGCAAATAGTTAGTCATTCAGTTTCTTTGCCCCTCGGGCAGTCTTGAGTCCTTGTAGGACAGGTGTTGGACTTCTTATGCTCCAGGATCCAACTTTAATTAGTAGACTGGAAATAGAAATTTATATAAAAAGGTAGCTGGCCACCGAAAAATTCTATGCAGGTCGTCAAGCCCCTTTCTAGGTGCATATATATAGTACATGCATGTTAAAGTGTACCTGTCATTAACAAAAACTTTTAGTATAATGTAGATAATTACCATTATATGTATATTTTAATATACATTGGTTAAAAAATGTGTATTTGTGTGCTTGTGAGGAGGCCAAATAGAGGAAGTGTGGGAGGAGAAGCAGGGCTCTGTGCACTGAGGCTCTGTGACACATTCCAGGAGCCTGCATGTCCATGCCTGTCCTGCGCTCCCTTCCTATATTTGGTCTCCTCCTAGAGACACAGGCAATAGCTGCAGGGACAGCATTTTTTACCCAAATATATACACATGTTTTAATCAATGTATATTAGACACATCCCTATTTCTAATATTCAAGGCTCTATAGCAGTGTTTCCCAACATTTTTAGGCTCGGGGCACCCCTCCGAAAAAAAAATATTGCGGGGCACCCTGACCGAAGTTGACAAGCAAAAAAAAAAATATATCTTTATCATTGGGTATGTAGTTTAAAGTGCTGCTTTATACAGCGGGGGGGGGGGGGGGAGAGGGAGATGGAGATGGAAATGGGGGGGGGGGGGGGATGGATATGGTACAGTCCCTTTAAGCAAGCCATTTTTCTTCCTCTCTCCGACAGGGCACCGACTCAGGGCTCCGGCAGGGCAATCATTCACTGCGCCGCAGGGGGGAGGGGGACGCTGGGGCACGGGTCACTTCACCAGCCCTGTGCAGCTTCCACATACTTCCACTCTCTGGGCCAGGGGGAGGGGGAAGCTAAGGGACGCTGGGGGATGTAGGGGTACGCTGAGGCCTAGAACAGCAGCCCCTGATCATGTGATGACTCCTCCTCCATGTGACTGATCACATGACGGTGACATCATCGCAGGTCCTGTTCCAGCCTCAGGCACGCGCACAGCGCAACTTCCCTCCCCCCTGTGGCGTTGGGGAGGGAAATAAAAAAAAATCTGTGGCACATAGGGCAGTGCCGAACAGCGCACCAGTGTGTCGGGGGAACCCCTGTTGGGAATCGCTGTTCTCTAGTGACAGGCAGTGTTCCCCAGTACTGGTGCATAGTAAATGTGGTGCTGATATATAAAAAGGGGTCAACAAGTGACCACAGGAATTATAGGCCTGCTAGTTTAACCTCAGTTGTATGTAAATTGTTCACAGGTTTTCTGAGAGATGCTATTTTGGAGTATCTTGATAAAAATAAATGTATGACTCCATATCATCATGGCTTTATGAGGGATCGGTCCTATCAAACTAACCTGAGCAGCTTTTATGAGGGGGGCCGCACAGCCCTCTATGTGCTTGCCAAAGGTAACCTGACTGCCACTAGGTACTGAGATGAGATCCTCAGACCCCTTGTGAGACGATATGCTGGTGCGGTTGGCCCTGGGTTCCTTCTAATGCAAGACAATGCTAGACTTAATGTGGCTGGAGTGTGTCAGCAGTTCCTGCAAGAGAACGTCATTGATGCTATGGACTGGTTCCCCAGACCTGAATTCGATTGGGACATCATGTCTCGCTCCATCCACCAACGTTGCACCACAGACTGTGCAGGAGTTGGCAGATGCTTTAGTCCAGGTCTGGGAGGACATTCCTCAGGAGACCATCTGCCACCTCATCAGGAGCATGCCCAGGCGTTGTAGGGAGGTCATACGGGCATACACACTACTGAGCCTCATTTTGACTTGTTTTAAGGACATTACATCAAAGTTGGATCAGCTTGTAATGTGGTTTTCCACTTTGATTTTGAGTGTGACTCCATATCCAGACCTCCATGGGTTGATAAATTTTGCTTCCATTTGATAATTTTTATGTAATTTTGTTGTCAGCAGATTCAACTAAGTAAAGACAAAAGTATTCCATACGATTAGTTCATTCATTCAGCTCTAGGATATGTGTCATCTTAGTGTTCCCTTTATTTTTTTGAGCAGTGTATGTTACTATTTCCAGGAAAATCTCCCTTAGTGGACACCTCCCAATCGGGGACACCTCCCAATAGTAAACATTTTTTAATTCCCCGGCAGAGTCCCATAAGACTTAATGTATTTGCAGCCTCCAAATAGGGGACACTCCAAATAGCGTATGCGGACACACCTTATAGGGGACAAAACACTCCCAATAGGGGGCAACCAGGCCTATGCACAGGGCCCCCGTAAGGTACAGCCAACACATCAGTAGGGGCCATGGCTCCCAGGGGGCTCTGGACAAGGACATAGTTTTGCTGCTGTATAAACCGCATATGGGGTATTGTGTCCAATTCTGAACACCTGTATATAAAAAAGACATGGCTGAACTGGGGAGGATGCAGAGGAGGGCAACAAAGATAAATAATGGTATGGAAGAATTACAGTACCAAGACAAATTATTAAGCTTGGGGTTATTTAGTTTGAGAAAAGACCTTTTAGGGGCAATCTGATCACAAAGTACAAATATATGAATGTACAGTACAGAGATCATTCTAGTGATCTTTTTTTTTTAGGCCGGTAACCATGACAAGGGGACATTCTCTACTTCTAGAGGAAATACAGTTTCACCTTCATCATAGACGGGGATTCTTTATTGTAAGAGCAGTGAGACTATGGAACTTTCTGCCACATGTTGTTGTGATGTCTAGCTTAATAAAAAATGTTCAAGGGGGCCTGGATGTTTTTCTGGAAAAATGTTATATTACATGTCATGGTCACTTGACTTATGTGAATAGAACGTTGATCCAGGCATTTATTCTGATCGACATATTGGAGTTGGAAAGGATTTGTTTTCTCTGTAATGGGGCAATTGGCATCATCTTCATGGGGGGGATTTTTAATGCTATTCAGGTCTGGGGACTGGGATGGTCATTTCAGAACATTGTACTTTTTCCTTTACCTAAATGCCAGGGTAGATTTGGGGCAGTGTTTGGGGTCATTGTCTTGTTGAAAAATCAAGCTCCGGCATGATTTCAACATTGTAACTGATTCCTCTACATTATTCTCAAGTATCTGCTGATATTGAGTGGAATCCTTGCAAACCTCAACTCTAACAAGACTTCCAGCACTGGCCACACAGCTTGATGGAACCTTTACCAAATTTGACTGTGGGTAGCAAGTGTTTGTCTTGGAACGCTGTGTTCTTCCGACGCAATGCATAACACCCCTTGTTATGACCAAATAACTTCAACTTCAGCACATTCTTCCAAAATGAAGCTGGCTTGTCCAAATGTGCACTTCCATACCTCAAGCCAATCTTTTTGTGGTGTGTATGCGGAAAAGGCTGTTTCTGCATCACTCTCCCTTACAGCTTCTTCCCTTGCAAAGTGTGCTGAATTGTTGAGCGATGCACAGTGACACAATCTGCAGCAAGATGATGTTGTAGGTCTTTGGAGGTGGTCTTGGGCTGTTATTGACCTTTCTTGCCAGCCTTCGCCTCTCCGATATTTTACTTGGCTTGTCACTTCTGCCCTTAATAAGAACTGTGCCTGTGGCCTTCTATTACCTCACAGTGGACACGGACAGCTTAACCCCCTTAAGGACTGAGCCCTTTTTCACCTTAAGGACTAATCCTTTTTTTGCAATTCTGACTATGGATCGACCGATATCGTTTTTTTAGGGCCGATACCGATAATCGGTGCAGGTTAGGGCCGATAGCCGATAACTTATACCGGAATATCTGTATGTTATCGGCTATTTAACCCCCTGCGACACCGCTGCAGATAATTGATTTAAAGCGGGCTCTTTAAATCAATGATCTGCAGTGGCTTTTGCGGGGCCATAGGCCGCCGTCGCCACCACCTGCTTCTCTCCCCTACCTGCCAGGGTGCTCCGGGCCATCCATCCATCGTTCCTGTAGTGTCCGGGGGCGTTCCGGGTGGAGGGTGGTCCGGTCCGGGCTGTCCTTCTTCTCCGGCGGACCTCTTCTCCACTCCAGGCAGGCTCCGGCCTAGTACGCTGCATAGACGTCGCTGCGCAGTGACGCCCGCGCGCAGCGACGCACCTGACGTCACGGCGTAGCGGCGTCTATGCAGCGTACTAGGCCGGAGCCTGCCCGGAGTGGAGAAGAAGACCGTGGGAGAAGGACAGCCCGGACTGGTTCACCCTCCACCCGGAACGCCCCCGGACACTACATGAAGGAAGGATGGCCTGGACCACCCCCATTACGGGTAAGTTTAATTTTTTTATTGACTCGGGGGGGTGGGGGAGGGGCCCGACCGGTATAGCGGTATGGGCAAAAATCCATACCGGTATACCGCCTAGCATCACGGTGGGGGGTGCGACGCGGTGGGTCGGAGGTGCGGTGCGGCGAGTCGAGGGGGGGGCGGGGCATTATCGGCTTATCGGCAAGATAATTGCCGATACCGATAATGCCCAAAATCGTGATTATCGGCCGATAAAATCGGCCATACCGATAATTGGTCGATCCCTAATTCTGACCACTGTCACTTTAAAGGAAAACTGTCACATATTTTCTCCCACACTATCCACAGGTATTGGTGGATAGTGCGGTAGATGCTGATTAAAACAAGCCCTACCTTGGTCTGATCTGTAGTGATCTGAAAATTGTAGTTTTAATCTCTGTGTATATCCTGCTGTAACTGGCAAAGGCGGTGCTTCTGCTGGCTAAAGGACACTGACGTCAGCGCCGCTCATGAATATTCATCCCTCCTGTTCTCCCTCTCTTCGCCGCTCCTAACCAGAGGGAGGGATGAATATTCATGAGCAGTGCTGACGTCAGTGTCCGTTAGCCCGCAGAAGCACCGCCTTTGCCAGTTACAGCAGGATATACACAGAGATTAAAACTACAATTGCGGGCGAACGGCGGCGCGGATCAGACCAAGGTAGGGCTTGTTTTAATCAGCGTCTACCGCACTATCCACCAATACCTGTGGATAGTGCGGGAGAAAATATGTGACAGTTTTCCTTTAAGCATTAATAACTCTGGGATGCTTTTACCGATTGTTTTGATGCCGAGATTGTTGTTTTTTTCGTTGTTACTTGCATCTTTTCTTGGTGAAAAATCCCCAAATTTCATGAAAATTTTGAAAATGTTGCATATTTCTAACTTTGAAACTCTCTGCTTGTAAAGAAAATGAATATTCCAAATTATATATTGATTAACAAATAAAATATGTCTACTTTATGTTTGCATCATAAAGTTGACATGTTTTTACTTTTAGAAGACATCAGAGGGCTTCAAAGTTCAGCAGCAATTTTCCAATTTTTCCAAAAATTTTTCAAAATCGGAATTTTCCAGGGACCAGTTCAGTTTGGAAGGGGATTTGAGGGGTCTTCATATTAGAAATACTGCACAAATGACCCCATTATAAAAACTGCACCCCTCCAAGTATTCAAAATGACATTCAGAAAGTGTGTTAACCCTTTAGGTGTTTCACAGGAATAGCAGCAAGGTAAAGGAGAAAATTCAAAATCTTCATTTTTTTACACTCGCATGTTCTTGTAGACCCAGTTTTTCAAATTTTACAAGGGGTAAAAGGAGAAAAAGCCCCCCCCCCCCCCCCAAAAAAAAAATGTGTAACCCAATTTCTCTCGAGTAAGGAAATACCTCATATGTGTATGTCAAGTGTTCGGCGTGCACAGTAGAGGGCTCAGAAGGGAAGGAGCAACAATGGGATTTTAGAGAGTGAATTTTGCTGAAATGGTTTTTGGAGGGCATGTCACATTTAGGAAGCCCCTATGGTGCCAGAACAGCAGAAAACCCCACATGGCATACCATTTTGGAAACTACACCCCTCAAGGCACGTAACAAGGGGTCCAGTGAGCCTTAACACCCGACAGGTGTTTGACGACTTTTCGTTAAAGTTGAATGTGTAAATTTAAAATTTTTTTTTCACTAAAATGCTGGATTCCCCCCAACTCTTACATTTTTTCAAGGGTTTATAGGAAAAAATGCCCCCCAAAATTTGTAACCCCATCTCTTCTGAGTATGGAAATACCCCATGTGTGGACGTCAAGTGCACTGCGGGCGCACTACAATGCTCAGAAGAGAAGTCACATTTGGCTTTGGGAAAGCAAATTTTGCTGAAATGGGTTTTGGGGGGCATGTCGCATTTAGGAAGCCCCTATCGTGCCAGAACAGCAAAAAAAACACACACATGGCATACTATTTTGAAAACTACACCCCTCAAGGAACGTAACAAGGGGTACAGTGAGCCATAACAGCCCACAGGTGCTTGACAAATTTTCGCTAAAGTTGGACGTGAAAATGAAAAATTTTTTTTTTTTCCCACTAAAATGCTGGTTTTACCCCAAATTTTTCATTTTCACAAGGGGTAATTGGAGATAAAGCCTCCCAAAATTTGTAACCCCATTTCTTCTGAGTATGGAAATACCCCATATATGGATGTAAAGTGTTCTGCGGGCTCAGAAGAGAAGGAGCGCCGTTGAGCTTATGGCGAGAGAATTTGTTTGGAATGGAAGTCAGGGGCCATGTGCGTTTACAAAGCCCCCCGTGGTGCCAGAACAGTGGACCCCCCCACGTGACCCTATTTTGGAAACTAAACCCCTCACAGAATTTAATAAGGGGTGCAGTGAACATTTACACCCCACTGGCATTTGACAGATTTTTGGAACAGTGGGCTGTGCAAATGAAAATTAAATTTTTCATTTTCACGGACCACTGTTCCAAAAATCTGTCAAGACACCTGTGGGGTGTAAATGCTCACTGCACCCCTTATTACAATACATGAGGGGTGTAGTTTCCAAAATGGGGTCACATGTGGGGGGGTCCACTGTTCTGGCACTATGGGGGCTTTGTAAACACACGTGGCCTTCAATTTCGGACACATTCTCTCTCCAGAAGCCCAATGGCGCTCCTTCTCTTCTGAGCATTGTAGTTCGCCCGCAGAGCACTTAACATCCACATATGGGGTATGTTCTTACTCAGAAGAAATGGGGCTACACATTTTTGGGGGCTTTTTTCCTATTTTCCCTTGTGAAAATGAAAAATGTAGGGTAACACCAGCATTTTAGTGAAATTTATTAATTTTTTTATTTTCATTTTCACATCCAACTTTAACGGAAATTTGTCAAACACCTGTGGGGTGTTAGGGCTCACTATACCCCATGTTACATTCCGTGAGGGGTGTAGTCTCCAAAATGGGGTCACATCTGGGTATTTATTGTTTTGCGTTTATGTCAGAACCGCTGTAAAATCAGCCACCCCTGTGCAAATCACCAATTTAGACCTCAAATGTACATGGCACGCTCTCAATTATTAGCCATGTTGTATGCTCGCAGAGCACTTAACGCCCACATGGGGTAATTCTGAACTCAGGAGAAATTGTGTTACAAATTTTGGGGGTCTTTTTTTCCTTTTACCGCTTATGAAAATTAAGTATGGGGCAACACCAGCACGTTAGTGTAAAAAAAAATTTTTTTTTACACTAACATGCTGGTGTAGACCCCAACTTTACCTTTTCATAAGGGGTAAAAGGAGAAAAAGCCCCCCAAAATTTGTAACGCAATTTCTCCCGAGTACGGAGATACCCCATATGTGGCCCTAAACTCTTTCCTTGAAATACAACAGGGCTCCGAAGTGAGAGAGCGCCATGCGCATATGAGGACTAAATAGGGTATTTGAATCCGCCACAAAAATACCCTATGGCAGTGTTTCTCAAACAGGGTGTCTCCAGCTGTTGTAAAACTCCCAGCATGCCTTGACAGTCAGTGGCTGTCGGCAATACTGTGAGTTGTTGTTTTTCAACAGCTGGAGGCTCCGTTTTGGAAACACTGCCGTACAATACTTTTTTTTTTTTTATTGGAGTGGGGGGGAGGACTAAGGGTATGTGTATATGTAGTGTTTTACCCTTTATTATGTGTTAGTGTGGTGTTTTTGGGATACATTCACATGGGCGCAGGTTTACAATGAGTTTCTCGCTGGGAGTTTGAGCTGCGGCAGAAAATTTGCCGCATCTTTAACTTGCAGCAGAACTCGCTGTAAACCTGCCCGTGTGAGTGTACCCTGTACATTCACATTTGGGGGGGGGGGGGGGGGGCAGGCAGGCAAACTCCAGCTGTTGCAAAACTACAACTCCCAGCATGCACAGACAGATGGAGGCACAGTGGTTGCAAAACAGTTTGTTACTTAACTCAGTGTTTCGCAACCAGTGTGCCTCCAGCTGTTGCAAAACTAGAACTTCCAGCATGTACAGTCTCAGTGCATGCGTGGAGTTGTATTTTTGCAACAGCTGGAGGCACACTGGTTGCAAAACACTAAGTTAGCTAACAAACTCAGTTTCACAACCAATGTGTGTCCAGCTGTTGCAAAACTGCAACAATCAGCATGCATTGACAGTCGAAGGGCATGCTGGGAGTGGTAGTTTTGCAACAGCTGGAGGCACACTGCTACAACTCCCAGCATGCCCTTTGGTAGTCTCTGCATGCTGGGAGTTGTAGTTTTGCAACAGCTGGCTGCACACTTTTTCATAGAAAAAAAGTGCCTCCAGCTGTTGCAAAACTACAACCCCCAGCATGCACAGACTACCAAAGGGCATGCTGGGAGTTGTATTTGGAACTCCAGCTGTTGCAGAACTACAACCGCCACCACCGATCCAGAGGGGGCCCCGTCGGTCCAGGGCAAGGTAGGAGACCCCCGCTGGCGCCGATCTCGTCATCTTTGCCATCCCGATCGCCGCAGGATCGTGATTGATCGTCGTTCCGACTAATCAATCACGTGATCGTGAGGCGGCACCCATGCCACCTCACTCCTGCTGGGTAAGGGTGAATGGGGCTGTCTCGGACAGCCCCATTCACCCTTTTTTCCGGGTCACCAGAGACCCGATTGACCCGGAAAAGCCGCAAATCGTTGGTTGAATGGGGGGCTAGGGGGGAGGTCTCGGGACCCCCCCCCCCCAGGGGTTTGAACGGGGTGCCTGCTGATGGATATCAGCAGTCACCCAGGTTCGGTCCCCGCCTGGTGAGCGGCGGGGACCGGTATACCCACGGTCGTATCCATACGCCCTCAGTCCTTAAGGACTTTAAAACGGGTGTATGCATATGCCCCGCCTGCCGTCCTTAAGGGGTTAAGGGTGCGTTCCCACCTGGCATATATGCAGAGTATTTCCCTATGCGTGTAGTGAGTTTTAGAGGCGGAGCTGTGTGTCAGTCGCGTCGGCACACTGCGCCGCCTCTAATACTCACTGCACTGTGTGTATAGTGAGCAAGGAATACGCAGTTTTTTTTCCCTGCTGCTGCCGCAAATTTTACACAGCGTGAAATACGCTGCGTATACGCCAGGTGGGAACGCACTGTAAATTTACTGGATAGCTTTTTATAGCCTTCCCCCTAAACCATAATGTTGAACCATCTTTGTTTTAAAGGGGTATTCCGGGGAAAAACATCTTATCCCCTATCGAAAGGATAGGCGATAAGATGTCTGATCACTGGGACCCCCCCCCCTGTGATCTCCCTGCAGCAGCCCGCATTCTATGCGTTGCTGCGTCTGAAGTTTCGGAAACCGCCGGGCTTCCGAGAACGTGACATGACGTCACGCCACGCCCCCTCCAATTCTATGGGAGAGGGTGTAACGGCCGCAACGCCCCCTCCCATAGACATGAATGGAGGGGGCGTGACGTCACGTCCCCGTCTCGGAAGCCCGGAGGTTCCCGAAACTTCAGACGCATCTACGCATAGAATGCGTGCTGCTGCAGGGAGATCGCGGGGCCCCCCGCGATCAGACATCTCATCCCCTATCCTTTCGATACGGGGATAAGATGTTTTTGCCCGGAATACCCCTTTAAGGTCATTTCAGAGTTGTTTTAAGGCCCCCATGTTGCCACTCTTAAGTGGAAGTCAAAGAACAACAACTTGAAATTGGCCACCTTTTTTGCTTATTCCATATCATATTTTTCATGTTAGTCCTTTAACCCCTTCAGGACGGAGCCCATTTTGGCCTTAAGGACCGGAGCGTTTTTTGCACATCTGACCACTGTCACTTTAAACATTAATAACTCTGGGATGCTTTTAGTTATGATTCTGATTCCGAGATTGTTTTTTCGTGACATATTATACTTTAACCTGTTCAGGACCCATGACGTATGCATACGTCTTCACACCCTGGGTCTTAAGGACCCATGACGTATGCATACGTCATGGCGTTTTCCGGTCTCTGCCGCTCGCCGGGCAGAGATCGGAACTGGATGCCTGCTGAAATCCTTCAGCAGGCATCCAGGGCAAACGCCGAGGGTGGCCATGTAGGCCCCCCATGTCGGCGATCGCCGCAAATCGCAAGGGAAATCGCCCTTGCGATCTGCGGCGATACCGGGCTGATCGGGTCTCTGGGACCCGACCGCCCGGTAATTTCGCATGATCCCGGCTGTCACAGACAGCCAGGACCATGCTGAAGTATCGGAGCGAGGTGGCAAGCCTGCCACCTCTTCCTATTCCCTGCGATCTGTCGGTTAGTTAACCGACCAATCGCAGGAGGGGGGGCGGTTACTTCCTCCCGTCCTGCCCGGCCCCTGAAAGTCCGGAGAGGACGGGAGGAAGACCGGAGGAGGCGGCGGGGGACGGGGGAGTGCTGGGGACCGGCCCCGGTACTTACCTCGTCCCTGAAGACCCGGATCCCTGCGATGAAGACGGCGGCGGCGGCGACAGGTGAGTAGATCTTCAGCCGCGGTCGGGCCCTTTACAGCAATGCACATCGCCGTAAAGCGACATGCATTGCTGTAATAGGACCCTGTAAACTACAACTCCCAGCATGCCCAGACAGCCCTTGGCGTCTGGGCATGCTGGGAGTTGCAGTTTTGCAACATCTGGAGGTACACAGTTTGGAGACCACTGTGCCCTTCCAGATGTTGCAAAACTACACATCCTCAGCATGCCCTTATTGTCCAGGCATGCTGGGAGTTGTAGTTCTGTAACATCTGGCCCTTCAGATGTTGCAGAACTACAACTCCCAGCATGCCTGGACAGTTTTGGCATACTGGGAGTTGTAGTTTTGCAACATCTGGAAGGGCACAGATTGGGAACCACTGTATTAGTGGTCTGCAAACTGTAGTCCTCCAGATGTTGCAAAACTACAACTCCAAGCATGCTGGGAGTTGTAGTTCGGCAACATCTGGCTCTAAAGATGTTGCCGAACTACTACTCCCAGCATGCCTGAGAATGTTTGGGAGTTGTGGTTTTGCAACAGCTGGAGGCACACTGGTTGGGAAACATTGTTTCCTAACTCAGTGTTTCCCAACCCGTGTGCCTCCAGCTGTTGCAAAACCACAACTCCCAAACATTCTCAGGCATGCTGGGAGTTGTAGTTTTGCAACAGCTGGAGGTCCCCCCCCTGTGAATGTACAGGGTACATTCACATGGGCAGGGGGCTTACAGTGAGTATCGGGCTGCAAGTTTGCGATGCAGCAAATTTTGCGCGGCAGCTCAAACTCGCTGTAACCCCCCGCCCGTGTGACTGTACCCTAAAAACACTACACTACACTAACACAAAATAAAATAAAAAGTAAAAAACACTACATATACACATACCCCTACACAGCCCCCCTCCCCTCCCCAATAAAAATGAAAAACGTCTGGTACGCCACTCTTTCCAAAATGGAGCCTCCAGCTGTTGCAAAACAACAACTCCCAGTATTGCCAGACAGCCGTTGACTGTCCAGGCATGCTGGGAGTTTTACAACAGCTGGAGGCACCCTGTTTGGGAATTACTGGCGTAGAATACCCCTATGTCCACCCCTATGCAAATCCCTAATTCAGGCCTCAAGTGCGCATGGCGCTCTCACTTTGGAGCCCTGTCGTATTTCAGGGCAACAGTTTAGGGCCACATATGGGGTATCGCCGTACTCGGGAGAAATTGCCTTACAAATCTTGGGGGTCTTTTTCTCCTTTCACCCCTTATGAAAAGGTGAAGTTGGGGTCTACACTAGCATGTTAGTGTAAAAAAAATAAACTTTTTACACTAACATGCTGGTGTTGCCCTATACTTTTCATTTTGACAAGAGGTAAAAGGGAAAAACGCCCCCCAAAATTTGTAACACAATTTCTCCCGACTACGGAGATACCCCATATGTGGGCGTAAAGTCCTCTGGGGGCGCACAACAAGGCCCAGAAGGGAGAGTGCACCATGTACATTTGAGGTGATTTGCACAGGGGTGGCTGATTGTTACAGCGGTTTTGACAAACGCAAAAAAAACAAAACCCCACATGTGACCCCATTTTGGAAACTACACCCCTCACGGAATGTAATGAGGGGTCCAGTGAGAATTTACACCCCACTGGTGTCTGACAGATCTTTGGAACAGTGGGCTGTGCAAATTAAAAATGTTGTACAGCCCACTGTTCCAAAGATTTGACAGACACCAGTGGGGGGTAAATGCTCATTTTATGCCTTGTTACGTTCCTCAAGGGGTCTAGTTTCCAAAATGGTATGCCATGTGGGGGTTATTTTGCTGTCCTGGCACCATAGGGGCTTCCTAAATGTGACATGCCCCCCGAGCAAAATTTGCTCTCAAAAAGCCAAATATGACTCCTTCTCTTCTGAGCATTGTAGTTCGCCCGTAGTGCACTTCAGGTCAACTTATGGGGTACCTCCATACTCAGAAGAGATGTGGTTACAAATTTTGGGGGGTATTTTCTGCTATTAACCCTTGTAAAAATGTGAAATTTGGGGGGAAACACACATTTTAGTGATTTTTTTTATTTTTTTTTTACGTATGCAAAAGTCGTAAAACCCCTGTGGGGTATTAAGGCTCACTTTATTTCTTGTTACGTTCCACAAGGGGTCTAGTTTCCAAAATGGTATGCCATGTGTTTTTTTTTTGCTGTTCTGGCACCATAGGGGCTTCCTAAATGCGACATGCCCCCGAGCAAAATTTGCTCTCAAAAAGCCAAATATGACTCCTTCTCTTCTGAGCATTGTAGTTCACTCATAGTACACCTCAGGTCAACTTATGGGATACCTCCATACTCAGAAGAGATGGGGTTACAATGTTTGGGGGGTATTTTCTGCTATTAACCCTTGCAAAAATGTGAAATTTGGGGGGAAACACACATTTTAGTGAAATTTTATTTTTATTTTTTTACATATGCAAAAGTCGTGAAACACCTGTGGGGTATTAAGGCTCACTTTATTCCTTGTTACGTACCTCAAGGGGTCTAGTTTCCAAAATGGTATGGCATGTGGGGGATTTTTGCTGTTCTGGCACCATAGGGGCTTCCTAAATGCAACATGCCTCCCAAAAACCATTTCAAAAAAACGTACTCTCCAAAATCCCCTTGTCGCTCCTTCGCTTCTGAGCCCTCTACTGCGCCCGCCGAACACTTTACATAGACATATGAGGTATGTGCTTACTCGAGAGAAATTGGGCTACAAATATAAGTATACATTTTCTCCTTTTTCCCCTTGTAAAAATTCAAAAATTGGGTCTACAAGAACATGCGAGTGTAAAAAATGGAGATTGTGAATTTTCTCCTTCACTTTGCTGTTATTCCTGTGAAACACCTAAAGGGTTAAAACGCGGACTGAATGTCATTTTGAATACTCTGGGGGGTGCAGTTTTTATAATGGGGTCTTTTGTGGGGTATTTCTAATATGAAGACCCTTCAAATCCACTTCAAACCTGAACTGGTCCATGAAAAATTGTGAGTTTGGAAATTTTGTGAAAAATTGGAAAATTGCTGCTGAACTTTGAAGCCCTCTGGTGACTTCCAAAAGTAAAAACACGTAAATTTTATGATGCAAACATAAAATAGACATATTGTATATGTGAATAAAAAAAAAAAATTATTTGGAATATCCATTTTCCTTACAAGCAGAGAGCTTCAAAGTTAAAAAAATGCAAAATTTTCAAATTTTTCATAAAATGTTGGGATTTTTCACCAAGAAAGGATGCAAGTTACCACAAAATTTTACCACTATGTTAAAGTAGAATATGTCACGAAAAAACAATCTCGGAATCAGAATGATAACTAAAAGCATTCCAGAGTTATTAATGTTTAAAGTGACAGTGGTCAGAATTGCAAAAAATGGCCGGGTCCTGAGGTGTAAAATGTCTGGGTCCTTAAGGGGTTAACATAGTGGTAATTTTTTGTCGATACTTGCATCATTTCTTGGTGAAAAATCCGTAAATTTGATAAAAAATTTGAAAATTTTGCATTTTTCTAACTTTGAAGCTCTCTGCTTGTAAGGAAAATGGATATTACGAATACATTTTTTTTGGTTCACATATACAATATGTCTACTTTATGTTTGCATCATAAAATTGACGTGTTTTTACTTTTGGAAGACACCAGAGGGCTTCAACGGTCAGCAGCAATTTTCCGATTTTTCACAAAATTTTCAAACTCAGTATTTTTCAGGGACCAGTTCAGGTTTGAAGTGGATTTGAAGGGTCTTCATATTAGAAATACCCCATAAATGACCCCATTATAAAAACTACACCCCCCAAAGTATTCAAAATGACATTCAGTCAGCGTTTTAACCCTTTAGGTGTTTCACACGAATAGCAGCAAAGTGAAGGAGAAAATTCACAATCTTCATTTTTTACACTCACATGTTCTTGTAGACCCAATTTTTGAATTTTTACAAGGGGTAAAAGGACAAAATTTTTACTTGTATTTGTAGCCCAATTTCTCTCGAGTAAGGACATACCTCATATGTCTATGTAAAGTGTTCGGCGGGCGCAGTAGAGGGCTCAGAAGGGAAGGAGCGACAAGGGGATTTTGGAGAGTACGTTTTTCTGAAATGGTTTTTGGGGGGCATGTCACCTTTAGGAAGCCCTTATGGTGCCAGAACAGCAAATGGCATACCATTTTGGAAACTAGACCCCTCGGGGAATGTAACATGGGATAAAGTGAACCTTAATACCCCACAGGTGTTTCACGACTTTTGCAAATGTAAAAAAAAAAAAATAATAATTTTACCTAAAATGCTTGTTTTCCCAAAAAATTTTATTTTTAAAAAGGGTAATAGCAGAAAATACCCCTAAAAATTTGAAGCCCAATTTCTCCCGATTCAGAAAACACCCCATATTGGGGTGAAAAGTGCTCTGCTGGCGCACTACGGGTCTCGGAAGAGAAGGAGTCACATTTGGCTTTTTGAACGCAAATTTTTCTCTGGGGGCATGCCGCATTTAGGAAGCCCCTATGGTGCCAGGACAGCAAAAAAAAAACCACATGGCATACCATTTTGGAAACTAGACCCCTCGGGGAACGTAACAAGGGGTTAAGTGAACCTTTATACCCCACAGGTGTTTCACGACTTTTGCATATGTAAAAAAAAAAAATTTTTTTTACCTAAAATGCTTGTTTTCCCAAAAATTTTACATTTTTAAAAAGGGTAAAAGCAGAAAATACCCCCCAAAATTTGTAACACAATTTCTCCCGAGTACGGCGATACCCCATATGTGGCCCTAAACTGTTGCCTTAAAATACGACAGGGCTCCAAAGTGAGAGCGCCATGCGCATTTGAGGCCTAAATTAGGGATTGCATAGGGGTGGACATAGGGGTATTCTACGCCAGTGATTCCCAAACGGTGCCTCCAGCTGTTGCAAAACTCCCAGCATGCCTGGACAGTCAACGGCTGTCCGACAATACTGGGAGTTGTTTTGCAACAGCTGGAGGCTCCGTTCTGGAAACAGTGGCGTACCAGACTTTTTTCATTTTTATTGGGGAGGGGAGGGGGGCTGTGTAGGGGTATGTGTATACGTAGTGTTTTTTACTTTTTATTTTATTTTTTGTGGTAGTGTAGTGTAGTGTTTTTAGGGTACAGTCACACGGGCGGTGGTTCACAGTAGTTTCTCGCTGGCAATTTGAGCTGCAGCAGAAAGTTTGCGGCAGCTCAAACTTGCAGCCAGATACTTACTGTAATCCTCCGCCCATGTGAGTGTACCCTGTACGTTCACATTGGGGGGGACATCCAGCTGTTGCATAACTACAACTCCCAGCATGCCCGTTTGCTGTCGGTGACTGCTGAGAGTTGTAGTTTTGCAACAACTGTAGGCACACTGGTTATGTATCACTGAGTTTGTGACCTAACTCAGTGTTTCACAACCAGTGTGCCTCCAGCTGTTGCAAAACTACAACTCCCAGCATGTACGGTGCATGGTGTACGGTGACTGCTGAGAGTTGTAGTTTGCAACAGCTGGAGGCACACCGGTCGTGAAACACTGAGTTAGGTAAAAAAAAAACTCTGAGTTTCACAACCAGTGTGCCTTCAGCTGTTGCAAAACTACAACTCTCAGCAGTCACCGACAGCCAACGGGCATGCTGGGAGTTGTAGTTATGCAACCAGCAGATGCACCACTACAACTCCCAGCATGCACTTTAGCTGTTTGTGCAAGCTGGGAGTTGTAGTTATACAACAGCTGAAGGTACACTTTTCCATAGAAAGAATGTGCCTCCAGCTGTTGCAAAACCATAAGTCCCAGCATGCCCATAAGGGAATGCTGGGAGTTGTGGTGGTCTGCCTCCTGCTGTTGCATAACTACAGCTCCCAGCATGCCCTTTTTGCATGCTGGGAGCTGTTGCTAAGCAACAGCAGGAGGCTGTCACTCACCTCCAACGATCCAGACGCTGCAGGTCAGTCCCGCCGCCACAGCTGCTCCTGGGGCCCCGATCCCAACAGGGGCGCCGGGGATCGGGGTCCCCAGCACCCGGGGTGCACGTCCCGCACCCGCTCACGTCCTCCGGAAGAGGGGCGGAGCGGGAGTGACACCCGCAGCAGGCGCCCTGATTGGTCGGCCGGTAATCCGGCCGACGAATCAGGGCGATCGTGAGGTGGCACCAGTGCCACCTCACCCCTGCAGGCTCTGGCTGTTCGGGGCCGTCAGAGACGGCACCGAACAGCCAGTAATTCCGGGTCATCGGGTCACTGGAGACCCGATTGACCCGGAATCGCCGCAGATCGCTGGACTGAATTGTCCAGCGATCTGCGGCGATCGCCGACATGGGGGGGCATAATGACCCCCCTGGGCGATATGCCAGGATGCCTGCTGAACGATTTCAGCAGGCATCCGGCTCCGGTCCCCAACCGGCTAGCGGTGGGGGCCGGAATTCCCACGGGCGTATGGATACGCCCTCGTTCCTTAAGGACTCGGGATGCAGGGCGTATCCATACGCCCTATGTCCTGAAGAGGTTAAAATCCAGTTAATAAATACATGAACACTTGATACAAAATACAAGAAAAAACAGTGATGGTAATTAGGGATGTAAGTAAAAATCGATTTGCGCTATTATCGTGATTTTTCACTTGCCGATACTGAATCGATTCAAAATATTTTTGAATCGATTCTTTTAGTGATGTGGAATTTGTATCTCCTGACGCCCGGAACAGCATGTTCCAGGCATCAGGAGATACAAGTTCCACATTTTGTCAGCCGTATCTGACGCGGCGGCACTCTGGGTGTACGGAGCGGGCTCCGACTACTGAAATCAGCCAGGGGCCGCTAATGAATCACCGCCGCTAATATCCAGCATGCGGTGCTCTGCAGTCTGTATGGAGCGGGCTCCGGGCTCCTGCCCGCTCCATACTCTGCAGCCCCCAGCTGTTTTCAGTAACCGGGGGTCGCCGCTAATAGCCAGATTTCGGCGATCGCCGCGGCTGGCTATTAACCCTTTAGATCGCCGCTGTCAAAGCTGACAGCGGCGTCTAAAGGGATCTTTGAATGCTCCCTGGTGGTCTAGTGGTAGCCTTTAATATCTTACTCGTATAATTGAGACACTGGATTGAGCTGTAAAAAGGAGTTTGACAAATAAAAAAAAAAATAAAAAAAAAGGGGAATTCTCAAGATCAGGGCTTTGAATTTGTGATAGATTATAGTAATGATATCCAGAAACAGGAGGGAATATTCATGATGAAAATGTGTCCAATATTCATGAGCAAAAAAAAAAACACCCAAAAGGTAGGTGGATTTCTATGGTGGCCATCTCATTCCATGTTCTTGTACTTTGTAAACATAACTCTAACACTTAAATTGTGAACTTTAAATCCAGGTTTACAGTGTCTTCCGGCCTGGCTTTTGGTTTCTTCAACCCTTCATCTTCCATCAGTTTAAAGGCAAAAGTGACATTATGGTCCTTCTGAATAAAGCCTTCTGGGGTCAAGAACTTGTGAAGCAGGACAAAGTACAGGGTGGGCCTTTTATATGGATACACCTTAATAAAATGGGAATGGTTGGTGATATTAACTTCCTGTTTGTGGCACATTAGTATATGTGAGGGGGGGAAACTTTTCAAGATAGATGGGTGGTGACCATGGCGGCCATTTTGAAGTCGGACATTTTTTATCCAACATTTGTTTTTTCAATAGGAAGAGGGTCATGTGACACATCAAACCTATTGGGAAGTTCACAAGAAAAACAATGATGTGCTTGGTTTTAACGTAACTGTATTCTTTCATTAGTTATTTACAAATTTCTTTGTTTACAGCCATTGACATGTCATCGAGGTTAACACGTGAGGAGCGGATAGAAATTGTGTTGATGTCTGGTGAACGCAGTAACCGGGTCATTGCAGCAGATTTCAATGCAAGACACCCTACGAGACCACCCATCTCCCATGCTACAGTTACCAAACTGCTTGCTAAGTTTCGTGAAACTGGTTCAGTTTTGGATTTGCCAAAATGTGGACGCATGAAATCTGTCACTAATGAAGAAACATCAGTGGCTGTCCTAGCTTCATTTAGCAAGAGCCCACAGCGTAGCAAGAGCCGCATGTCACTGGAGAGTGGCATTAGTCGAACATCCCTTCGGCGGATGTTGGCTACTCACAAATGGCACCCTTACAAACTCCAGATATTGCAGCATCTCAACGAGGATGATCCAGATCGGTGCCCTGAATTTGCAGAATGGGCAAAACAAAAATTGGAACAGGACCCTCAGTTTACGCAGAAGATTTTGTTCAGTGATGAGGCAAACTTTTATGTGAATGGTGAAGTTAACAAACAAAACCACCGCCTATGGTCTGACACTAACCCACATTGGATAGATCCCTCAAAGACTGTTGGAACACAAAAAATGATGGTATGGGGTACAAAGATAGTGGGGCCATTCTTCATCAATGGAAACCTCAAGGCCACTGGATATGCGAAATTGCATGTTCACTGAGTTTTTCCAGCAAGATGGTGCACCACCACATTATGGGTGTCAAGTCCCAGCATTCCTAGATGAACAGTTTCCTGGAAAGTGGATTGATCGTCGTGGGCCAGTTGAATGGCCCCAAGGTCTCCTGATCTGACCCCCTTAGACTTTTATCTTTGGGGTCATCTGAAGGCAATTGTCTATGCTGTGAAGATACGAGATAGCACCTGAAACTACGGATACTGGAAGCCTGTGCTAGCATTTCTCCTGTTGCTATCAGTGTGTGAAGAGTGGGAGAAGAGGGTTGCATTGACAATCCAACACAATGGGCATCACATTGAACACATTTTATAAGTGCTCAAAATTCAAGAATTTGGAGAGGCTCTTGTCCGTCTAGATACCAAAATGACCTGGGCTGCCCAATCTGACACCTTTACCCACGGTGTCCGAAAAATAAATAAATCAGGTAAATTATTGGGGCTCAAGGTCTAGGATATGGGTACAAATATTTATTAATTGATTAGAAATGACAATACAGATGCGTAATATGCTACATGTGGCTTACAGGGCCCTTGTGTGCCAACAGGGACAATAAATAGTAATAAAAATCTAATATGAAAACCACAATTATAAAATATTAATATTATAATTACTGAGACCAAATAAAATATAATAACTGTCAAAATATCAATATATGACAATAAAGTGCATTCAGTTGCTAGGGGAAACGGATGTCAATCAGTTCAAGATTAGTAGGAGTTTTCTCCTTTCAAGTCCAATAGCAGAATACTTGTAAAAGTTCCTATAGTTCACAATGTCTCAAAGGAGGTGAATGTCTTAGTTTATACTCCTTGCAACAGTATCTCCTTTGTAATGATCACTTCTGCTAAGACATTCACCTCCTTTGAGACATTGTGAACTATAGGAACTTTTACAAGTATTCTGCTATTGGATTTGAAAGGAGAAAACTCCTACTAATCTTGAACTGATTGACATCCGTTTCCCCTAGCAACTGAATGCACTTTGTCATATAATGATATTTTGACAGTTAATATATTTTATTTGGTCTCAGTAATGATAATATTAATATTTTATAATTGTGGTTTTTATATTAGATTTTTATTACTATTTATTGTTCCTGTTGGCACACAAGGGCCCTGTGAGCCACAGGTAGCATATCACGCATCTGTATTGTCATTTCTAATCAATTAATAAATATTTGTACCCATATCCTAGACCTTGAGCCCCAATAATTTACCTGATACATTTTATAAGTGGTCAGAAACTTTGTAAATAACTCATGAAAGAATAAAGTTACATTAAAACCAAGCACATCGTTGTTTTTCTTGTGAAATTACCAAAATGGATGTCACATGTCCCTCTTCCGATTGAAAAAACTAAAGTTGGATTCAAAATGGCCGACTTCAAAATGGCCGCCATGGTCACCACCCATCTTGAAAAGTTTCCCCCCCTCACATATACTAATGTGCCACAAACAGGAAGTTAATATCACCAACCATTCCCATTTTATTAAGGTGTATTCATATAAATGGCCCACCCTGTAGTTTTCCAGAAGTCCCATAAGGAGGACTTGATAAACTCCATCAGTAAACTGTGTCTCCAGTGCTTTGACCTCCAGGTTCAGCTTCAGTGACTTCTTAACAATGCTCAACTTATCCGGAGAGGGTGTCAAAGGTGTCACACTCAAATTGTCCCATAATCATCTCTGTTGTGGTTGTTAGCTCCTCGTTCACGTTGTTTGTCTGCAAGAGACCTACTTGCTGCTTCACATCCACCACCTGTACAGACTCATGCTCTGGTAGTTGTATGGGAGCTCGGAAATGCATGGCAAAGGCAGTCAGGTTCTTCACATGAATTGAATCGACATTCCACCATATGGCCCACCCTTGTGGTCTCAAACTCCTGTATGTCGTCTAGAATGGTGTGAAACTTCTGTTTCTGTCTAATCAGACTGCGTCACTTCAACAACATTCAGTTTCTGTTGATGCCAGTTTCTGTAGAAGCATCTGCAAGACGTGTTCTTCATAAAAATCTTCTTCCAGGTTCTTCACTATTATGCACTCCTCCACAAGTTCCTCATCCTAAGGATAGGGGATAAGTTAAAGATTGCGGGGATCTGACCGCTGGGATTCATCGCGATCTCCTGTACGGGGCTGCGGCAGTCCACAGGAAGCGCTGTGCTATCCCCAGCAGGAAGCCGTGGCAGACACATCCCCTCCATGTATCTCTATGGGATAGATGGAGGGGACGTGCCGGCTGCTGCGTCATGCGGGGATGGAACGCCCCCTTCCTGTGGACTTCCGCGGCCCTGTAAAGGAGATCGGGGAGGGGGGGGGGGGTTGTCCCAGCGTACAGCGAATAAGTTATATTCCACTACAGTTTTCCTTTAAGGCCAAAATAGGCTTGGTCCTTAAGGGGTTAATAGATTGGACCATTCCACGTGTGATGATACAAAGTACCTTTAAATTATTTTTTTTTGAAAATGGGTAAAGGGTAGGGATTAAAATTTTTATTGTGGGCAGGTTTTTATTAACTACTAGTATCAGCAGTTGCCCAACAAAGGCTTTGGGCTACATTAACAACTGATCAGCACCCCGTGATTTTACTGTAGGGTGACGATTGGACCAGCTGTACCACTAACAGGGCATCTAAATACTGTAATATTCTACCTATCAGTTTATTTGGAGTCTAAGGGTATGTTCACACGGTGGAATTTCTGCATTCTGTGTACGCATTCATTTTGCAGTTTTTTCCGCATTTGCAGAATCCAGACCTGGCCCAGTATCAGGATTCGATCCTGTACTGGGCCAGGTACATAGATGATATTGTCATCATATGGGCTGGTACCAGAGAGTCCTTTGAGGAATTTGTGGCCAGACTGAATCAAAATCAATTAGGTCAGGGGTTCACCTATGAGGTGAACAAAAACTCTGTGTTTTATGGACTTATCTATATTCCGAGGAGCTAATGGCAACTTTGAGACTAGGGTTTACTGTAAACCCACGGCAGGTAATACTTTATTGAAGTGGGACAGTCACCATCCACAGTCACTTCGTACTGGAATTCCTAAGGGCCAGTACCTTAGGATCAGACGAAACTGTTCCAATAAGGATACGTTCAAAGAGGAAGCTAAGAACCTGAGAGATCGATTCCTATCTAGGGGCTATCCAGATCACACTTTGAGAAAGGCATTTCAGCACTCTAGGGACAGCGATAGGAATCAATTGCTAGTCCCATCACCTAGGGGAGACACTCCCCAGAACAAAACATTGCCACCTATGATACGGCAGCCAAAGAGATTAGGCAGATAATCAATAACTTTTGGCCGATCCTACATATAGACCCTATTGTCTCCAAGTTTATAGGCCCCAAACAACTTATAACATACAGGAGGGGGAAGACTCTTAAGGATCACTTGGTGCACAGTTATGTTCCGCGCACCAAAATTGGTGCTTGGTTGGATAGAAAAATCACGGGAACATACAAGTGTGGGAGCTGTAAAGCTTGCAAGTACATCAACACTTCTAAAACATTTTTTAGTTACACTTTGAATCGAGAGTTCAAAAATTTTGACTTTGCTAACTGCAAGACCTCACACGTTGTATATTTAGCTACGTGCCCTTGCCCAAAAGCATACGTGGGTAAAACTATCAGGGAAGTAAGGCATAGAATATTAGAACATGTGGGAGATATTGAACACTCTAGAGACAAACCACTTGCTATGCACATGCGCAGTGTCCATCCACAACATCCATTCAACATATCAATTCAGGTTCATTTACTATCTCATTATCTTGTCAGCTATTATGTATCTTCTCGTTAAGCAGGTTATGCCAGAAATATGACTCATACTCATTGCCCATGAAAATTGGGATAATGAGCTAATTAAAGCCACTATGTCAGGTCCCCATTTATATTCATATATGTAATATCAATTTCATATATCAATAGCCACTGCTGTATTAAATATATACCAACCTATCCCACCTTTAAGGGACGTTCAGTATGCATGATCACTATACTATTAAATGTCTACTCCTATAACCTCATGAGTATTAGATCTAAATATATAAACATGTATGTAATGGAAGACGGCGATGGATTAGCATCTTTATATGTTGCTGCAAATACTTGCGCCTTTTACATCATTGCAGTTCCCTCCTACAGTGTGCTCTATTGATATACTGTAGTGTCCTGCGCAATCGCACTAATTGGAGCGCAGTTTGCGTTCCAGTAGGTGTGCGCAGGCGCATTGGCCATAGCGCCGTGAATCATGCATTTACTGAATTGATGGCCGCTGAACCGGAAGCCCATAATCACGCACAGACGCATGGGCTGGAACGCTGTTTGCGGTTCACCCACCGGACAGCGTGCAGTTCCCCGGAAGGAGATGAATTGGCTCTGGACGGACAGCAGGTAAGGGCTATAAAAAGAGACAGATATCCAAGTGCAGAGTGTCAACATCGCTGTATCTATCTTTTGGCATCCTTCTTGACATAACTGGGTTTCCACTCCGCAGTCTGGACATCATTGCCTGCAGGACTGGGCACTTCAGCTGATCGGGCTGAAAAACCTGGGCTTTTTTCATCCTTTAATGGGGCATTGAGCTAAGTATCATCCATCTTGTGCTCTATATGCTTATTATAGTATGCAAAGTGATCTTTGTATGCCCTGTGCAGCCCCTCCTTGAGTTATTATTACCTGAACACTATATATCATGTGGCTTTGATACTATGTGTTAAATCTGGTCTAGCCTACTTTGATTTTGTGCTACCAGGGGGATTGTGGCCCAAGTGATGTACCCGATTCCCTATCCCTGATGAACCCCTCTATGTTAAGAGTGGGGGAAACGCGTTGGTAAATTACATGGGGATTGTCGCCTTGTTTTTTTAGGGAACAAGTATACCTCAATTAGGATGGTCCAAATATCTAGTGGACATTCTATGTGATTTTTATTTTTAATTATTCATGTGTGTTCACATATACACTGTGGCCTGGATTCGAGACGATCTGAGATTATACAATACAATCGCACTTTCCGATGAAATTCAAGTCCCTATTGACTTCAATAGGATTCCTCTGCAAATTTTCAAAATGATAAGAAAATACTTCTATTTTAGCAGAATGCCGAAATTTTGCCGTGTGAATTGGACAGTGGAATCCCATTCAAGTGAATGGGCAATAAATTTCTGCGGAATTCTGCAAGGAAATTTTGTCATGTGAACATATACACTAAGAGGAAACTAGAGCACCTGGAGTAAACCGATGCAAACATGAAAATATACAAATTACTTTGCACATTTTGTGTGGTTTGTCGCCAATTACACCCCCTCTTGCATGATCTCCAAAATGGCTCCTGGCTGTCCTCATGGAGAGTTTGGGCCCCCTCCATCTGAAATGTTGTCATCTTGGTAGTGATGGCCTGCTCAGCCAATCATTTGTTGTGACCAAAGTGGCATACTTTCTAAGCTTTGGTTACTGCTCTAGCTTTTGATTTACGAATATATCACTATTTCTAAATCTTACAATACCTGAACCACCAAGGATTAAGTAGATCATGTGCAGTGCACACCGATTATTTCAGGCCACAACTTTTTTTCTTCATTCTGGGACCGCCACCAATCCACATATATGGATAAGTGAGAACTTTGTTAAATGAGAATATCCCTTTAACGTTTGAGCTTAACTGATTACTTTTTGCTTTGCAGATGATGACTGGCGGGAGGAACATGAACGTCTGGCAGAGATGGAAGAGAAGATACCCTCTTCTCAACTTTTGGCCAGAAGTACTTCTCCCATTCATGACCCACTAGGAGAGCAACAAGAAGAATTGGAACACAGTCTTAGTCAACTCGTGAAGGAGATAGAAGAACCATCTCTGCCTCGTGGGACACGGACTACGGTATTTAATAGCTTTATAGGACTAATAGGAGTTTTTTTGATGTGTGTTTATTTGCTTGCAGTTTTCTAATGTTTTACAGGTGCAAATGAGTTATGAAATTTTTTTGTTTTGTGTATTAAAAAAAATTGATTTACGCCAACTGTCCAGTGTTTTTTCCCATTGAATTCAATGTAATTCAAGATGAAAAAAACTGACATTTTAAGGCATAAATAGCTGTTTTACTCCTAATACATTCCAAAAAGTACTTACACTAAACCATAGCCTTAGTCTTATTAAAAACGTAAGGCTAAATAGCCAATTAGGTGTGACCATTTAGGGCATTTTTTTTTCCAGAAAAATAAGATTCCTGGAATTGTTGGGTGCTGGTCATTCTGCCCTGTTTTCAACTATAAAGCAATCTCCTAAATTTTTGCCAAATTAGTCCTGCCTTGTGCTTTTGTCAACTTTCACATTTATTGTCTTAGTCAAGATTAGGGATGTCCCAATACTGGTATCGGGACCAATACTGGACATTTGCACGAGTACTTGTACTCGTGCAAATGTCTGCGATACCTAATCCGATACTCAACGGCGGGAGTCCCGCAGGCAGGTATCACGGAGGTGCGGTAAGCCGCCTGCACTCTCAGCTCACGAGCTATGCAGTCATCATAGCACATCATAGCTGGGACCCTCTTCAACCCTTTAGACACCGCGATCAAAGTTGATTGCGGCGTCTAAAAGTCCTGAGATGTACTGCCGGTTAGCTCAGGGATGCTGATCAAGATCACCGCGGTGAAATTGCGGTGTCCCTCTCAGCTTTGAGGACGGCCGAATGTCCCTTACCCTGCTCCGTGCGCCGATTGTCGCTTCTTTACTGCTGCCAGCCATGGCAGGCATTAATAAAGGAGTGCCGATAACACTGATCACTGCTCTGCTATGGCATTGCATTGATCTGTGTATGCAATCTACAGATTTCATGTAATAGTACCCTATGGGGACTAAAAGTGAAAAAAATAAATTTTGAAGAAATTATAAATGTGAATTAACCCCTTCCCAATAAAAAATTTTAATATATAAAAGCCCTTTCTCTTATGAAAAACTGGAAAAAGAAATGTTCCAATTTAAGGGTACGTTCATGTAGGCGGAACCACAGCATATTATACGCTGCGAATCTGCCGCTGAAGGATCACTTCATGCTGCCTTTAGATGTGCCTGCTTGGAGTGGCAATATGCCGCTACGAGCAGTCACACTGAAGCTGTGGTTTGTTTTAGCCCTATAAGGTAATTTATGGGCTGCCTGCTGTGTACCCAGCACTGATTAAGTACTATTTTAACAGCAAACTGGAAGGCAGAGATTATATAAAATATCTTTGCCTTCTCAATGGAGAGTCTTGCTTTTGCCGGTTGTTTATGAAATACTTAAAATTTCCATTGATATTTTCCAGCTATCATCTGGTATAAACTCGAGTATATGGGATTCCTCCTCAGATCTACGGCCTATAAGAGGACCCTTACTGACAGAGGTAGGAAGAAATATTGTGCATAAACTTTGGTAACTGCACTTTGGTAACTAATTATTGTGCTCATTATGATTGATACAGTCAATCCTATTATTTTTTTTCCACTCATGAGTTCTAGTTTGACACACTTAATATTGGGTATGTGGCCCAAAATTGTAAGGTGTTTATGGTGCACAAAACACTAGGAGAATTGGAGTAAAAATGCCTAGTTTGACGCAGGACATAATGAGACAGATTTACCGAAAAAATACATTTGGCTGAAAATTTGTCTGGAACACCACCAATGATAAATGTGACAGTATTGGTAAATGACCCCACTCTGTGCATTCCTGCAACCACTTTTTGCGAACAAAAAGTCAACAGAATTCCTAAATAATCGTTAGGACTTTGGGGGGTATTGGTGGACAGTAAGCTCAACTTTAGTGACCAGTGCAAAGCAGTGGAAACCAAGGCTAATAAAATTATAGGATGTATCAAGAAAGGCATAGATGCTCGTGACAAGGACATAGTTTTGCCTGGAATATTGCCAATGCCAATGGAATATTGTGCCCAATTTTGGGAACTTCTATATAAAAAGGACATGGCTGAACTTGAGAGGGTGCAGAGAAGGGCCACCAAGGTGATTAATGGTATAGATGGATCTGTACCAAGACAGGTTATCGAGAGAGGACGTCTTAGGGGCGATCTGATCACAATGTACAAATATATGAATGGACAGTACAGAGATCTTTCTAGTGATCTTTTTATATTTAGGCTGTTAACCATGGCAAGGGGGTATCCTCTACATCTAGAGGAAAGAAGCTTTCACTATCATCACAGATGAGCAGTGATACTATGAAAGCCTCTGCCATGTGATGTTGTGATGGCTGACTTTATAAACAAGTTAAAAGAGGGCCTGGATGTTTTTCTGTAAAAATATACTATAAGTTATGGATACTAGATTTATGGGAATAGAACATTGATCCAGGTATTATTCTGATTGCCATAATGGAGTCTAGAAAGAGTTTTTGCTATATTGTTTTTTTTTTATGCCTTCCTTTGGATTAACAAAGTAGGGTTCTAGGTTGAACTTGATAGACTTAAGATGAACAAATCATTAACAAACTTTTAAGGGTATGCTTCAATGCTATATTAGGTATATATTTACCCTAATTTCCTAATTGTTTTTTTTTTTTTTTTTTTTTTTTTTTTTTTTAAATTAAGGATATGAGCCCACTCTCTATACTACACGAGTATGGCTTAGCTCCCATTCCTCCTTCAAACCGAGACAATGGTGAACGAGATGCCTCAGAGAGAGCTTTGCCTCGAAGATCCACCTCTCCTGTTATAGGCAGTCCACCTGTCAGAGCCGTGCCTATTGGGACTCCCCCAAAACATGTTGGCCCCATATTCAGTCAGCAGCAGGTACTAAAGATATTGGTCTTAAGGGCATTTTAGATGGCCTGAATTCTCATAGGTGATGAATTTACTAATAAATGTGTATTTCAGGTTTTATGCCCGAATCCCATTCACATTCGAGCAGCCTCCAACCCTTTCAACAACCATCCGGTAATTTCTCCCAAATCTTTTCTATACTTTCACCCAGCAGGTATTTTCAACATTATTGGGTCCTCTGAGATATGTTGCACACATTTGCTTTTTCTTGATCTTGGGGACCACTTTCTAGCACTAATATGTTTTAACATGATCATGATGTTCACTCTTAATTGCAACAAATGCATTAATTACTTTAAAACAAAGGTTTGACATGCCTGGCCTATATAAAATTGTTGTCTTAGTGTTTTCCCCAGTGTATAAACATTAGGCTAGAATCTAGTTTAGACTTTCTTTTTCTGCAGGGTAACCCAGCAACGCTTTTGAGACACCCGTTCCCTTCTGCCTTGTCCCCACTTCAGCGGGCGCAGCTTATAGGAGGAGCTCAGGTAAACCTCTGTGTCTTTATCTGCTGCAACTAAATCCCTTGTGTATGCCTGTGTATCTTCTGTTTGCTACTTACAATGTATGTAATATTCAAATGCAAATTTAAAAAATCTGAGACAGAAATGCTTAGTGCTGCAGAGTTAAAGTATGCTTTTTGTTTTCAGAGCAAAAACCGTAAACCATGATATTCTGCTATGAGAATTTTAAATAGTTTGCTGACAAAGCCTAAATATGGCTTTCTATCCACCTCTAGCCTGTTTGCTGTGAGCAAAGTTGGTTGGGAAGCCGAAAGCAGGAAATTTGCATAACTCCCATTTAACGTTAATGGTAGTTATGTGAATGCCGTGGCCCCGTGAGCTATGCTGATTATGTAACTCTGTGTTAGGAGAAAACAGCATTGCTCCCATTGATGTGCCATGTACACAATTCCCATTAGTGTCAGTAAAAGTTTAGCAAATTGCGTAAGATAGTGGTCTCCGCTGTGTTTTGGCTTTCTCACCATCTCCACATGCCGAAGTGAACAGAGAGCCATGTAATGTACTGTAATGTAAATTAACTATGGTTTTTCATTAATGAAGGCTTTTGGGCTACTAAAATAAGTTGTCAGTGCTGCTCAGTCAGCCTCAAACTTACCTACCTACTTGAGGGGTTAATGACATTTTGATTGTTTATTCTAATAAAATTATCCTAAATCCAGCTATGCCAGTGCATGGTTTAGACATGTAATACAAGTAGCAGTCAAAAATGTCATTTTAGTCTTTACTCAATTTGTTTGTGTTCCAATATGAAAGTTATTTTCCTGCATAATTTCTGCCTGTGGATCTTGGTTTTCCTGTCTGTTTTATTTTTTTTTATTCTCACACTGTTTGTTAGCCGAGCAGTTAGCATGTTTTCATATATGCTGAGTGTCCAAGGCCCACAGGGTGTGGCTTATCTCCACAGATATCCATGATTTCTACCCCCACCTCCCGCTTGCCTCGCTCTGTATTTTTTGTCAGTTTTTGTGCTGTACATAGGCTAGGCATTCTTGGAGATCGGTCCCACCCTATGGGCACTTGCTGCAATTCTCACGCGCGCGCGCGCACACACACACACACACACACACACACACACACACACACACACACACATATATATATCTGTACACATACACAGTCATGGCCTTAAATGTTGGTACCCCTTAAATTTTTCAAGAACATGAAATATTTCTAAAAGAAAAGAATTGCAGTAACACAGGTTTTGCTGTACACATGTTTATTCCCTTTATGTGTATTCTTACTAAACCAAAAAAGGAGGGGAAAAAAAGCAAATTGGACATAATGTCACACCAAACTCCAAAAATGGGCTGGACAAAATTATTGGCACTCTTAACTTGATATTTGGTTGCACACCCTTTGGAAAAAATAACTGAAATCATTCGCTTCCTATAACGATCAATGAGCTTCTTATACCTCTCAGCCGGAATGTTGGGCCACTCTTCCTTTGCAAACTGCTCCAGGTCTCTTATTGGAAGCGTGCCTTTTCCCAACAGCAATTTTAGAATCTCGCCACAGGTGTTCCATGGGATTTAGATCTGGACTCATTGCTGGCCACTTCAGAATTCTCCAGCGCTTCATCCATTTCTGGGTGCTTTTTGACGTATGTTTGGGGACATTGTCCTGCAGGAAGACCCAAGATATCGGACGGAAACCCAGCTTTCTGACACTGGGCTGTTCAGTGCGACCCAAAATCCATTGGTAATCCTCAGATTTCATGATGCCTTGCACACATTCAAGGCACCCAGTGCCAGAGGCAGCAAAACAATGCCAAAACATCATTGAACCTCCACCATATTTCACTGTAGGTACTGTGTTCTTTTCTTTTTAGGCCTCATTCCGTTTTTGTAAACAGTAGAATGATGTGCTTTACCAAAAAGCTCTATCTTGGTCTCATCTGTCCACAAGAGGTTTTCCCAGGAGAATTTTGGCTTACTCAAGTTCATTTTGGTAAAATATAGTCTATCTTTCTTATGTCAGCAGTGGGGTCCTCCTGGGTCTCCTGCCATAGCGTTTAATTTCATTTAAATGTCGACGAATAGTTCGCGCTGACACTGATGCGCCTGAGCCTGCAGGACAGCTTAAATATCTTTGGAACTTGTTTGGGGCTGCTTATCCACCATCCGGACTATCCTGCTTTGACACCTTTCATAAATTTTTCTCTTCAGCCCACACCCAGGGATATTAGCTACAGTGCCATGGGTTGCAAACTTCTTGACAATGTTGTGCACTGTGGATAAAGGCAAATCTAGATCTCTGGAGATGGACTTGTAACCTTGAGATTGTTGATATTTTTCCACAAATTTGGTTCTCAAGTCCTCAGACAGTTCTCTTCTCCTCTTTCTGTTGTCCATGCTTAGTGTGCCAAACACATACACACAATGCAAAGACTAAGTGAACTTCTCTCCTTTTTATGTGCTTTCAGGTGTGATTTGTATATTGCCCACACCTGTTACTTGGCCCAGGTGAGTTTAAGTGAGCATCACATGTCTAAAACAATCAAATTTTTCAAAATTTTAAAAGGGTGTCAATAATTTTGTCCAACCCATTTTTGGAGTTTTGTGTGACATTGGGGGATATTTATCAAAGCTGCCTATGTCCCGCATCAATATAGACCAAACTACAGAGTGTTAGGCTGGTCTATTGTGCGCCTAATTTATCAAAAGGTGCACAGCTCTTGATAAATTCTGTGCACAGACTTCGGGATCTATGCTTTAGACTGTATTTAAACCTGCTCCAGCATGGTCTCACATTTCGGCGTACTTTCAGACGATGCGACTTGTTGCTGAAAAGTCGCTTTTGATAAATTCAGCACCAATGCACATCATGTTCTAAAAATCCTCTAAAGCAAAAGTCGCACATATTTAGACTTTGTGTGACAAATCTAGATAGGAAACACCAGTCTAAATCCTTTCATAAATATCCCCCATTGGGTCCCATTTGCTTTTTTCCCTCCCTTTTTTGGTTTAGTTCCAATACACACAAAGGGGGGAATTTATCATTGTATATAGAGCTGTTTTGTGTCTATTTTTTGGCACAAAAATATGCGCAAGTGTTTTTTTGCATCTTTATTTTTTTTTGTGTGCAAATTTTGACAGAACTCTTCATCACCTTTTCTACGGTTAAGTTTACCATAGAGCATTTTCTACTGTAGAATCAATTTACTAACTGCGTTAGTACGGCAATTTACTAACTGCGCAAACGGCATTTTCTTGCGCAAATATACACCACCTCGGAGGACACGTACCAAAGTGTCTATTTTGGCACAATAAGGACTGCTACTCCCATCATGGACAGACTCTGCCCATGATGGGAGTTGTAGTCCAGGGGCTGAGGTGCAGATCGCAGCAGGCCACCGGCTTCTATATACAGCTGTCATAATTCATAATCCCTTCATTGGGAGAAGGGAGCTCTGATTGGTTAATAGCTTTTCATCAATTAGAGCTCCCATCTCCCGGCAGGGATTATGAATTATAAGAACTGTATATAGGAGTTGGCATGCAGCGCAGTGTAGCCGCGTGTACCGCCGGCTTGTATAGTTAACAAATGCGGATCGCAGCAGGTCTCTGGAGAATGATCTGCTGCGATCTGCCCCTCTGCCCTTAGACTACTACTCCCATAATAGGACAGTGTCTGTCCCATGATGGGAGTAGTTGCAGTACCGCGGTGCTGCTGAGGGATGGCACTTGCACCTCCCCTGGCTGCGGGACATTTAGAACTACTACTCCCATCATGGACAGACTCTGCCCATGATGGGAGTTGTTGTCCAGGGGCTGAGGTGCAGATCGCACCGGGTCATTCTCCAGAGACCCGCTGCGATACGCATTTATTAACTGTAAAAGTCTGCAGTACATCTACATCGTGCTGCCACCGGCTTCTATATACACTGTCATAATCCCCAAGCTATCCACCAATCAGAGCTCCCATCTCCCAGCGGGGATTATGAATTATGACAGTGTATATAGGAGCCGGTGGCAGCACGATCTAGCTGCATGTACCACTAGCTTTTTAATTTAAATGCGGATCTCAGCAGATCATTCTGGAGATCTGCTGCGATCCGCATTGCATAATGACGTTGGTGACGGATTGCGCAGGTCCTTTGCGCATTCCGTCGTTTATAAACGGCATTCAGTTAACCCGGCGATGCGCAGCATCTCAGGGGTTAACTGGCAGAAGTCCTGCTGTTTCCAGGTCCTGGTCAGTGACCACTGTGATTGATCCCTGTGGACCAGTCACAGTGAATGAGCTGACTGGGGGGTAAAGTTCATGCCATGGCAGTCTGGGCATGCTGAGAGTTGTAGTTTTGCAACATCTGGAAGGCTACAGTTTGGACACCACTACACAGTGGTCTCCAAACTGTTCTACTCCATTTGTGGCAAAACTACAACTCTCAGCATGCCCTTCGGCTGCCTGGGCATGCTGGGAGTTGTAGTTTTGCAACAACTGGAGGCACACTGGTTGGGAAACGTTGTCTGTTTCCTAACTGTGTTACCCTACCTGTGTGCCTCCAGCTGTTGCAAAACTATAACTCCCAGCATGCACTGACAAACCGTACATGCTGGGAGTTGTAGTTTTACAACAGCTGGAGGCGCACGGGTTGGGAAACATTTAGTTAAGTAACAAATTTTCAGTGTTTTGCAACCAGTGTGCCTCCAGCTGTTGCTTAACTACAGCCCCCCATGATGGGAGTTGTAGTTTAGCAACAATTGGAGTCTCCCTGTTTAGGAACACGATGCATTATGTGCGCTCTTCCCAGGGGAGAGCATAAAAAAATGTACTAACCCATATTTCTTGTTTTTCTTTTCTTCTCATTTCAGATACGTGAATGCGGAGGACTACGTCAGATTCGGTGGACTGCAAAGATGACCAGCATTATTTTTTATTTCAATAAAATGGTTAACGAGGGGGAATGTTTTTTTATTTTTATTTTTTTCCATGTTTTTTATAATTGAATTTTCAGGGTTAGTAGTGGAAGCTGTCTTATAGACTGAATCCATTACTATGCCAGGGCTTAGCGTTAGCCCCAAAATCAGCTGGCGCTAACCTCCAATTATTACCCCTGTACCCACCGCAACAGGGGGGCTGGGAAGAGCCGGTACCAACAGACCCACAGCGTTATAAATGGCGCTCCTGGGCCTAGGCGGTAACAGGCTGGCGTTATTTAGGCTTGGGAGGGCCAGTAACAATGGTTCTCGCCCACCCTGGTAACGTCAGGCTGTTGGTATCTTGGTTGGTATCTGGCTGATACTGAAAATAGGGGGAACCCTATGCGTTTTATTTTATTTTTTATTTTATTTTATTTTTTATAGATAAAAGTAAAAAAAAAAATTGTGTGGGTCCCTCATTTTTTTCAGTATCAGCCAGATACCAACCAAGCAGCAACTGCCTAATGTTACCAGGGTGGGCGAGGACCATTGTTACTGACCCTGCCCAGCCAAAATAACGCCAGCCTGTTACCGCCTAGGCCCAGGAGCGCCATTTTTGACGCTCCGGGCCGGTTGGTACCGGCTCTTCCCAGAACCCCTGTGGCGGGTGGTACTGGGGTAATAATTGGGGGTTAGCGCTTGCTGTTTTGGGGCTAATGCTAAGCCCCAGCTTAGTAATGGATTCCGTCTACAAGATGCCTTTCACTACTTACCCTGAAAATTCAATTATAAAAAACACAACACATTGAAAAAAAGATGTATTTAAAAAACCCTCCAAAACCCTTGTTAACCCTTTTATTGACATTTAAAAAAAAAACACTGTTCATCGTCGCAATCTGCCAAATCTGACATAGTCCTCCGCATTCACGTATCTAAATTTAGAAGAAAAAACTAAAAGTTTAGTACATTTTTTTTGTTTCCAAACACTAGCAAAAACGCTAGAAAAATATGCAAGAAAAACTGACGAAATGCAGGACAGTTTTAGTTTTTTTTTGGCATTTTTGCTGATGGACAAAATACCTCAATGGAATCCTGGCCTCAAAGCAATAGAACAAAATCCCTACATCCACTTTTCCTGTTAGGTAGAGGAGGAGTGTACGGTAGAGCGAGGGGGGGCGTTTCTATATTTGCACAAGATTTATCAAAGGAGTGCACAGCCTTTGTAAATTCTGAGCAAGAGTGTAAAGGGATAGACACCTAATGATAAATTCCCCCCAAAGGGAATACACATGGGTATAGCAATACATGTGTTACTGCAATCCTTTTCTGTGAGAAATACTTCAGGGGTGCCAACATTTATGGCCATGACTGTGTGTGATATAGAGATTTATATGATGTGTGTGTAAACCCACCCAGCAATCGCTGCTTGCCTCGCTCTGCATTTTTTGTCAGTTATTGTGCTGTACATAGGCTAGGCATTTGTGGGCACTTGCTGCAAAAAAATAAATAAATATGTGTGTGTGTGTATGTATATATATATATATATATATATATATATATATATATATATATATATATATATATATATATATATATACACACGCATATATATATATATATATATATATATATATATATATATATATAAAATATATTATAGCAAAGTTGTAGAGCAGCACTCCCAGGTCAGACTAGTAGTAAATGGGTGCAAGCGGTCTCAGGTATCCCGGTCCTGGATCCAATGGTTGTAGGTACAATAGAAGGCAACTGCAGCACACCAACTTAAAGTACAGAAGAGTGATTTATTCCAGAAAATACAGGCAACGTTTCTGTGGCCTCACACCACCATTTTCAAGCAGCATATGAGTGATTCAGAGAGCTTTAAATAGTTACACATACATGCAAGCTCATTAATAATAATTAAAAGTGAAAAATTACATAAAGTGCAAAATAAAATCCAAATATTATCAGTGAGTCATAAAAGATGCCATAAGGCAATATAGACATATACAAATGTATAACCATAAAGTGATAATAGTGCATTAAAAGACAATTTGTCATAAATAGAAAAGATGAAAAACAGGTGGTATGTATAATTAGTTGATTGTATATACAGTACAGGCAGGGCTTACCCGGCAGAGGATCTGTATAAACCGCCATGATGGCGGCATGCAGCGGCGTCCACGCTGCCTCCCATTTCCGGGATTGTGTTATTGGCCAATCACAGACATACTGTGTTACGTCATGGACCCACGTGGGTCGCGTGTAAATACACGCATGCGGAAATCGCCTGTTGTGCTCCCATCTGCCATGTAGAAAGAGGGCAGTCAAAGTAGCTTACATAAAGGCAATAATGAGTGGGCTATAGCTCACAAGTTTAATTGGCTGTTGCTAGAAATAATCAATAGTATATTACAAAGGCCCATTATAACCATTCAAAAGAAATTTATTTTCTTTTGAATGGTTATAATGGGCCTTTGCAATATACTTTTGATTATTTCTAGCAACAGCCAATTAAACTTGTGAGCTATAGCCCACTCATTACTGCCTTTATGTAAGCTACTTTGACTGCCCTCTTTCTACATGGCAGATGGGAGCACAACAGGCGATGTCCGCATGCGTGTATTTACACGCGACCCACGTGGGTCCATGACGTAACACAGTATGTCTGTGATTGGCCAATAACACAATCCCGGAAACGGGAGGCAGCGTGGACGCCGCTGCATGCCGCCATCATGGCGGTTTATACAGATCCTCTGCCGGGTAAGCCCTGCCTGTACTGTATATACAATCAACTAATTATACATACCACCTGTTTTTCATCATTTCTATTTATGACAAATTGTCTTTTAATGCACTATTATCACTTTATGGTTATACATTTGTATTTGTCTATATTGCCTTATGGCATCTTTTATGATTCACTGATAATATTTGGATTTTATTTTGCACTTTATGTAATTTGTCACTGTTAATTATTATTAATGAGCTTGCATGTATTGTGTAACTATTTAAAGCACTCTGAATCACTCATATGCTGCTTGAAAATGGTGGTGTGAGGCCACAGAAACGTTGCCTGTATTTTCTGGAATAAATCACTCTTCTGCACTTTAAGTTGGTGTGCTGCAGTTACCTTCTATTGTACATACATATATATATATATATATAAATATATTTATTTATTAGGAATTGACCTATTATCGGCCGATATTCACGATTTTCTAGGTTATCGGTATCGGCAATTACCTTCCCGATAATGCGGGTGCTTTAAATCAATGAACTGCAGCGGCTTTTGCGGGGCCAGAGAACGCTGCCGCGGCCAGCTTCTCTCCCCCTACCTGTCCTGAGTCCAACCACCGCCGCTGCCCCATTGCCTCCCCATCCCTGTTTTTATAATTGCCTGTTCTCGGGGTCCGCGCTACTTCTGGCTTAGGCGGCGTCCTGAGCTGTCACTGTGCGCTGGGCCACCTACGGTGACGTCGCGTTGAGGACGTCACTCGTCATTGCACAGCGCAGGACGCTGCAGGAGCCGGGAGCAGGTAATTATAAAACCGGGGATGGGGGAGGCAATGGGGCAGCGGCGGCGGTGGTCTCTGGCCAGAGGATAGGCACGGGGAGGCAATCGGACAGCGGCAGTGGTTGGACTCAGGACCCCAGGACAGACAAGGGGAGAGAAGCGGGCGGCGGTCTCTGGTTATTGTATGTGAGTAAACTTTGTTATTTCTATTTTTTGTTTCAGGCAGCAGCTGGTCAGTTGTCTCCCAGTCAGTTTGCTCGTACTGGTGGACTCCATGGGCCTGTTATGGCTAATGTTACACCTAAACTTTTACAAGGACATGTAGGGTCAATGGTTGCACCAGGAGGTGGAGGGTTCCGTCCCTTTTTCGGTGTTCCCTCTGCAGCTGCTCCAGGAGCCCATCTTAAGAACATAAGGTAGGTTGTCAAGTGAGGAAAAGTAACAATATAATATTGAAACAACATTGCATTCTTTTTTCAGTAATTACAGCTTATTCAATGTGTACATTTTGTAATGTACATTGTACATGGGTTTCTGGTCATATTTATGATCGTTTTATAAAGATATTCTCTTGGAACCTTCACTTTTTACTTGAATTAATGGAAATGTGTGTCATAATAATGGGGGTGCACAACCTACTAGAGTGTGAATTGGCAAGAATGGGATACATAATGTTATTTTAATAGTTTGTACAATTACACATGCAGCGATACCAAATATGTTTATTTTTATTATGTTTACATGTCTTTATATAGGAATAGAGGGCGATTTGAACTTTTAATATGGAAGGGGTTAATGTGTGTCTTTTTTAAACTTTTATTAGAACATATATTTTTTATTTTTTTTACACTTTATTAGTCCCTTAGGGTACTTTTAGGAGAAATCATTAGCTTCCTCATACAGATCAATAGAGTTCTATTGAACTCCATTGATCTGTGTGCTCTGCGATCCATTGATAGAGCCTAGTCCAGCCAGGCTCTATCAATGACAGAGCTGCAGGACAGCAGGGAACAGAGGTAAGCCCTCTGGCTACCTCTATAGTAGATCCTATATGCAGATAGCAGAGCCTTCCTTTTTTTTTTTTTTTTTTTTTTATCACAGCATGGGTATATGCTGCGCTGCACTTGACGGAGCTGCAGACAATAAGTCACATTGCCGCTCAGCAAGTCACTGTCTGAAATGGTGTCCCGCCTCAGCCAGTGATTTGGCCTAGGGGCAATTTGACATAGTCTGCAGCACCAGGAAGCACAGAGGACACTAGGCACAGCAATAATGGAGGTTGCAACGGAGGTAACTAGAGGATTTTCTTTTTGTTATGCTGTCAGATACAAAAACCTTTTATATGTTGTACATCTTGGCAAAACCTTAATCTTTCTAATATACTTAATAAGAAAATAGTATTTCCTTTTTATAGAAATTATGGCTTATAAAATCATGGCTTTGTCCAAGCTGATCACAGGCATGGACAAAGTCCAGTAAGTGAGGGTGGGCTAGCACTCCTCTTTGCTCTCTCCTGTCTGATAGCACTGCTCTGTGCTCTCTCTTGTCTGATAGTACTCCTCTGTGCTCTCTCCTGTCTGATAGTACTCCTCTGTGCTCTCTCCTGTCTGATAGCACCCCTCTGTGCTCTCTCCTGTCTGATAGCACCCCTCTGTGCTCTCTCCAGTCTGATAGCACCCCTCTGTGCTATCTCCAGTCTGATAGCACCCCTCTGTGCTCTCTCCAGTCTGATAGCACCCCTCTGTGCTCTCTCCAGTCTGATAGCACCCCTCTGTGCTCTCTCCAGTCTGATGGCACTCCTCTGTGCTCTCCCCTGTCTGATGGCACTCCTCTGTGTTCTCTCCTGTCTGATAGGACTCCTCTGTGCTCTCCCCTGTCTGATAGCACTCCTCTGTGCTCTCCCCTGTCCTATCAGACAGGAGAGGGCACAGAGGAGTGCTAGCCCACCCTGACTTACTGGACTTTGTCCATGCCTGTGCTTCAGCTTGGACAAAGCCATGATTTTATAAGCCATGATTTCTATAAAAAGGAAATTCAATTTTCTTATGAAGTATATTAGAAAGGTTAATGTTTTGCCAAGATGTACAACATATGAAAAGTTTTTGAATCTGACAGTGCCCATTTAAATCAGACAGACTTTATACATTGCTTAAAATATTTTTGAACTTGACATGTTTTAGAAAAGTCAAAGTATACCTGAAAGTGTAAAATAAGATGGGAATGCATTGGCAGAAGAACAATGTCAAAATAGTCCCCATCCTGAATGGGTTAAGGGCACAATATCCAAAAATGTAGTGTTTGACCATAGCAATGTATTTCTCAGACCTCAACAGATGCCGTTCCGCCCAGATACCACTCACCTGCACCCCCAGCACAGACGTCTTCTTCACCAGCGGCAGCAAAACCGCAAGTAAGTAGTGGAATTAAAGTAGAGGTTACAGTCTTGAAGTATTTGGAATGTATTATATTTATATACATCTATATCTTAACCCGTCACGGACGCAGGGCATACAGGTATGCCCTGCTCCTGTTACCGGTGTTTAAACCATTCTCACGACCGGAGAATGCTTTAAACCCAGTGGGTCCTGGCCGTTATCTGCAGCCGGGACCCTGGGTTAATGCTGGGCACCACCGATCGGGCTGATGCCCAGCATTAAAGGGGTATTCCAGGGAAAAACTTTTTTTTATATATCAACTGGCTCCAGAAAGTTAAACAGATTTGTAAATTACTTCAATTAAAAAATCTTACTCCTTCCAATAATTATCAGCTGCTGAAGGTTAGTTGTTCTTTTCTGTCTGGGAACAGTGCTCTCTGCTGATCTCTCAGGAACTGCACAGAGTAGAAGAAGTTTGCTATGGGGATTTGCTTCTACTCTGGACAGTTCCCGAGACACGTGTCATCAGATAGCACTGACTCAACTTCAGCAGATCATAAGTACTGAAAGGATTAGAAGTAATTTACAAATCTGTTTAATTCTCTGGATCCAGTTGATGTATAAAAAAAAGTTTTTTCCTGTATAACCCCTTTAACCCTTTAGAGGCCGCATTAGTGGCATCTAAAAAGAAAGTGAAAGCATCCCGGCAGCTCAGAGGAGATGATCGGGGACTATCGCGATGTCCTGATCAGCTGAGAGGACGTCGGGAGGGTCCTTACCTGCCTCCTTGCTGTCCGATCGGTCTTCTGTTGCTCCAAGCCTGCCATGCAGGCTGGAGAAGCAGAGCACTGATAACACTGATCAATGCTATGCTATGGCATAGCATTTAACAATGTAAGCAATCAAAAGATTTCTTGGTGTAGCCCCTTATGAGGGCTAAAAAAAAAAAGTTAAAAAAAATGTCAATGTGAATAAAAACCCCTCCCCCATTTTTTAAATAATGTAATAAAAATAATCATATGTGGTACCGCCACGTGCGTAAATGTCCGAACTATTAATATTTAAGGGTAGCTAAACCGCACAGTCGATTGCGTACAAATATACCAAAGTCCAAAATTGTGCATGTTTGTTCACTTTATATACTGTAAAAATATTAATAAAAAGAGATCAAAAAATCCTATCAAAACAAAAGGGTACCGATAAAAACTGCAGACCACTGCGCAAAAAATGAGCCCTCGTATAGCCCATATTTGGGGGGGAAAAAAGTTATAGGGTTAAGAAGATGAAAATTTTAAAAATACAAATTTTGGTGCATGTAGCTATAATTTTTTTAAGTAGTGAAATAAGCCCATAAGGTAGTAGTGATGTCCTGGAAGGATACCTCCCCTCCCCCTCTGTCTAGGTGGCTGAATCTGGTGAACAGGTATGTTCCATTGTATCAGGCTTTGTACGTCAGTTGCCAATGCCCTAGCAAGTTTGACAAGGTGTGGACCCCCTGGCTTCTGCTGGACGTCTCAGCTGACTCTCCGGCTTGATTGATCTAGTGAATCTCGTACAGTGTGTTCCTGTTTCTTGGGTCGCAGGGGGGGCTGGATTGGGGTTACCGGGAGGTGTGCATGTGTGAGTGGATGAGTGTTTGTTTGTACTGGGCTCTCCCTGGTTGAGTCTCTGACGCTTCCATCTCATTGCTTATGGCTTGACTGAATGCATATTATCGTCCCCTATGGTGGTGGCGTTGGGCTTTGAGACCCTAAAGGGTAAGGGTGTGTTGTTGCTGTAGATCTTGTTGGTTGGTTGTTATTCAACATGCCAAAAAAATACTTAAAAAAAATAATTAATAAAAAGTGAAATAAACTAAAACCTATATAAATTGGGTATACTTGTAACCGTAAGGACCTACAGAATAAAGATAAGGTGTCATTTGTATCGGAAAGTGCGCTGCATAGAAACAGAAGCCCTAAAAATTAGCAAAATTATGATTTTTATTTTTTTTATTTCACCCCACAATTTTTTTTTTGTTTCGCCACAGATTGTTAGAAATAAGTGATGTCATTACAAAGTACAATTGGTGACCCAAAAAACAAGCCCTTATATGGGTCTGAAGGTGCAAAATTGAACAAGTTATGATTTTTAGAAAGTGAGGAGGGGAAAACGAAAGTGCAAAAATGAGTGTTAATGCCTTGTTTTTTTAACTATGCAAAATATGTAACTTTCTTGGACTCTTCATTTGGGGATACAGGCTACTGATTGGTATATGCTCTTGCCACTAGGAGGGGCTGACACTAGGGGGAAAAAAAGTTGGCTTCTCCCTGGCAGACACAGTTGGCTTCTCCCTGGCAGATATACCTGCCCACCTGCCATGAGGAAATCAGTTTTAGCTAGTATCAGTAGGAGGCAGACACAGGTCTGGAGTTCTCCATACCTGGTCTTTTTCTTGTTCTATAGTTAGGGATGTTTTAGTTTTTTCATTCCTTTTATTTTCCGTTTTCAGGTGGGGGTTCAGGAGCATGGAGCTACCTGTTCCCCCTTCTGTGATGAAGGAGCACGGTGCATAAAAGTATGGGCTGTTAACCCCTACTCGCCAACAGCCAACGCCAGGGTAGTACCTTGGGTCCCCTCTTGTCCCTGCTCGCCCTGCTATGACAACCTGGTATGATGCAGCGTGGCGTTAAGCTGGCTGAAGACTCAATCAGGTGAGTATGAGAGGACATCTTCCCGGTAGGTGAGTATTCCCCCCTTCCCAGGCTGTGCTTAATTCCATCGCATCGGGGGTCGTTGCACCTAGCCCTGCGCTGCTCTCCACTGCCTGGCACTTACACGTTGCTAGCGGCCATGATGGTCGGGCAGGGAAACGGAGCATGCCTTTGCCCCCAGTCCCCTCTCCTGCAGCCCGGGAACTAGCACAGGGTTTTTTTTTTTTTTTTTGCTGCTGCGTACAGGGCTGGAGTTTCCCATACCTCACTGCTAATGTGAGGTGTCTAGTGGGGTGTCCCGGCATGTGTACTGCACCGTATGCCAGTTGGCTAGCCATTGGTCTGCATTGTTTTCTACACCGATACGCCACCCATCGTATATGTCTGCCACATTCGTGGCTGCAGCTCAGGGCCCCGCCTTCAGTTTGGGATGCCCTCTGGAGTGGATCTGTGTGTTCACGGGGCCCTGTACCAGTCAGCCAGACTGTGGCCTGCATGGTTTCCTACTCCACCGGGTCACCTACAATGTTCCTGTCGATCACATGGTGGGAGTTTCGGTACCCAGAGGTCTACATGGGCTCAGGCTCTGCCAGGTCAGCTTCTTATTTCCTGCTATACCGCAGCTGTGGTTTGGGTATCCCACGGTCGACGTGAGGGGTCTGGATGAGTGACCTTATGTGGTTCAGGACTTCCTATTCCAGCACACCAGACGGTCATCAGCACAGCTTCCTAATTTCCAGGAAACCTATCCCATACCTGACGCTCCCACTGCTGAAGTCCGGCAGCCCACCTTCAGTGTGCGATCCTAAAACAGTAACTCAGTATGTTAATCGTCCCTTATACCAGTGAGCCAGACTGTCTGCATGCTTTCCCGCACCACGTGCATTCTACATCAGTTATGTGTCTGCAGTTCGGGTGCTTTCTACACCATACTGTCTGTAGCACAGTCAGTGGGTAGGCTGGGAGGGTTTTCCACCGGTTTGTTAGACCTTCACAGAAGCAGCTACAGTCATTGTTCCCCTTTCACAGGTGGCGTAACGTTAGTCTGCTTCCAGCATCGTTCTGACTTACCAGTAGGTTCTCTGTCTGTTTGCCCTACTAAAAGCCGTCAGCTGCTCTATGCCTGCTACTTTGCGTGGCGGGAGTCCTTGTTCCCCACTACCATCTTGCGGTATCAGTCTCTGTGTCCCTAAATATGCTGTGGACACTCTACACGTATGACGCCCACCTTCCCCCTTTTCAGGGGGCGTACTTGGGCTTTCATGTGGTCTCATTCCGCACTTCTGCTGTGGCTGAGCACCTCTTTTCTGGAATGGGGACCGATAGGGCAACACCGTGTGTTCAACAGCCCCTAATGCCTTCAGACAAGTCAGGATTGCTCTGTGGATATGGCATCTGGTTTTCGTTCAGAGGATCCAAAGGTTTCGTTCCCTTGGGGATGTACTTCCTACAGCTTTATCATGATTCTTAAGCTTCCTTCTTGCATGCGTAGTCCCATCTATTAACCACGAGTCTCCCGGGTCCACATCCCTATGAGAACCTCAATTCTTCTCCATACCTCAGTATGTCACAGAGTTCCTGGGGTTGCTGTTGTCACCCGTATGTTCACCCATTACCGCAGGTCGGTGTTTAGCATGCTCTTACGGTACCTGGCTTAACCTTGCTATTTGCTCTTCTGCAGGGAGTGCACAGATCGAAGGGCTTGGCATGGACTGTGCCAGAGTTCACCATGACTGCCTATTGTTTCTCTCCCCGCTGGGGAACTGACCATATGGAGCCATTTCTCTTTTCTCCCCCTCTTCCCCTTCATGGGTGGGGTATCTCACTCAGTCTCTTTTCTGCTAAGAGCAATCAGGGGGTGGTTTGGCCAACTATGTTTCTGTGCACTCGGCCTACTATTGCAGTCTGGCAATTTTCCCATTTCTTGGCTCCCTCCGGCTGCTTATGCAACCATGGCACTCTCCTCTGCTGGAGGAGTTTGTATGTCATGTATGATTCGGCTATGGCTGGCCTGGTCTCCATCTGTTGTATGGTTAATGCCTTTGTCAGCTTAGCTCCCTCTGTCTCCGTCTCAGTTTCTGTCTTGACGGAATGTTGTTTTGGAGTCTTCTGGTCTGTTCGGTCTGATGGGTCCAATGCTTGTTTCTACTTGTCCATCCCCTCTTGTTTGCGGGTGGGAGGAGTCTTCCTGTATTAGGCACCCTCCTAGGCGGCAGTGGCATGCCTTCATGTCTGGGACAGTTTTCCCTTCCTTGGGGCCTTAGTGATGTGGTAGTCTTGGGCAGGCGGGACATTTCTGCCCAGGTCTTTTTAGCGATCCCTTTGTGGGGTAGTCTCTTTCAACCACTCTATTTCTTGTCTCGACGTGGCGGTACATCTACTGGAATTCTTTGCTGAAGCGAGATGCTCACACTCTACGAGCGTAGAGCTTCCGGAAGACTTGGGAACCTCCAGTTCCCATGTTTGGTTGCTCCGGTATTACGGGATGCTCTTCTCATGGCGTTTAGGTCCTTGTCCATCCGTTCTGCTTCCTTTCTCCTCCTTTAGGGTCCCTGTACCCGGATGGCTTTCTGGTCAGCCGGATTGCGCCAGTCTAGACCATGGGTGTCAAACATGCGGCCCGCGGCCTGGGCCTCGTATGTTCGCGCGGCTCACCATGTCACGTGATGTCACGCTGAGTCCCAGAATTCAAGGGCCGGCGTCCTGACGCTCTAGAGCGTGACATGACTTGAACGGACGCGAACATTACCGCCCGCGGCGTTAGTTGTGCTGCTCTGGCTCTCTCTGACAGTGAGTAAATGTGATATAAATGTTCTGCACTAGGGTTCCTAGGGGTATACTATCTGCCTGCCTACTGGGTCTAGGGAGAGGGGGGTTAATCTGGGGGTACTACCTGCCTACTGGGGGCGAGGGGGTTAATCTGGGCCCTCCCCCGTAGGCAGGTAGTACCCCCAGATTAACCCCCTCCCCCCTAGTAGGAAGGTAGTACCCCCAGACTAACCCCCTCAGTACAAAGGTATTACCCCCAGATTACCCCCCCCCCACAGCAGGCATGTAGTACCCCCAGATTAACCCCCTCCTGGGGTACTGCCTGCCTACTTGAGGGGGAGGGGCTTAATCTGGGGGTACTACATGCCTGCTGGGGGGAGGTGGTTAATCTGGGGGTACTACCTGCCTATTGGGTGGAGGGGATTAATCTGGGGACCAGTAGGCAGGTAGTACCCCCAGATTAACCCCCTCCCCCCAGTAGGAAGTACCCCCAGATTAACCCCCATCTTCCCCCCAGTAGGAAGGTAGTACCCCCAGATGAACCTCCTCCTGTAGTACTTGGGGGTACTGCCTGCCTATTGGGGGGGGGATAGGGTTAATCTTGGGGGGTACTACATGCCTTCTTGGGGGGGAAGAGGGGGTTAATCTGGGGGTACTACATTCCTCCTGGGGGGCGGTAGGGGGTCAATCTGGGGGTTCTACCTGCCTACTGGGGGGCCCAGATTACGCCCTCCCCCAAACGGCAGGTAGTACTCCCAGATTAACCCCCTCCCCCCAGTAGGAATGTAGTTCCCCCAGAATAACCCCCTCCCCCCAGCAGGCATGTAGTACCGCCAGATTAACCCCCTCCTGGGGTACTGCCTGGCTACTTGGGGGGGGGGAGGGGCTTAATCTGGGGGCACTACATGCCTGCCCTGGGTAGGGGGTTAATCTGGGGGTACTACCTGCCTATTGGGGGGAGGGGGTTAATCTGGGGACCCCCAGTAGGCAGGTAGTACCCCCAGATTAACCCCCATCTTCCCCCCAGTAGGAAGGTAGTACCCCCAGATGAACCCCCTCCCCCCAGCAGGCATGTAGTACCCACAGATTAACCCCCTCCTGGGGTACTACCTGCCTACTGGGGGGAGGGGGTTAATCTGGCAGTACTACCTTCCTACTGGGGGGGCAGGGCTCCATGTCTATTTTGCTTGGGGCCGCCAAATTCCTTCAAATGGCCCTGGTCACCACTCATCAGCACGTCATCTTCAGTGTTCCGACCACCGCTTCTCTGGTCCCGGGACCTACTGCTATGGCCCATAGGCCATAGCAGTAGATTGTGACGCCAGACCGGAGGATCGGTGGACAGAGCACTGAAGTGGGGCAGAAAACAGGCATACAGTCTCCAGCCATACATATGGCTGAAGGCTGTATGTCTGTGGGGGAACTGTACGGCAGCTAATGTGGGGGGGAACTGTACGGCAGCTAATGTGGGGGGGAACTGTACGGCAGCTAATGTGGGGGGGGAACTGTACGGCAGCTCATGTTGGGGGGGAACTGTAGGGCAGCTAATGTGGGGGGGGAACTGTAGGGCAGCTAATGTGGGGGGGAAACTGTAGGGCAGCTAATGTGGGGGGGGAACTGTAGGGCAGCTAATGTGGGGAGGGAACTGTAAGGCAGCTAATGTGGGGGGGGAACTGTACGGCAGCTAATGTGGGGGGGGGACTGTACGGCAGCTAACGTGGGGGGGGGGGGGGAACTGCACGGCAGCTAATGTGGGGTGGGGGGGGACTGCACGGCAGCTAATGTGGGGTGGGGGGGGGAACTGTACGGCAGCTAATGTGGGGAGGGGGGGGAACTGTACGGCAGCTAATGTGGGGGGGTGGACTGTACGGCAGCTAATGTGGGGGGGTGGACTGTACGGCAGCTAATGTGGGGGGGTGGACTGTACGGCAGCTAATGTGGGGGGGGTGGACTGTACGGCAGCTAATGTGGGGGGGGGAACTGTACGGCAGCTAATGTGGGGGGGGGGGACTGTAGGGCAGCTAATGTGGGGGGAGGAACTGTAGGGCAGCTAATGTGGGGGGGGGGAACTGTAGGGCAGCTAGTGGGGGGGGGGAACTGTAGGGCAGCTAGTGGGGGGGGGGAACTGTAGGGCAGCTAATGTGGGGGGGGGAACTGTAGGGCAGCTAATGTGGGGGGGGAACTGTAGGGCAGCTAATGTGGGGGGGGAACTGTAGGGCAGCTAATGTGGGGGGGGAACTGTAGGGCAGCTAATGTGGGGGGGGGGGAACTGTAGGGCAGCTAATGTGGGGGGGGGAACTGTAGGGCAGCTAATGTGGGGGGGGGGAACTGTAGGGCAGCTAATGTGGGGGGGGGGAACTGTAGGGCAGCTAATGTGGGGGGGGAACTGTAGGGCAGCTAATGTGGGGGGGGGGGGACTGTAGGGCAGCTAATGTGGGGAGGGGGGGGGACTGTAGGGCAGCTAATGTGGGGAGGGGGGGAACTGTAGGGCAGCTAATGTGGGGAGGGGGGGGGGAACTGTAGGGCAGCTAATGTGGGGAGGGGGGGGAACTGTAGGGCAGCTAATGTGGGGAGGGGGGGGAACTGTAGGGCAGCTAATGTGGGGAGGGGGGGGAACTGTAGGGCAGCTAATGTGGGGAGGGGGGGGAACTGTAGGGCAGCTAATGTGGGGAGGGGGGGGGAACTGTAGGGCAGCTAATGTGGGGAGGGGGGGGAACTGTAGGGCAGCTAATGTGGGGAGGGGGGGGAACTGTAGGGCAGCTAATGTGGGGAGGGGGGGGAACTGTACGGCAGCTAATGTGGGGAGGGGGGGGGAACTGTACGGCAGCTAATGTGGGGAGGGGGGGGGGAACTGTATACGTGTATAAATAATAAAGTTGGCCCCTCCCATCAGGATATACCCTCCCTACAGACTCTGAGCTAACAGTTTTAGCTTAGTGTCTGTAGGAGGCAGACACAGGTCTGGAATTCGGCTTCCGCTGGACAAGCTCTGTCATCAGGAGCTCGTCTTCTCTGGCGTCCTGTTCGATGCCATCCTGTTTGTGTCCAGTCGGACAACTCCACAGTTGTGGCATATGTCAAATGCCAGGGAGGCACTCACAGCCCCGCAGCGATGGCCAAGGTCTCCAGGATCCTTCACTGGGCAGAACTCAGAGTTCCTTCCATCTCGGCGATTCACATCCCGGGAGTGGGAAAATTGGGAGGCGAACTTCCTCAGTCGCCCTTCGGCCGACCCTGGCGAGTGGGCTCTTGGAGAGGTGTTTGCGGATATCTTCAACCTCTGGGGCACTCTGGACGTGGACCTATTTGCGCCCACAACAACCAGAAAGTTCCTCACTACATTGCAAAGTCCCGGGATCCCCTGGGCCTAGCCATAGATGCCCTAGTGATCCCCTGCTCGCACTTTGCCCTCCCCCACCTATTCTCTCCTCTTCCTCTCCTTCCCTGGGTCCCGAGGAAGCTCAAAGCGGAGGGTGTCCCCGCCATTCTCGTGGCTCCAGACTGGCCCAAGCGTGCGTGGTACGCCGACGTGGTTCAACTAGTGGACGACGTGCCACTATTCCTCCCAGTTCGTCCTGACCTGCTCTCTCAGGGTCCCCTTTGCCACCCCAATTTACTGTCGCTGCATTTGACGGTGTGGCGGTTGAGACCGCGGTTCTGAGGGCCAGGGGCGTTCTCTCACCAAGGGATCCGCATTATGATCAAGGTGCGCATGGCTTCCTCTACGAAGATTTATCACCACTCCTTCTCTCCAGTGGTGTTCTCCCTCCCTTGACTTCTTTCCTTTTTACAGTCTGGGCTGGAACAACACTTGGCTCTCAGTTCCCTTAAGGGTCAGGTGTCTGCTCTCTCCATTCTTTCAGCGTCCTTTGGCTTCCGATCCTCATATCAGGACTTTTCTGCAGGGTGTTGCTCATATGGTCCCCCCTTACAGATCCCCCTACTCCCCCTTGGGATCTGAATCTGGTTCTTAGTGCCCTGCAGGGTACTCCCTTCGAACCTCTCTGGGACGTTCCTCTTCGTATCTTTTCCTGGAAGGTGGCCTTCCTCATTGCGGTCACTTCCATTAGGAGAGTTTCAGAGCTGGCAGCTCTCTCCTGCCCCTCTCCTTACCTGGTTTTACAACGGACAAGGTTTTTTTCCCCTTGCGGTCCAATCTTGTTTTTTGCCTAAGGTGGTCTACGCCTTTCAACTAAAGGAGATATCGTCCTTCCGTACTTTTGTCCTGCTCCGTCCCATCCCAGGGAACGTTTGCTTCATGGTCTTGATGTGATATGGGCTTTCAGACACTTCTTCCTTTCGCCAGTGTGACTCTTTCTTTGTGCTTGCAAATCTGTAAGCCGGCCACTTGGTCGTCCTTTCACACATTTTCAAAATTTTACCCGGTGCATACCTTTGCATCAGCTGATGCTGATTTGGGTCGCAAGGTGTTGCTATTGGCCATATGTAGACCAATATATGGCGGGTTGATACTCAAGTTTAATTCCTATAGGTCACCTAAGTGACCCAAAAGTACCCAATTTCCCATATATTCCCAAAAACTTTATTATTAAATCTTAATTAAGCACACATTAATTTAAAAATTGCAGTGTTTTTCCGCTCCTAAGGTAATAGCTGCTATACAGCACTCTCCGTATTTTTGATCGGTGTACACCTGCAGTGTGTACAGCCAATGTAGGAGCTAACACTGATATTTAAAATCAAAGCTCAGCCCCCCTCAACATGTTTCGCTGCTGGACGCAGCTTTGTCAAGAGGTTAATGGGCACTGAGGTTAGAACGCCATAGTCGGGGTTTATAAAAACTCCCCTTGATGACATCATTGAATTAGAAGCTAGTTGCTGATTGGCTGACACGCCATCAGTCCTATCCGCTTGCTGTCATGTTGTTTGACAGCCCTTTCATCCTATAGTTGTGATCGTTCATCAGCAAATCAGATTCCCTGATGCAATGTCTGCTTGTGAATGGTTAATTCCTTTGTGACGTATGTGCGCAAAGAATCCTGCGCCGACACATAGCGCACGGGCGCCCAGAAATTCGTTGTCTGCGCACTAGATCCTGCGCGAATACTTGGTAAGTTTTTCATGCCGGCATTCCGTCACATATGTATCACTGCGCACAAGAACCTGTGCGAACACTTAGTCGTACACATGTCGCGCCATCATACACATTACTGCGCATAAAGAGCTGCGCGAACACTTGTTCATATGCATACCACCTAACTATTGTGAATTGCTATGTATAGAGACTGCGCGAACACTTAGTTCTTATCCGTTGTGTCTAGATAATTCTTACAGGTAAGTATAGTGCATCACTCTTCTTATTAGGATGCTGGAACATACCCCAATTTAATTTTATTATTAAGTGATAGGAATCATAATCTTCAATTATTCATATCCTGAAGGACATAATGATGATAGTATATGTGATTATAGTATCGCAGATATGCATAATAGATGGTTTATCTGGGTGTATGATTAATACTGATATCAATATATGCCATTGTGTGAAATTAGCCTGTAGTCCCCTCCTCCATCTAATAATCAGATCCACCTAATTGAGTTATATAGATTGCTATTCAATCCAATATTTGGTAAATTATCTATATTCAATGTGCCCTATCTAATTACCAACTTCTCCTTTTACAGTTCTCTAGGATACCATATTTGCTGTGATCATGTAAGGTAAGTGTCCTATCTACTAATATAGGGTTCTCTCTTTCTTATTATCTAGATATCCATCTTATTAATATGGTTCAGTTATACTATATCACTTGAATAAGGCTATTTATTGTCCATCACAATTTAAGGTAATACATCGATATGTAAACATATAAAATAGCTTCTATTTCATGTCCATCTTAGATTGGCCATGTGCTTACAAGTTTAGAACAATATATTATTTTATAATATTGCAGGTATTATCATATAAAAGGTGCGAAGGTAAATCCTTCATTTAGTCCTGATGGGCTCAAACTTTTCAAACGCTGAATCCATTTTGCTTCCTCTCTTAGTAACTTTTTGTCCAAGTTCCCTCTTCTAGGAGGGGGAGAAATATACGTGAACATCTGGTTCACAGTCTGTATCAGGACAAACGGGAGGGAACGTGGCTACGGTCCACTATAAAGGGATCATACCCGTGTGGCAATTGTTCTTTTTGTGGATTTCTTCCCAGAGTTAAAGAATTTACAAATCCGATTGACAGTCGCAGATATGTAATTAGGGATTTCATCAACTGCCAAACGGCTGGGGTAGTGTATATAGCTCAGTGCGGATGTACCAAGATATATGTAGGAAAAACCACACAACAGCTTAGAAGACGAATATCCAAACATCTAAGCACAATCCGCACTAGAGAGGACACACCGCTCGCTAGACATATCCGCGACTATCATGGTGGGGAGGTCACTACCCTCAAATTTTGGGGATTGATGAAAGTGACCTTAGGCCCTAGAAGAGGGAACTTGGACAAAAAGTTACTAAGAGAGGAAGCAAAATGGATTCAGCGTTTGAAAAGTTTGAGCCCATCAGGACTAAATGAAGGATTTACCTTCGCACCTTTTATATGATAATACCTGCAATATTATAAAATAATATATTGTTCTAAACTTGTAAGCACATGGCCAATCTAAGATGGACATGAAATAGAAGCTATTTTATATGTTTACATATCGATATATTGCCTTAAATTGTGATGGACAATAAATAGCCTTATTCAAGTGATATAGTATAACTGAACCATATTAATAAGATGGATATCTAGATAATAAGAAAGAGAGAACCCTATATTAGTAGATAGGACACTTACCTTACATGATCACAGCAAATATGGTATCCTAGAGAACTGTAAAAGGAGAAGTTGGTAATTAGATAGGGCACATTGAATATAGATAATTTACCAAATATTGGATTGAATAGCAATCTATATAACTCAATTAGGTGGATCTGATTATTAGATGGAGGAGGGGACTACAGGCTAATTTCACACAATGGCATATATTGATATCAGTATTAATCATACACCCAGATAAACCATCTATTATGCATATCTGCGATACTATAATCACATATACTATCATCATTATGTCCTTCAGGATATGAATAATTGAAGATTATGATTCCTATCACTTAATAATAAAATTAAATTGGGGTATGTTCCAGCATCCTAATAAGAAGAGTGATGCACTATACTTACCTGTAAGAATTATCTAGACACAACGGATAAGAACTAAGTGTTCGCGCAGTCTCTATACATAGCAATTCACAATAGTTAGGTGGTATGCATATGAACAAGTGTTCGCGCAGCTCTTTATGCGCAGTAATGTGTATGATGGCGCGACATGTGTACGACTAAGTGTTCGCGCAGGTTCTTGTGCGCAGTGATACATATGTGACGGAATGCCGGCATGAAAAACTTACCAAGTATTCGCGCAGGATCTAGTGCGCAGACAACGAATTTCTGGGCGCCCGTGCGCTATGTGTCGGCGCAGGATTCTTTGCGCACATACGTCACAAAGGAATTAACCATTCACAAGCAGACATTGCATCAGGGAATCTGATTTGCTGATGAACGATCACAACTATAGGATGAAAGGGCTGTCAAACAACATGACAGCAAGCGGATAGGACTGATGGCGTGTCAGCCAATCAGCAACTAGCTTCTAATTCAATGATGTCATCAAGGGGAGTTTTTATAAACCCCGACTATGGCGTTCTAACCTCAGTGCCCATTAACCTCTTGACAAAGCTGCGTCCAGCAGCGAAACATGTTGAGGGGGGCTGAGCTTTGATTTTAAATATCAGTGTTAGCTCCTACATTGGCTGTACACGCTGCAGGTGTACACCGATCAAAAATACGGAGAGTGCTGTATAGCAGCTATTACCTTAGGAGCGGAAAAACACTGCAATTTTTAAATTAATGTGTGCTTAATTAAGATTTAATAATAAAGTTTTTGGGAATATATGGGAAATTGGGTACTTTTGGGTCACTTAGGTGACCTATAGGAATTAAGCAAGGTGTTGCTAGGCTGTGGCCTAGCTTTCCACCTGTTTTGAGTTTTTTTCCACCCAGGGACTGCTTTGTCCCACGGTCTCTGTGTCCCTCAATAGAGACGAATGAGAAAAAAGGATATTTTTATGCTTGCCGTAAAATCTCTTAATCGGAGGATCTATTGGGGGACACACTGGATCTATTGGGGGACAGTAACTGTTTTTTCTTTCCCTATTGGTCCTCTCCTACTGCTTTGGGACTAAACTGTTAGCTCAGAATCTGTAGGCGGGGTATATCCTGCTGGGAGGGCTTTCTTTTGTTGCCTAGTGTCAAGCCTCCTAGTGGCAGCAGCATATACCGTACCCATGGTATCTGTGTCCCCCAATGGCTCCTCCAAGAAAGAGATTTTACTTTAAGCATAAAAATCTATTTTTTTCCTTCTGTTGGTACACTAATATGCTGGGGTTATCCAATTTAACATTTTCACAAGGGGTAATGGGAGAAATTGGGTTACAAATTTTGGAGGGCTTTTTCTCCTGACTATGGAAATACATCCACATATGGGGTAACATGCTGGGCGGGCTCACAATAAAGCTCAGAAGTCATAGAGGTCTGTTTGCGTTTGAGGTCTATGGCATATAAGTAGCTGACTGTTATATATACATACATTTAGAGGAAAATACTAAAAAGAAACACCCATATGTGACTCCATTACAGAAAGTACACCACTCGAGGAATGGGTATAGGGCTAAAGAGGACATTTTGAACGTACAGGTGTTTCCTAAGTTTATTATCCAGGAATGGATGAAGGGTAGCTTTTGAAAATTGCAATTTTCAACCTATGCTCTGCTTCATCATTCTGTGAACAACTAACATGTGACTCCGAATTGTCGCCTGAAAATACGACAGAGCTTTTGAGTGAGAACTCTTCGCATTTGAGGCCTATGTTTGTTACTGACCTAACGGACAGTTACATATATTCAGAGGAAAATACAAGAAAGGAACACCCACATGTGAGCCTATAACAAACTGTACACCCTAGGGAAGGTGTATCACTTATTTTCCAGGAATGGATGAAGTGTAGTTTGGGGGGAAATGAAAATGGCAATTTTACTACTGATATGCCAATTATTTTCCGAGAATGATGACTGATGGCTAGGAGTATATATAGCCAAAAGTAAAAATGATGCCCGCCCCAAACCCTATGCTTTGAATCATCATTCTGGGAATGGGATGTGTGTGGCCCGTCCCTATTCTGTTACCTCAAATGCGCACCCCGCTCAGGTGGGGATAGAGCGCTGCGCATTTGAGGCAACTTGCAAACCCCAATACTGTTGACTCTGTCCCATGACCCATTTTTTGGGGTGGAAAAATAAATGATTTCTCGGCCACTCTTCATTGGGGGACACCTAACTGATGGGTGTATGCTCTTGCCAATAGGAGGCGCTGACACCAGTAAGAAAAAAAGTTGGGTCCTCCCTGGCAGGATATATACGCCCACTGGAAGTGAGGTAATCAGTTTTAGCTAGTGTCATTAGGAGGCAAGACACAGGTCTGGGAGCTCCCCAGACCTGGTTCTTTAAAAAAAAAAATATTTTCTAGTAAGGGCTGTTTAGTTAGGTTCTTTACTCCCTTTTGTTTCCTTTTTTCAGGTGGGGGTTCAGGAGCATGGGGCTACCTGTTCCCCCAAGGGGCGTGGGACATAAAAGTAAGAACATTTAACCCCTTTCCGCCAATGGCCACCGCCTGGGGTTGCACCTAGGGTCTGGGTTCCCCTATCTTCCCTGCTCGTCCTGCTGTCTCAGCCTGACGTGATGCAGGTGACTTAAAAGCTGGCTGAAGACATCTGGTTCTGTGCTTCTTGGGGTTGATCTCCTTCCGGGATGGTTCCGGCCCATCTGGCTTCCTAGTCGACTTTTTCTTGTCTCCCTATATGGATTGTAGGTTAATGTATCGACGAAAGACGATCTCTTCCTTTTGGTGTCCTGGTCAGTCTCCATGGACGGGGGATCTTTCAGTTGCTCAGTTTCTGGGCCTCGGTTGTTTCTGGACTGGGCTCTCATCTACAGGCCTTATGATTGAGTGGGTTCGGTCTCTGACTGTTTTCTCTAGTGGTTGTTATTCCCACCCTAGGGGGACTGCTTTGGTATGTCCCATTAGTGTCCCCCAATGAAGAGCGACCAAGAAAAAGGAGATTTTTTATTTTTTTTGTACTCGCCATAAAATCTTTCTCGTAGCCTTCATTGGGGGACACCGTACCCACCCATTTCTTCAATTTTTTTTGTCTGGATTATCTTTTCCGTTTTTTATTTTTTATTTTTTTTAATCCGGGGTTCTTTGTAGGGTCCTTTTGGACATGTTTGTTGTTGGCTTCTCCTACTGCTTTGTGACAAAATGGATTTCCTCATTTCCAGTGGGCGGGTATATCCTGACAGGGAGGAGCAGACTTTTTTCTTCCTAGTGTCAGCTGCTCCTAGTGGCAAGAGCATATACCCATCAGTGGTCCCCCAATGAAGTCTACGAGAGAGAGATTTTACAGTGTGTACAAAAAAATCTCCTTATTAAGGGTATTGGGAAAGAGGTGTTTGGTTTGGAAGACAATGTACTCTGGACTGGTACATTGGAGTAGAATTCTGGGGAATTAAAATTAGGGAAAAGGATAAAAAAAAAATTGTGCTCCATGGAAGTGTGTTACTCCCTGAAGGAATCTCTAATGCAGAGGCCCGGATGATCGGGGCAAGTGTCACACTGAGTGGTGGTGTTCTTCCGAATCCCCCCTCCTGTGACACACTCTGCATTTTTTGGGGGGATCGTCCCTTCATTCAATTGTGGGGGACCTCACCTGGAAAGTGTTGGCCGGGCGCCTGTAATTCCAGAGGTGCTCTGACCCGCTCTTAGACGGTCACCAAAGATTAGGGCTTTTAGAACTTCCTCTTGGAACTGCAGGAATGTCCCTGTGTTCCCAGCATACTGGGACAGTACAAAAGAGTTGTACATGGCAACCTGTACCATGTAGACCACAAGTTGGCATCATATGGCTTGAGGACTTGATCAGAGAGATCAACTCCCTTCATATTCTGATTGTAGTCCAGAATACAATCGAGTTTGAGTTGGTTGATGACCGGTCTGATTTTATACAGTCGGGATCACTTCGGGGAGAACATGCCGCATTATCAGCATAATGCAAACATTTCAGAATGGCCTTGAACCGGGGACGTGTCATGGCCATACTGTAGAGTGGGGTTTGGTAGAGGATGTCCCCAGTCCAGTACTTTCTGACAATGGATTTTTTAACTTGGCCCATATGCAGCATGAGGCCCCAAAATGTCCTTATTTCAGGTGCATTGAGTACCATCCATTGGGTCTAGCTAAAAAGGAGCCTGGTTTTGCAGCAACGAACTGTTGGGCATACAGGTTCGTCTGGTCAACCATCAGATTGACAAAGTAGTCACTGAAAAAAAAAACTAAAATACTCCATTTCAGTGAACCCGACGATGCCAACAAACTCTGGAATCAAGAGCTCGTGGTCTGGACAAATTCACAGGAATGGGGCACCAGTAAACTTGGCTGGGGGCTTTGACTAGTATGAGCGGCAGGGAGACTCATACTAGCATGGGGCACAGGGTCAGGAGCAGAGGAGGTTTACGGCCTCGCATGGCGGCGTCTCCGCCGCCTTGGTGGCTCATCATCAGAAGATGATGAGGAGGACGAGGAAATAAGGAAGGTGGGGTCTTCCTCGTCCTCTGTGGCGCTTTCAGTGTCGGAGACAAGTAAGGCATATGCCTCCCCGCTGCAAACTTCCTGCAGGACATTTCCCTACTCTAATGGGGGCGGGTGGGTGGGTGTGTGTGGGGGGTGGGGGAAACTTAAGTCGTGCATGTGCTGCGTGTAGTGTGTGCTTTTACTTCCTGTCCTACCCTAACCCTCCCTAACCCATCACCTAACTAAACAAAAATATAAAACTAAACAAGAAAAAGAAACTTCTAGCGTAAAAATCCCTGCGCCAAAAAAAAGCGTTTACCCAATCAGTGGTGTGTGCACTGATTAGCACTGGGTGGCTGCAGGGGGTTCAGAAGTCAGTGGGGGGTGGGGGTCCGGACACTCAGCCCAGAACAGTGGCTGGTGGCACGTACACAGACCCCCACACAAAAAAAATGAAAAATAAAATCAGCCGCTAAAACCCGAAAAAAAAAGCACCTGCCTGAACCCCTCAAAAAAACGCTGATCAGTGATAAATCACTGACAGCGGTGGGGCAGGCCGCACACACAGGTACAGTCCGTCCACACAGCACAGGCCAGCTACTGGTGGCACGTACTGACTATAGGTGCAAAAAAATAAAATAAAAAAAGACTCTTATAATCCCCCAAAAAGCGCCTGCACCACAAAAACATTGCTGATCACTACTACGGAACTGATCAGCGGTGGGTGGGCTTTAGCGAACGGTGGCGGGCCGGTCTGTTATACGGAAGAGGGCCCAGCCACACGATAAGCCAAAGGAAAAAGGTCTGCGGCCCAAAAATAAAAACGCTGGGGGCAGGCCGCAGCGAAAGGTGCTACGGACCCGCGGACACCTACAGATGGTACGCTGAACAAAAAAAGTATATTTTTTTGTTTAACCATCTAAAGATCTGTCCCTGCCCAACTAAAGCTTTCTCTAATCGCCACTGTGCCAAGGGGCACAGAACAATGCCAGATGGCACTTTTTCGCTCTGAGGGGGAAGATGGCAGCACGGGGCTCTGTCCTGCTCACCAGTTCACAGATGTGTGGTGGGCAGAACAGAGCAACATGCTCCTTCACCCTCCTTCCCCTGCCGTGATTGGTGCGGCCACTACGACCGCCCAATCACAGCTGTCCTGGGGGGTGGCAACACTGCCACCTGCCAGTACAGTACGGAGAGTGATTGGTGTATATTACACCACTGGTCACTCTCCTCTTCCGGGTCATCAGGTCACATATGACCCAGAATCGCCGTGGATCGTAGGTCTGTACTCAGGACCCCCCTCGGCGAAATGCTGGGATGCCTGCTGAATAGTCTCAGAAGGCATCCCGGTCCGGTCCCCGCTCGGCGAGCGGCGGGGACCAGAGAAATGCAAAAGTTACATACCTTCCTCCGCTCCCCCGGTGCCTCTGGTAACTCACTCCGGTCTTCGCGCCGATCCTCTTTCTGGTTGCTGGTGGTCGGTGATTCATACTGCACTCAGCCAATCACCCGACTTGGCCGGCGATAGGCTGAGTGGCAGTGTGACGTTTTCGGCCCCGGCACATGTAGTACTCTAAGTGGTTAATGCTGCCGTAAGAGCAAGAGCACTTTTTTTATTTTTATTTATTTATATATATTTTTTTATATAACACAAAAGCTCTCAAATTGTTTCTCAAACTGCTTTCCATGTTATGTATTGTAGAGGAGGAGATGGGCAGTGAAAGACCAAAAGCTTAATTTCAAGACAGTCAGATTTTGTGCCAGAAATAACTACCGTATTTATCGGCGTATAACACGCACTTTTTAGGCTAAAATTTTTAGCCTAAAGTCTACCTGCGTGTTATACGCCAATAAGCCGCTTCAGTTCAAGGATTTAAAGCGGGGGCTTTAAATCAATGAACTGCAGCGGCTTTGCAGGTGCAGAGACCTGCCGTCGCTGCCGGCTTCTCTGCCCCTGCCTGTCTTGGGGTCTAAAGCCCTGCTGCCGGCCCTTCTCTCCACCTGGCTATCGGTGCCGCTGCCCGTTCTCTCCCCCTGGCTATCTGTGCCGCTGCCCCATTGCCGGCGCCGATATCCAGGGGGAGAGAAGCGGCGCCGACAGACAGGGGGAAAGAAGGGGCAGCGGCACCCATTGCTGGCGCCGCTGCCCCGTTGCCTCCCCCATCCCCGGTTGTATAATTACCTGTTGCTGGGGTCGGGTCCACGCTGCTTCAGGCCTCCGGTGTGCGTCCCCTGCGTTGTTGCTATGCGCTGCTATGCGCTGCGAGACGCAATGATGTCACTCATCATTGTGCCGTGCAGTGCATAGAAACGACGCAGGGGACGCGGACCCGACCCCGGCAACAGGTAATTATACAACCGGGAATGGGGGAGGCAACGGGGCAGCGGCGCCGGCAATGGGTGCCGCTGCCTCTTCTCTCGCCCTGGCTATCGGCGCCGGTAGTCAGGGGGAGAGAACGGGCAGCGGCGCAGATAGCCAGCGGGAGAGAAGCGGTGGCAGCAGGGCTCTAGACCCCAGGAAAGGCAGGGGGAGAGAAGCGGGCAGTGACAGCTTCTCCCCCCCCCCCCCCCCCCTGCCTTTCCTGGGGGCTTCTGCGGGGTCAGAAACAGTGTATCGGGGTATACACATGCGCACACACACGCACCCTCATTTTACCAAGGATATTTGGGTAAAAAACTTTTTATAGCGTGTTATAGGAGGGTGCGTGGTATACCCCAATAAATATGGTATATAGAGGTTTTTACATATCCAAGTGATTTTAGTTTTAGAATATTTTTATTTAAAAAAAAGTAGGTTATTTCCAAATTTATAACTGCAATTTGTCATGCTGTCACAGTTTTGCACACGTGAACAAGTATTGTATGTTGTGTGTTCTTCAGCCAACACAGAGGTGTTAATGGCTCCGGAGGGGATCGCTCTTCAAGGCCTTCACATACTGATGTTCATCGCCGTGACCCCTATGCAGGGCTTATGCTTCAACGAGAGAAGGAGTGGGTCTGCCGTATCCAGCTTCTCCAGCTTCAGAGCACTGACCCCTACCATGATGACTTCTACTATCAGGTAAATGGTCTTAAACGGGTACTCCACTGGAAAACAGTGAATCAACTGGTGCCAGAAAGTTAAGCAGATTTGTAAATGATTTATATTAAAAAATCTTAATCCTTCCAGTACTTATCAGCTGCTATATGCTTCACAGGAAGTTCTTTTCTTTTTTTCCTTTGTCTTACCACAGTGCTCTCTGCTGACACCTCTGTCCATTTTAGGAACTATCCAGAGTAGGAGCAAATCCCTATAGCAAACCTATCCTTCTCTGGACCGTTCCGAAAATGGACAGAGAACAATGTGGTCAGACAGAAAGGAAATTCAAAAACAAAATAACTTCCTGTGAAGCAAATAACAGCTGATAAGTACTGGAAGGATTAAGATTTTTAAATAGAAGTAGTTTACAAATCTGTTTAACTTTCTGGCACCAGTTGATTTAAAAAAAAAAATTCCCCTTTTTGTTTAAAAGGGGAAAGAGTTCCCCTTTTAGAGAGATGTCAAATATGGCCAACAGGTTTCTAATGTGTATGGCCAATTTAACCTTCAAAGAAATTTTCAGAATTTGTGTTTGCAACAAGATTATATAATTCATCTAGGACTGTACAACTAAAGTTATGGCATAATCCCACAGAAAATACTAAAGGATTTGCTTACGTCTGAATTTTTTACATTAGCTATAAGAACAAGGTCAGTGTGCATAAACTTTTGGCATGGGTAAGGGCTCGTTCACACGGCCGCCTGCTTCCGTCAAGCAATGCCCATTCTGCAATCAGTTTACTACTTTTGCAAATGGGTTGCAAAGGGCTGTAAAAGAATCCCATTGATCTCAGTGGGATTTTTTTTACAGTCCTTTATAACCCGTTTGCTCCCGTTTTGTTTTTAATCTGTTATTTTTGACGGGTAAGAAGTTAAATGCAGAATTTTTTTGTCCCTCAACTCCTGCAGTGTTGTAGGACTACTACTCCCATCATGGAACAGACTTGTTTTCATGATGGGAGTAGTAGTCAAACCCCCCCCCCCCCCCCCACCCCCCGCTGCTGGAGTCTGCGGGTGGCTGGGGAGACTATATTAGTGCTTGTACTACTGCCCCCATCATGGAACAGAGTCTGTTCCATGATGGGGGTTGTAGTACAGGGACTGAGAGATTGATCGCACCGGGTCTCACTTCTGAGACCCGATGCGATCAGAAGTTATAGAGCAGGGGAGTGGGCAGCATGATCCGCAACCCTGTGATGGATCATGTGTTTTTAATTTCATTTTTAAATCCTCTGCCGGGAGCCCTGAATGGCCGGTACCGAGGAGCCAATCAGGGCTCCAAGCGGGGTTTTTAAAATGAATATTGTGAGTGGCAGCGGGTGCCATTTCTATATTAAAAGAGCTGTGGGGACAAGATATAGATATAGATATATATATATATATATATATATATATATATATATATATATATATAATATATATATATATATATATATATATATAATATATATATATATATATAAAAACAAAGGATAAGGAGCAGCACTCTGTAGATTATAGGTCGAAGATGGGTGCACACGGTCGGAATCCCAGGTCACGGGAGACACTTCACAATGTAGAAAGGAGAAGACTGTAGCACTCCAATAAGATGAAAAGTGAATGTGGCTTTATTCCAATTCAAACATCAAGGCAACGTTTCAGCTGCACGCAAAGGCTTGACAAAGGCTGCCTGCGTGCAGCTGAAACGTTGCCTTGATGTTTGAATTGGAATAAAGCCACATTCACTTTTCATCTTATTGGAGTGCTACAGTCTTCTCCTTTCTATATATATATATATATATATATATATATATATATATATATATATATATATATATATATATATAGTGCTGCAGGGGGGGGGGGGGGGGCAGACATAGCCTGTATATCTAGCCCCCAGCGCATTTTATAATATGCCCACCCAGCGCATTAATAAAGATATGACCCCGCCAGCGCATTTATAAATATATATACCCCTGCAGCGCATTTGTCATAATATGCCACCGCAGCGCTATATGTGAAAAGTATATCAACCAGCAGCCGTCCGGGCCGATTATGCTAATACAATACTTTTTATACATAGCGCTGCGGTGGCATATGTATATAGAAGCGCTGGGGGGGGGGCAGTGGGCAGACATATAGCATTAACTGCCCTCCACAGCGCTTCTATATACATATGCCACCGCAGTGCTATGTATGAAAAGTATTGTATCAGCATTTTCGGGCCGGCCGGCTGCTGGTCCGATGCGCTGCTGCTAGAATACTTTTCACATATAGCGCTGTGGTGGCATGTTATGACAAATGCGCTGTGGGGGGCACATTATACATACGCTGTGGGGGGGTATATATTTATAAATGTGCTTGAGGGGGTCATATCTTTATTAATGCGCTGCAGGGGGCATATTATAAATGCGCTGGGGGGCTAGATATATAGGCTATATGTCTGCCCACCCTGCAGTGCTATATATCTTACTCCCACAGCCCTTTTAATATAGATATGGCCCCCGCTGCCACTCACAATATTCATTTTAAAAACCCTGGTGGGAGCCACAGAATGTCATCCGTTTGCATCAGTTTTTCATCTGTTAGTATGAAAAGTCAGCCACCTACAGGCTCCCGCAGCCAGGACTACTACTACTACTCCCATCATGGAACAGACTGTTCCATGATGGGGGTAGTAGTATAAGCACTAATGTAGCCTTCTCAGTCACCTGGAGAATCCTGCAGCCAGGAACTACTACTCCCATCATGGAAACAAGTCTGTTCCATGATGGGAGTAGTAGTAGTAGTCCTGGCTGCGGGAGCCTGTAGGTGTCTGACTTTTCATACTAACAGATGAAAAACTGATGCAAACGGATGACATTCTGTGGCATCTTTTGCATCAGTTTGCATCCGTTAGTAGTATGGTCCATTTAGGAGGCAGTGACGGGAGAAAAGTGGGACGGAAGTAAACGGCCGTGTGAACCTAGCCTAACTTGGTTCATCGTACACTTGTGTGCATGTGTTAGCCTTATGTAAAAGTAAAAATGTGGCCTTTTGGTTTCTAACGTGCAGGCAATAATACAAAAAATATGATTTAATTGTTACATATCTTTGTTAAATTCAGAATTACTTTGAGAAGCTCGAAAAGCTTTCTTCTAGTCAAGACAGGCCAAGTGAGGGTCCAAAGAAAGAAAGGACAAAACTAATCACACCGCAGGTAGCCAAACTGGAGCATACCTACAAACCAGGTGAGTAGTTAAAATGAGGAAAGCAGGTTGGTTTAGTGGCTATGGACACATTTGCAATGGATTTTATTTGTTTCATTTGCAAACTGATGCAAGTTTCAAAATAGTCATCATTAAAGATGTCCTAACTTATTAGCTGGTGCTAAGAGAAAGAGAACAAAGTCAGTTTTCAGGGGGGGCATACATGTACATAGAAAGACAACAGCTAATACAGCAAAAAAAATTCATAAAGATTTATGGAAAAAAGGTATAAATGCACCATAATTAGTATAATGCTAGATGCTTTTAAAATGTGTGATAGACTTTGTCTGGAATCATTACAAGAAGCACTTGCAATATATTGTCTGCATATTAAGGGAATCTTATACATGGGGTAGACACTAGCCTGGAAGTACTCTTCCTCATATCACTTTAAAAGTACGTTTACAATTTTAGTACTTATCATTGTGTATGTACGGCCTGAATTTACAAGAACATTTTTGTTTAAGAGGCTTGTCTACACTTATTTATTTTTTGTCTTCCCTATGTTTCCTAAATAAATATAACACAGGTGATGATTATGTCAGAAGTCAGCTTTTCCATTTCAGCCTACAGCCATCACTATTAGTAGGAATTGATACTGGAAGTTTGCAGAGGATATTGTGGACTAATTGTTTGTGGGACATCTATTAGGCAATACCAGGGATGAGAGCAGAGCTTTCCTAATGGGGTCTGCCCATGAATACTAGTAAAGCACTATTCCTATCTGATCACAGGGAATCTGACTGCCGGGTCCTCTCACAATCTCCAGAACAGGAAATAGAGGCTCCCCTGCGAAGGGGGAACCAATCTTCCTTGAGAACAAAGCAGTGCAGGAACTACAACTTTATTCAGTATGGGAGTCGACTGTAGTGCACACACAACTGCTTTTTTGTTCTCAGGGGAGACTTTGTATGTGGTTCTGGAGATCATAGGAGATCCCAACAGTCTGACTCTCCCACAATCAGATAACTATCCCCTATCCTGAGGATAGGGAATAACTAGCATTTGTGTGCACACCAGCCAAAATATGCTAGTGCTTGGGCCTTACTATTGGTCATAGTCCATACAAAAAAAATGTCTCCTAAACTCTGTAGAAATTTAAACTTAGCATAAATTGGTCTGGGCAGTGTATCACGATTCCCATTAAAATTGCCCTACCATGCATACAGGGAGAGACTGTTTTAGAGTAATGTTTGCTAAGCAGTTTTGTGTATGGGTTATAGACATTAAAGGGAACCTGTTGGAGCCTTTTAAGAAGTATAAAAGCCCCACCAACAAGATGTAGCAGTTACTTTAACCCATTAACCTGTTAAGGACCCAGGGCATACCTGTACGTCCTGAGTCTGCTCCCGATCTATAACGCGTGGCCCCGCGTCATAGCGGGTCGGGCCCGGCCTCTAACAACGGCCGGTACCCGTGGCTAATAGCGCGCAGCATTGATCGCGGTGCCGCGCGCTATTAACCCTTTAGACGCGGCGTTCAAAGTTGAAAGCCGCGTCTAAAATGAAAGTGAAACCATGCCGGTTAGCTCAGGGAGTTGTTCGGGATAGCCGCGGCGAAATCGCGGCATCCCGAACAGCTTACAACATGACAGCTGGAGGATCCCTACCTGCCTCCTCGCTGTCCGATCGCCGAATTACTGCTCAGTGCCTGAGATCCAGGCATGAGCAGTCAAGTGGCAGAATCAACGATCAGTGGTTTCTTATGAGAAACCAGTGATCAATGTAAAAGATCAGTATGTGCAGTGTTATAGGTCCCTATGGGAGCTATAACATTGCAAAAAAAAAGTGAATAAAGATCTTTAGCTCCGTCCCCTTTTAAAAGTTTGAATCACCCCCCTTTTCCCATTAAAAAAAAAAAAAAAAACCGGCGTAAATAAAAGTATACATATGTGGTATCGCCGTGTGTGGAAATGTCCGAATTATAAAAATAATTGTTAATTAAACCGCACAGTCAATGGCGTACGTGCAAAAAAATTCCAAAGTCCAAAATAGTGCATTTTTGGTCACTTTTTATATCATGAAAAAATGAATAAAAACCGATCAAAAAGTCCGATCAATACAAAAATGGTACCGCTAAAAAGTTCAGATCACAAAAAATGAGCCTTCATACCGCCCCATACACGAAAAAATCAAAAAGTTATAGGGGTCAGAATATGACAATTTTAAACGTATACATTTTCCTGCATGTAGTTTAGATTTTTTCCAAAAGTACGACAAAATCAAACCTATATAAGTAGGGTATCATTTTAATCGTGTGGACCTACAGAATAAAGAGAAGGTGTAATTTTTACCGAAAAATTTACTACGTAGAAGCGGAAGCCCCCAAAAGTTACAAAATGGTGTTTTTTTTTTTCAATTTTGTCTCACATGGATTATTTTTTTCCGTTTCGCCATAGATTTTTGGGTAAAATGACTGACGTCATTACAAAGTAGAATTGGTGGTGCAAAAAATAAGCCATCAAATGGATTTTTAGGTGAAAAATTGAGAGTTATGACTTTTTAAAGGTAAGGAGGAAAAAACTAAAATGCAAAAACGGAAAAATCCAGGGTCCTTAACCCCTTAAGGACGCAGGACGTAAATGTACGTCCTGGTGAGGTGGTACTTAACGCACCAGGACGTACATTTACGTCCTGTGCATAACCGCGGGCATCGGAGCGATGCCAGTGTCATGCGTGGCTAATCCCGGCTGCTGATCGCAGCCAGGGACCCGCCGGCAATGGCCGACGCCCGCGATCTCGCGGGCGTCCGCCATTAACCCCTCAGGTGCCAGGATCAATACAGATCCCGGCATCTGCGGCAGTGCGCGATTTCAATGAATTATCGGATCGCCCGCAGCGCTGCTGCGGGGATCCGATCATTCAGAACGCTGCACGGAGGTCCCCTCACCTTCCTCCTTCCGGCGTCTCCTGCTCTGGTCTGAGATCGAGCAGACCAGAGCAGAAGATCGCCGATAACACTGATCTGTTCTATCTCCTTTACATAGAACAGATCAGTATTAGCAATCATGGTATTGCTATGAATAGTCCCCTATGGGGACTATTCAAGTGTAAAAAAAAATGTAAAAAAAAGTGAAAAATCCCCTCCCAATAAAAAAGTAAAACGTCCGTTTTTTCATATTTTACCCCCAAAAAGCGTAAAAAATAAATTTTTTACACATATTTGGTATTGCCGCGTGTGTAAATGTCCGAACTATTAAAATAAAATGTAAATGATCCCGTACGGTGAACGGCGTGAACGAAAGTCAAAAATTGCTACTTTTTTAAATACATTTTATTTAAAAAAATTATAAAAAATGTATTAAGTTTTTTATAGGCAAATGTGGTATCAAAAAAAAGTACAGATCATGGCGCAAAAAATGAGCCCTCATACCGCCACTTATACGGAAAAATAAAAAAGTTAGAGGTCATCAAAATAAAGGGATTATAAACGTACTAATTTGGTTAAAAAGTTTGTCATTACAAAGGACAACTGGTCGCGCAAAAAACAAGCCCTCATACTAGTCTGTGGATGAAAATATAAAAGAGTTATGATTTTTAGAAGGCGAGGAAGAAAAAATGAAAAAGTAAAAATTTTATTGTCTGAGTCCTTAAGGCCAAAATGGGCTGAGTTCTTTAGGGGTTAAGGAGTTAAGGACCAGGCCAATTTTATTTTTGCATTTTCGTTTTTTCCTCCTCGCCTTCTAAAAATCATAACTCTTTTATATTATCATCCACAGACCCATATGAGGGCTTGTTTTATGCGTGACCAATTTAACTTTGTAATGACATCACTCATTTTGCATAAAATGTATGGCACAATCCAAAAAAATATGAATGTGGAGAAATTAAAAAGAAAACTGCAATTTAGCAAATTTTGGAAGGTTTTGTTTTCACGCTGTACACTTTATGGTAAAAATGACATGTGTTCTTTATTCTGTGGGTCAATACGATTAAAATGATACCCATGTTATATGCTTTTCTATTATTGTACCGCTTTGAAAAAAAATCTCAAACTTTTTTAACAAAATAAGTATGTTTAAAATTGCCCTATTTTGACCCCCTATAACGTTCTCATTTTTTCAGTATACGGGGCGATATGAGGGCAAATTTTTGGCGCCACGATCTGTAGATTTTAACAGTACCACTTTTACTCATATTTAATCACTTTTTTAAAATTTTTTGTTGGAATGAAATTTGACAAAAAAGCTGCAATTTTTTTAATATTTTTTTACATTTACACCATTCACCATACGGGATAATTATCATTATATTATGATAGTTCCGACATTTACGCACACTTTCTGTACCAAACATGTTCATTGAGGTTTTTTTAAAGCTTTTTTGGGATAGGAAAAAGGGGCTATTAAAATTTTTATTTTACTTTTATAGTAAATAGGGGACTATTTACAGCAATCATTAGATTGCATATACTGAACAGTGCTATGTATAGGCATAGTACTGATCAGTATTATCGGCAAACTTCTACTCGATCTCAGACCAGTGCAGAAGACCCCAGGATGACAGCTGGAGCAGGTAAGGGGACCTCCTGCCGCCATGCTGGATGATCAGATCACCGCGGCACGTGGAAATTTACTCCAGACCTTCTGTGTGCTTTATCTTATAAGGATAGGAAATTGCAAGATACAAAATCTTTGACAGCTGGGGTATTCTGTATACCTAAACACTTGAAGGGGTTATCCAGTTATTTATTTGTTTTTTAAATTTCCATTCTGCCCAGGCTGCAAAAAAAAATAACAAACCACCCAGAGTGAGCCGATATGTCTCCTGTCCTTCAACCTTCTGGGGCCCGACATGTAACACTACGCCAAGCTTTTCTTTGGCTGCCACGATGTACTATCTCAGCTGGTGATACACTCATGGGGGATAGATTACATATTTTAGTCTCTAGGGTGTATCATGATTGGCGACAACATTTTCCAAGTGGGTCCCTAGACCTTAAAGTGTCCTAGCGACATGTCAAAAATTTTGATAGGCGGGGGTCTGCGAGATCAGGGGAATGAGCTGCGAGAAGACCCAGCTGCTGCGCACTACTCTCCTCCTGCCTATGTCATGTGACACTCTTATAGACTTACATGTAAAGTTTTTCTCGATTTACTTTGATACGGAACCAGGAGACAACGTGCCAAGTGCGAACTTCTCCCAACTTGTTCTCCTGCTCTGCGAAGGTCTGAACATTCAGACCCCTGCCGATCAAAACTTGTGGACTGGTTGCTAGGAAATGTCAATAGTCTTGCATAATGACAGGCATGTAAAAAAAAATCTTTAAATGGCCACTAATTTTAGAGACTTGGTGTTTGTATACATACGGTAGTTAAATTTGTCCTTTTTATTTATTTGGTTACTTAATTGTAATAACACAAGATTAATTTAAAATTCACAGTGCAGTTTGAAGGCTCCCTTGGGAAGCTGACAGTGTCTAGTGTGAACAACCCTCGAAAGATGATTGACGCTGTGGCAACTCATCGCACTGATGAAGAGGTGAACTATCATCCAGATTCTCTTGTCACTGCAAATGTTAAAAAGTAAAAAAAAAAATAATAATTTAAATGTATTTATTTATTACAGGAAACTCGGGAGAAGCAAGTGCGTGACAAAAGACGGCAGACTCTTGTCGTCATTGAAAAGGTTTGCTTTCTTTATTTATTTATTTTTTTTTTGTTTGTGGACAATAAAAAGAATAAAGAGAACAGGAGGGCCCCACCCAACTTTGTTGCTGTGTCTGAGCTATGGTTCTCTAAGCTCCAATAAACTGGGCTCTCTGTGGACTGTACTTTTTCTCATTTTCTGTGTGATTTATTAGTTCCGCTTATAAAGAACATTCATGTTTCCAGATATCTACAGACAAGTGAGAATTTTCAGTTGTTTATTGCTGGTGTTGTCTCACAGTTCATCCATGTGTTGAGATAAAATATGCCATTTGTTTTTTGGAACCTTGGTAATAAGATTTTTCAGTCCGCTAGCTGATTTTTTTTATGACATTTATTCCACATAAATATTACTTTACTAATGAAAACTCTGTCCTTCCTGAATCTCTAACCTTGGGGCCTGAAATATTGTTAACTCTGTAGATGCTGTTTCATGGTTGTTTGGACTAACCACCCTTTCTCTTGATTTACACCATATATACCCTAACAGTTGGGTGCCCCTGGCTCTCAAGCTTGTGAGCATATCCTTGTAATCACATTAAAGGCTTAGACTCATCTTGAGGACATTAGTGACCTTTATGACCTTTTGAGGTTACTTACAATTAGTGCTTTGGTTCAGCTGATCAGTGGGCATGGCCCGACACTCTTGGTTGCAGGCATTTTCTGTACTGTTAGAGCTGGAAGACTTTGATCGCCGTTTTTCCCTCTGTTGTGAAGATGACGAGCGGGAAGCACTGACTGAAGAACGCAGGCAAAAGCTGCAGCATCTCTGTGACATCCTCAAGGTTAAGGAAGGAAATGAAAGGTAAATCTTTGCGAATATGGATAATACCCATTGGAAAAGTTATCAAATCTGCCAAAAGGAGAAAAGTGTAGCAATTTCCCATGGCAATTAATCATATTACTCCTTTTCATTTTCCAGAAGGCTTCTAAACAATAAAAACGGAAAGACTATTGGTTTCACTGGGCATTTCCATATTGCACTTGCACAATTCTTTCATTTATTTAGGGCTTATAATGGCAAGTATGTCCATGAAGGTGCAAGTATTCTTGTTTACCGATATTGCTTAGTGATGTAAACGTGAAAGGGATATTCTCATCTTGATAAAATATTGCTTCCGAACCTTCCCTTTGGCCTGCTCGCAGCAATGGCAAAAACAGCAGAACCTGGCAGTCTACACAGTTTGTGTAACTCCCATTGACTTAAGAATCATATGTCACCCCATACTCCTTACTGTGCTATTTTTTTTTTTGCTGAAAACAATCTAAATTAACACTTTATAATTCAGTAGCCAGTGTCCCGGAGGCGACCACAAACTGCGCACACAGGGCTGCTGCCAGCCGAGTAGCCCTGTGTATCAATCAAAAGCCGGTGATTTTGGGGTGAGAGGCTTGTTGGCGCAGCTCCAGGACACTGGCTACAGAATTCAAAAGTGCTTTTTTTAGCTTGTTTTTAGCCACATAACAAAATAAAGATATGTAAGGAAATGGCACAGTAAGGAGTATGTGCTTATGGGGCTAGTTTACAGTGATCATTTAAGGTAACAGATGCTCTTTAACCCCTTAAGGGCAATGTACGTCCTGATGTGGTGGTACTTAACGCACCAGGACGTACATTTACGTCCTGTACATGGCACAAACACCAGAACGGTGCTCGCATCATGCACGGCAGTTTCGACTGCCATCAGCAGCCAGGGGCCAGTCGGTAATGGCGGACATCAGTGATCGCTGTAATGTTCGCCATTTACCCTTCAGATGCCATGATCAATACAGATCATGGCATCTGCGGCAATGTGGGTGTTATATTGGATGTTTGGATCGCCCGCGGCACTGCCGTGGGGATCCGATCATCCAAAATGGCAGACGGAGGTCCCCTCGCCTACCTCCGCTGCTCTCCTGGTGTCTTCTGGGCTGACATCAAGCAGAGCAGAAGATTGCCGATAATACTTATCAGTGCTATGCCTATGCATAGCACTGTTCAGTATGTGCAATCTAATGGGGACATAAAATGTGTAAAAAATAAATAAATAAATAAAAAGCTTAAGAAAATGTGAAAAATCCCTCCCCCAATAAAAATGTAAATCGCCCATTTTTACCTCTGTCAGAAACTGTCCAGAGCAGGATTGGTTTGCTACAGAGATTTGCTCTTAATCTGGACAGTTCCTGACATGGACAGAGCTGTCAGCAGAGAGCACTGTGGTCAGACAGAAAATAAATTAAAAAAGAAAATAACTTCCTGTGGAGCATATCGCAGCTGATATGTACGGCAAGGATTGAGATTTTTAAATAGAAGTAATGTACAAATCTGTTAAACTTTCAGGCACCAGTTGATTTAAAAAATATATATATTTTCCAGTGGAGTAACCCTTTAACCCCTTAAGGACTCAGCCCATTTTGGCCTTAAGGACTCAGACAATTTAATTTTTACGTTTTCATTTTTTCCTCCTCGCCTTCTAAAAATCATAACTCTTTTATATTTTCATCCACAGACTAGTATGAGGGCTTGTTTTTTGCGCGACCAGTTGTCCTTTGTAATGACATCACTCATTATATCATAAAATGTATGGCGCAACCAAAAAACACTATTTTTGTGGGGAAATTAAAACGAAAAACGCAATTTTGCTAATTTTGGAAGGTTTTGTTTTCACGCCGTACAATTTCTGGTAAAAATGACGTGTTCTTTATTCTGAGGGTCAATACGATTAAAATGATACCCATTATTATATACTTTTGTATTATTGTTGCGCTTAAAAAAAATCACAAACTTTTTAACCAAATTAGTACGTTTATAATCCCTTTATTTTGATGACCTATAACTTTTTATTTTTCAGTATAAGCGGCGGTATGGGGGCTCATTTTATGCACCATGATCTGTACTTTTTTTTGATACCACATTTGTATATAAAAAACTTTTAATACATTTTTTATAATTTTTTTTTAATAAAATGTATTAAAAAAGTAGGAATTTTGGACTTTTTAAATTTTTTTACGTTCACGCCGTTCACCGTACGGGATCATTAACATTTTATTTTAATAGTTCGGACATTTACGCATGCGGCGATACCAAATATGTCTATAAAAAATGTTTTTTACGCTTTTTGGGGGTAAAATAGGAAAAAAACGGACGTTTTACTTTTTTATTGGGGGAGGGGATTTTTCACTTTTTTTTTACTTTTACATTTTTTTACATTTTTTTTTACACTTGAATAGTCCCCATAGGGGACTATTCATAGCAATACCATGATTGCTAATACTGATCTGTTCTATGTATAGGACATAGAACAGATCAGTATTATCGGTCATCTCCTGCTCTGGTCTGCTCGATCACAGACCAGAGCAGGAGACGCCGGGAGCCGCACGGAGGAAGGTGAGGGGACCTCCGTGCGGCGTTATGAATGATCGGATCCCCGCAGCAGCGCTGCGGGCGATCCGATCGTTCATTTTAATCGCGAACTCCCGCAGATGCCGGGATCTGTATTGATCCCGGCACCTGAGGGGTTAATGGCGGACGCCCGCGAGATCGCGGGCGTCGGCCATTGCCGGCGGGTCCCTGGCTGCGATCAGCAGCCGGGATCAGCCGCGCATGACACGGGCATCGCTCCGATGCCCGCGGTTATGCTTAGGACGTAAATGTACGTCCTGGTGCGTTAAGTACCACCTCACCAGGACGTACATTTACGTCCTGCGTCCTTAAGGGGTTAAGGCCAAGATGGGCTTTGTCCTTCAGTGGTTAAAGGGAATCTATCAGCTCTGTATTATGCTCAGATGTCAGTTATTGTGAGCTGCTGCTGCTGCATTGAATGATTGTTGTGCATGGCTTAGTGCTGGAAGCCAAGCCAGTAGATCAATCATGCAGGGAAGGAGGAGATGCGTGCAACGCTTCCTTGGCACTTTTGCTAGGATAGGGTTAAGATGTTAGATCTCCGCGGTCCCGCTGCTGGGGACCCCGGGGATCGCCACTGCGGCACCCCGCTATCATTACTGCACAGAGCGAGTTTGCTCTGTGCGTAATGACGGGAGATACAGGGGCCGGAGCAGCGTGACGTCATGGCTCCGACCCTCGTGACATCACGGCCTGTCCCCTTAATGCAAGTCTATGGCAGGGGGCATGACGACCGCCACGCCCTTCCCATAGACTGGTATTGACGGGGGCGGGCTGTGATGTCACGAGGGGCGGAGCCGTGACGTAACTATGCTCCGGCCCCTGTATTGCCCGTCATTACGTGCAGAGCGATCTCGCTCTGCGCAGTAATGATAGCGGGGTCCCCAGCAGCGGGACCCCGGCGATCTGACATCTTATCCCCCTATCCTTTGGATAGGGGATAAGATGTCTAGGGGCGGAGTACCCCTTTAAAGGAAAACTGTCAGTCTGGTCACCAATACACTGGTTTATAGTGTGGGTGTACAGGAGTCCAACGAGTGGTCACTTACTTAAATATGTCCAGTAGGTCCTGAGATGTCCCCCCCCCCCCCCCCCCCCTCAGAAAATTCTCTGCTAAATTTACACCCGCTTAATTTACATATTTGTCTGTGACTCCACTTCATTAGGCTGCAAATTGAGCGGGTGGAGCCCCGCCTCTTGCTCAGCTCAAGTGTTAATAAAGCATTGCTGAGCTGATGAAGGCACGACTCCCTGCATAATTCATGTACTGAGCTCTGCTTCTAGCACTTGTCCGTGCACGTTAATGAGTTAAGGCAGGGAGGAAGACTACAAGTTGCAATGCCTCCTTGACTCTTGAGCTCTGAGCATGCTATAGAGATCACAACTTACCTTAATCGGAAGTTGAATTAACTCCTTAAGGACATGCACAGTAAATGCACAGCGCTGCACCAAGTAACTTCATGTACAGCGCCTTACATTTATGGCATGTGGTAACAAGCCCCATACATGGTAAGCTCTGGCTGCGTCAATGATAGTGGACATCAGTGATACCACTAATGACCATTAACCCCATAGATGCCGTAATAAATGGCGATCATAGTAACATAGTTCATAAAGTTGAAAAAAGACCAGAGTCCATCAAGTTCAACCTATATCCCTAATGAGTACCTACTGAGTTGATCCAGAGGAAGGCAAAAAATCATCATACTCGAGGTAAAAAAAATTCCTTCCCGACTCAAAATATGGCAATCAGAATAGATCCCTAGATCAACCTTCTGTCCCTATAGATCTAGAATCCAAAAATGCATCCAGACACCTTTTAAATTTTTTTTACCGCGTGAACCATGACCACCTGCTCAGGCAGAGAGTTCCACAGTCTCACTGCTCTTTCAGTAAAGAATCCCCATCTATGGTGGTGTAGAAACCTTCTTTCCTCTAAACGTAGAGGATGCCCCCTTGTTATAGATACAGTCCTGGGTATAAATAGATCATGGGAGAGATCTTTGTATGATCCCCTGATATATTTATGCATAGTTATGCATAAATATATAGTTCTTTTTTCTAAACTAAATAACCCTAATTCTGATAATCTTTCTGGGTACTGTAGTCCTCCCATTCCCCGTATTACCCTGGTTGCCCGTCTTTGAACCCTCTCCAGCTCCACTATATCTTTCTTGTACACTGGTGCCCAGTACTGTACACAGTATTCTATGTGTGGTCTGACTAGTGATTTGTACAGCCGTAAAATTATTTCCTTGTCGTGGGCATCTATGCCCCTTGATACAGCTAAATTTACTGTTAACGAACATCGCTGGTTATGTATACTAGATTTAAAGGGACAGAACATTGATCCAGGGATTTATTCTGACTGCCATATTTGGAGTCGTAAAGGAATTTTTAGTATAAGGGTTTTTTTGCCTTCCTCTGGATCAACTCAGTAGGGACTCATTAGGGATATAGGTTGAACTTGATGGACCCTCGTCTTTTTTCAACATTATGAACTATGTAACTAAAACTCCCAAGTCCTTTTCCACATCAGTGTGTCCCAAGTGTGCTCCCATTAATTCATAATCCCAGCCCGGATTTTCTTCCCCACGTGCATTACCTTACATTTATCGGTGTTGAACCTCATCTGCCACTTCCCAGCCCAAACCTCCAACCTATCCAGATCCATTTGTAACAGTGCACTGTCCTCTACAGTGTTTACCACTTTACAGAGTTTAGTATCATCTGCAAAGATTGCTATTTTACTATTTAGCCCCTCTACAAGGTCATTAATAATGATATTAAATAGGACAGGACCCAAGACTGACCCTAATCAGAATAAGTACCATTAATAACCACCCTCTGTTTCCTATCACTGAGCCAGTTACTTACCCACTTACACACATTCTCCCCCAGCCCAATTCTTCTCATTTTATGCACCAATCTTTTATGTGGCACCGTATCAAATGCTTTGGAAAAATCCAGATATACGACATCCAGTGATTCCCCCTAGTCCAGTCTGGAGCTCACCTCCTCATAAAAGCTTTGCGAGTGTCTGTTAAGTGCAAATGGCTGCCGGAGGTATCTTACCTTCCTCCGGCATGCAGGATCGCCAAGCTTCTTATGCAGCCTGGAGATCCAGGCTATACAAGTTCATCGCTGATAGTACTTATTAGTACTATGCTATTACATAGTACTGAGCAATATATCACAATCTTATGATTGCTATTAAAAGTCCTTTATGGGGGCTTAAAGAGTATAAATAAAAACAAGTTTAAATATATAACACCCCCCAATACAAATATAAATGATCCCCTTTTTCTAAAATATAAAAAGTAATAACATTTAAAGAACACTTCATATCTTGAATCTCTGCATGCTTAATTGTCCAATCAATTAAAATAAAATGTTTATTATCCCGCACAGTGAACGGCGTAAATGTGAGAAAAATTTGAGAATTGCTGATTTTTTTGGTCACATCACAAAAAATCATAAATTTCCATCAAAACAAAAATGGTACTGATAAAAACTACAGATCACGGCGCAAAAAATGAGCCCTCATACAGCCCTGTATACAGAATTTTTTTTTTTAAAGCATATAAACATGGATATAATCTTAATCGTATTAACCCACAGAATGAATAAAAACATGGCAGTTTGACCATTAAGTACACGGTGTAAAAACAATACCCCTTAAAAGTTGCAAAATGGCAGTCTTTTAAATTTGTTACCAAAAAAACTATTTTGGGGTGCATTTTATGGTAAAATGAAAGATGTCATTGCAACGTACAATTGGTCGCACAAAAAACAAGCCCTCATATGGGTCTCTAGATGGAAAAAAAGTTGTATGTGAGGAGGAAAAAACTAAAATGCAAAAATGTAATTGTCTCTTTCCTTAAGGGGTTAACAGTGATGAATTGGGAGCTACACTGTTTACATAACTTCAGGAGCCTAACTAATGGAGCTGAATTTAGGCAGGTTGTATACTAGGTTCCAGTTAAGGTAAACCTTGTGTCTGCTTTGTTATAGTAGGTTCCCATTATTTAACCCCTAACCAACGCTGGACATGTATACACTTCCAGGGAGGATGAACTGTCCCACACCTGGACACGTATACACATCCATGGTTCTCGTGGGTTCTGCCCAGTGTACCCACGAGATTGTGGCAGGGACCCTGCTGCACTGCCAGGACCGAAGTTTAACCCTTACAGCCGCAGTCGGAAGCGACCACAAACTGTAAGGAGTTTGACAGATGGAGGGGACTCCCTCTGTCTTTTTCTAGCAGCATCCCACACAGCAGCATCCCACAACAATTGCGGGGTGCTGCTGCTTATCTGGGCAGCCATGGGTCTTTCAAAGGCCCCCGGGTCTACCTCAGGTAAATGCCAGCAATATGCCCATTACTGCAATGCTTTGGAATACTATAAATTCCAAGGTATAAAAAAAAAAAGTGTAAAAGGTAAAAAAAATAATTTGTCGACGTATACTGTATCAGCCCCATTCATTTCCGTGTCCCACAAAATTAGCATATACTAGCGGAAAGCTGAACTAACAGTTAACGGGGTATTCTGCTCCTAGACATTTTATCCCCTATCCAAAGGATAGGGGATAAGATGTCAGATCGCCGCGGTCCCGCGCTGGGGACCCCCGGGATCCCCGCTGCAGCACCGCGCTATCATTACAGCACAGAGAGAGTTCGCTCTGTGCGTAATGACGGGCGATACAGGGGACGGAGCCGCGTGACGTTATGGCGCCGCCCCTCGTGACATCACGGCCCATCACCTTAATGCAAGTCTATGGGAGGGGGCGTGACGACCGCCACGCCCCCTCCCATAGACTTGTATTGAAAGGGGCGGGCCGTGACATCACGAGGGGCGGAGCCGTGACGTAACGATGCTCCGGCCCCTGTACCGCCCATCATTACGTGCAGAGCGAACTCGCTGTGTGCTGTAATGATAGCGCGGTGCCGCAGCGGGGATCCCAGGGGTCCCCAGCAGCGGCACCGCGGCGATCTGACCTCTTATCCCCTATCCTTTGGATAGGGGATAAAATGTCTAGGGGCGGAGTACCCCTTTAAGTTCTGGTGCAGCTAATACTTATTTCTTTCTTAGACAAAAATCTTGCCACATACGGTCACTTGTGGGGGTGCGGTATCATTCTGCCAGCTCCGATCCTTTTCAGGCATGGAGTAGGGTCTATAATTCATATATCCTGAAAGCCAAAGGGGGCTCCTCTCCTTCTGGGTCCTGTCAGGCAACCAAATATGGCCAAAGTGAGGGGTACTGCCCATCCTTGGACAAACAGCGTGATAAAATATAAGGCATATTTCCTCCATTTCAGAAGCAAAGGCCAAATGGCGCTACTCTCCTTTTGGGTCAGGCAACTAAATATGGCCTAAGCTAGGGTATTCCCTAACATGGGACAAGCAGCGTAATAAACCTTGAAAATTTGCTGTGCATTTTATTCATTTCAGAAGCTATTTTTTTTAAATGTATCCCACAAATTATGCATATGTGAAAAAAATATGCACATGTAGCAAAGCAACCAAATTTGGCCTAAGCAGTGGTATTTCCGAACATGGGACGAACAGCATAATAAAATATGGGGTGCATTTCCTCCTTTTCAGGCGCAATGTACAAATATGTCCCACAAATAGTGCAAAAAATGTAAACTTTTTTTTTTTTCCAACAAATGTATCCACTTTACCATTCCAGCCACACAAAAATGACTCAAAGTACTCACTTTTGGTCTAGGTGAATACTTTAGAGGGTGTAGTTTCCAAAATGGGGTCATTTGTGGGTGTCCTGTATGGTACTGGCAGCGAAAAGCCTTTGCAGGAATGAAGTGCAGCCTATGCTCCTTTCAGATGATGCCCTGAAAGCCAAATGGTGCTCCTCTCCTTCTGGGTTCCGCCACCTGGCCAAGGAACCAAATATGACCTAGGTGGGGGTATTTCCGAACACTGGACGAACTGCTCAATAAAATATAGGGTGCATTTCTTTCAATTACAGAAGTGATGTACAAAAAAGTGTCCCACAAATGATGCATTTGTGGAAAAAAAAGCTAATTACATTTTTTTACACTGACTTTTTAACAATTCCTGCCCAAAAAAACTATGGTTTTAAAATACTCACTATACCCCCCTTTCAAATACCTTGAGGGGTCTAGTTTTCAAAATGGGGTCATTTGGGGGGGGGGGGGGGGCGGGGGTTACCTATGGTCTACCACCTCTTTGTTTCTGCAAACATTGCATAGCACATATAAAAAATTGTTAGGCTTCTAATTCATTTTAAATGTTAATTAAAAATAAATGCTGTCAAAATAAAGTAGACATCTGAAGTATGAGTTTCATAAACTATTTTCTTAGTAAGTAGAAATATATGCAACCTATTAGCTTTAAAATAGCAAAAAATAATTTTTTGGGGTTTTTAAATGTTGTGATTTTTTTGCATTGTAAAAGAAACTACAAATATTGGCTTACTTTTACTATGTACATGAAGTACAACTTGTGCCAAAAAAAACAATGTCAGAATTGTTGTGATTTGGCAAAACGTTGCCAGAGTCATTCTCTAATAGTCATACATCCACTATTTGAAAAAACACGCCTGGTCTTTAAGGGGCGTACATGCTTAATGTTTTGATCCTTAAGGGGTTAAAATGGTTACCTGCTCCTTAGCAACACTCTGTAAACTGTTTTCCTGTTTGTCAGCATTCACCATTACTTGTAAACTCCTCAGGATACAAATGACAAATCTGTAAATTTAATTGAGTGAAAGCAGTATTCCTGCTATTGGACATATAGTCCTGGGACATTTGCTATTGCTCAATGACTGTTTGAATTTTGCCCACAGAGTAGCTGAGGAACAGATTGTCCAGATCATGTGCATCAGAAAGGGAAAGCGCCTGGTGGCTAGGATCTTACGTTTCATACCTTTGCAGCCATGCACTTCTTTGATTTCCACTACAGCCCACAGTTTGCCGTTCCTCATCAAGAAGGATGTTCAAGATCAGGTATCTATTCATTACTATACATTTCCAGATCTATAGATTTCCACACATTTGCTTACAGCCAACCTTTTTTTAAGATTCTGCCATGTCTGGCAGCTCCATGTGCCCAAGTGGTTAGCCAGCTGTCTGGATCGGCTATCACTTCCCTGCTACAGTGTCTCTGTGGATCTGGTGTTACTTCCCCTCAACAGCAGCTTACAGTTGTCCTCCAGAACAAGGTAAGTGTGTGGGTGTAGTCCTTAAAATATTAATCTTTTTAGAAAGTCATCCAAACTGTCAAATACAATATGTACCGGTAAGAGGTAATTTTTTCTAAAATATTTTTGTTGTGGAACAGTTAATTGTGATGTAAATGTACCTAAAATAGTGACTCCCCACTCCATGCAACGAGGAGAGTCAGGGTGCCGTTCTGGAGGATGCAAGGGGGTCCCGGACTATACTTATCTATCACAGGTCCCACTACAGCTAGAGTTAGTCTGCTTTCAGTCTCCTGATGCTCATATCTTCTGCCTGCTTCCGAGGCGAGTGTTCAGAACAGGACCTGCTCACTCAACCAGTCATTGGACCTAGCAATGTCCCATCTTGACTAGTGATTCTTTGTGAGCAGGTCCTGCTCTTGTCTCGGGAGAAGGAAAAAGACAGGAGATTGGTGGAAGGAGTTGCGTGGGACCAGGGGTAGGTTTAAGTATAGCTTCTTTTTCTATTTTTTTTTTTCCAAACAGCCCCAGCAATATATAAATATTTTTAAAATGTTGGAATACCCCTTTAAATATCTAGTAAGAATGTTGTAGTAAACAGCCTGTTATGTTCATATAGACAAAATCAGCTTTGTTTTCGAGGCGAAAAACAAAAACCACACTGTTTTCGTTTGAAAACCACTTATGGTTGATTTTCAGTGGGAACCTTGCCTTTTTTGGTTTGTTTTTTCCACTTGAAAAAGTGGACTTGTCACTTTTTTTGTTGAGTTTCCTCCTGTAGCAGTGTGGTTTTCTCTTATTGAAATCAGTGTACATTGCCATGGTTTTTGGTGTGGAACCATGCCAAAAACTACTGAAGGTGTGTAAAGGAAGGCTTGCAGAGGTGACTTTATGTAGGTTCCAGGTGAAACTTGGTTCATCTGTCACAAAAAAATCATGATGTAAAACTTTCCACAGAGAATATAAGCTATGTACAGGTATAGTGCAGCCATACCTTTGTCACTTTATTCCATGTCTTTGAGGCTACAGTATATACAGTCATGGCCGTAAATGTTGGCACCCCTGAATTTTTTCAAGAAAATAAAGTATTTCTCACAGAAAAGGATTGCAGTAACACATGTTTTGCTATACACATATGTATTCACTTAGTGTGTATTGGAACTAAACCAAAAAAGGGAGAAAAAAAGCAAATTGGACATAATGTCACACCAAACTTAAAAAATGGTCTGGACAAAATTATTGGCACCCTTTCAAAATTGTGGATAAATAAGATTGTTTCAAGCATATGATGCTTCTTTAAACTCACCTGGGGCAAGTAAAAGGTGGGGGGAATATAAAAATCACACCTGAAAGCAGATAAAAAGGAGAGAAGTTTGCTTAGTCTTTGCATTGTGTGTCTGTGTGCGCCACACTAAGCATGGACAACAGAAAGAGGAGAAGAGAACTGTCTGAGGACTTGAGAACCAAAATTGTGGAAAAATATCAACAATCTCAAGGTTATAAGTCCATCTCCAGAGATCTAGATTTGCCTTTGCCCACAGTGCGCAACATTATCAAGAAGTTTGCAACACATGGCACTGTGGCTAATCTCCCTGGGCATGGACAGAAAAGAAAAATTGATGAAATGTGTCAACGCAGGATAGTCCGAATGGTGGAAAAGCAGCCCCAAACAGGTTCCAAAGAAATTCAAGCTATCCTGCAGGCTCAGGGGAGCATCCGTGTCAGCATGAACTAACCATCAACATTTAACCCTTTAAGGACGCAGGGTTTTTCAGTGTTTGCTTTTTCATTCTTTCCTCCTTTTTAAAAATCATAACCCTTTCAATTTTCCACCTAAAAATCCATAATATGGCTTATTTTTTGTGTCACCAATTCTACTTGCAGTGACATTAGTCATTTTACCCAAAAATCCACAGCGAGACGGAAAAAATAATAGTGTGACAAAATCGAAGGAAAAAATGCCATTTTGTAACTTTTGGGGGCTTCCGTTTCTACGCAGTGCATATTTCAGTAAAAATGACACCTTATTATTCTGTAGGTCCATACGGTTAAAATGGTACCCTACTTATATAGATTTCATTTTGTCATCATTCTGGAAAAAAATCACAACTACATGCAGGAAAATTTATACATTTAAAAATGTCCTCTTCTGACCCCTATAACATTTTTATTTTTCCACGTACAGGGTGGTATGAGGGCTCATTTTTGCGCCGTGATCTGAAGTTTTTATCGGTACCATTTTTGTTTTGATCAGACTTTTTGATAACTTTTTATTCATTTTTTAATGGTATAAAAAGTGACCAAAAATAAGCTTTTTTTGACTTTTGAATTTTTTTTACGTGTACACCATTGAACGTGCGGTTTAATTAATGATATATTTTTATAGTTCGGACATTTACGCACGCGGCGATACCACATATGTTTATTTTTATTTACACGGTTTTATTTTTTTATGGGTGATTCAAATTTTTATTAGGGATGGGGTTAAATGATCTTAATTAAAGGGGTACACCGCCCCTAGACATCTTAGGGGATAAGATGTCAGTTCACCGCGGTCCCGCTGCTGGGGACCCCCGGGATTGCCACTGCGGCACCCCGCTGTCATTACTGCACAGAGCGAGTTCGCTCTGCACGTAATGACGGGCAGTACAGGGGCCGGAGCATCGTTACGTCACGGCTCCGCCCCTCGTGACGTCACGGCCCGTCTCCTTCAATACGAGTCTATGGGAGGGGGCGTGGGGGTTGTCAAGCCCCTGCCATAGACTTGTATTAAGGGGGTGGGCCGTGATGTCACGAGGGGCGGAGCCATGTATCGCCCGTCATTACACACAGAGCAAACTCGCTCTGTGCAGTAATGACAGCGGGGTGCTGCAGCAGCAATCCCGGGGCTCCCCAGCAGCAGGACCACGGCGCTCTGACATCTTATCCCCTATCCTTTGGATAGGGGCTAAGATGTCTAGGGGCGGAGTACCCCTTTAACTCTTTTTTTTTTTTTTTTTTTTTTTTTTTTGCAATGTTATAGCTCCCACAGGGACCTATAACACTGCACACTGATCTTTTACACAGATCACTGGCGTGTATTAACACGCCTGTGGTCAGTGTTATCGGCGCTTGACTGCTCCTGCCTGGATCTCGGGCACGGAGCAGTCATTTGCCGATTGGACACAAAGGAGGCAGGTAAGGGCCCTCCCGGTGTCCTGTAAGTTGTTTGCGACACCACGGCTGTCCCGAACAGCCCGACTGAGCAGCCGGGATACTTTCATTTTCGCTTCTAAAGCAGCGGTCAGCTTTGATCGAAGCGTCTGAAGGGTTAATACAGAGCACCACCGTGATCGGTGATGTCCTGTATTAGCCGCGAGTCCCGGCCGTTGATGGGACTGCGTGACCCCGTGGCATATGGCGGGAGCCGACGGAGGACGTAAATATACGTCCTTCGTCGTTAAGGGGTTAAATAAAATCAAACACTATGGCAGGAGACCCAGGGGGACCCCACTGCTGACACAGAGACATAAAAAAGCAAGACCACATTTTGCCAAAATGAACTTGAGTAAGCCAAAATCCTTCTTGAAAAACGTGTTGTGGACAGATGAGACCAAGATAGAGCTTTGTGGTAAAGCACATCATTCTACTGTTTACCGAAAAGGGAATGAGACCTACAAAGAAAAAACACAGTAACTACAGTGAAATATGGTGGAGGTTCAATGATGTTTTGGGGTTGTTTTGCTGCCTCTGGCACTGGGTGTCTTGAATGTGTGCAAGGCATCATGAAATCTGAGGATTACCAACGGATTTTGGGTTGCACTGTACAGCCCAGTGTCAGAAAGCTGGCTTTGTCCGAGATCTTGGGTCTTCTAAAAAGCACCAAGAAATGGATGGCAACAAAGCGCTGGAGAGTTCTGAAGTGGACAACAATGAGTCCATATTTAAATCCCATTGAACACCTGCAGTGAGATCTTAAATGTGCTGTTGGGAAAAGGCGCCCTTCCAATAAGAGAGACCTGGAGCAGTTTGCAAAGGAAGAGTGGTCCAACATTCCGGCTGAGAGGTGCAAGAAGCTTATTGATGATTATAGGCAGCGACTGATTTCAGTTATTTTTCCAAAGGGTGTGCAACCAAATATTAAGTTAAGGGTGCCAATGATTTTGTCTAGACCATTGGAGTTTGGTGTGACATTATGTCCAATTTGCTTTTTTCCCCCCTTTTTTGGTTTAGTTCCAATACACACAAAGGGAATAAACAGGTGTATAGCAAAGCATGTTTTACTGCAATCCTTTTCTGTGAGAAATACTTCATTTTCTTGAAACATTTCAGGGGTGCCGACATTTACGGCCATGACTGTAGCTTGTAACAGATGCACTTTATATGCATCATCTGTAAGTGGACGACATTTTATTAGGCTGGGTTCCAGTGTGCTCTACATGTATTTTAAACTCACCTGGGGCAAGTAAAAGGTGGGGGGAATATAAAAATCACACCTGAAAGCAGATAAAAAGGAGAGAAGTTTGCTTAGTCTTTGCATTGTGTGTCTGTGTGCGCCACACTAAGCATGGACAACAGAAAGAGGAGAAGAGAACTGTCTGAGGACTTGAGAACCAAAATTGTGGAAAAATATCAACAATCTCAAGGTTATAAGTCCATCTCCAGAGATCTAGATTTGCCTTTGCCCACAGTGCGCAACATTATCAAGAAGTTTGCAACACATGGCACTGTGGCTAATCTCCCTGGGCATGGACAGAAAAGAAAAATTGATGAAATGTGTCAACGCAGGATAGTCCGAATGGTGGAAAAGCAGCCCCAAACAGGTTCCAAAGAAATTCAAGCTATCCTGCAGGCTCAGGGGAGCATCCGTGTCAGCATGAACTAACCATCAACATTTAACCCTTTAAGGACGCAGGGTTTTTCAGTGTTTGCTTTTTCATTCTTTCCTCCTTTTTAAAAATCATAACCCTTTCAATTTTCCACCTAAAAATCCATAATATGGCTTATTTTTTGTGTCACCAATTCTACTTGCAGTGACATTAGTCATTTTACCCAAAAATCCACAGCGAGACGGAAAAAATAATAGTGTGACAAAATCGAAGGAAAAAATGCCATTTTGTAACTTTTGGGGGCTTCCGTTTCTACGCAGTGCATATTTCAGTAAAAATGACACCTTATTATTCTGTAGGTCCATACGGTTAAAATGGTACCCTACTTATATAGATTTCATTTTGTCATCATTCTGGAAAAAAATCACAACTACATGCAGGAAAATTTATACATTTAAAAATGTCCTCTTCTGACCCCTATAACATTTTTATTTTTCCACGTACAGGGTGGTATGAGGGCTCATTTTTGCGCCGTGATCTGAAGTTTTTATCGGTACCATTTTTGTTTTGATCAGACTTTTTGATAACTTTTTATTCATTTTTTAATGGTATAAAAAGTGACCAAAAATAAGCTTTTTTTGACTTTTGAATTTTTTTTACGTGTACACCATTGAACGTGCGGTTTAATTAATGATATATTTTTATAGTTCGGACATTTACGCACGCGGCGATACCACATATGTTTATTTTTATTTACACGGTTTTATTTTTTTATGGGTGATTCAAATTTTTATTAGGGATGGGGTTAAATGATCTTAATTAAAGGGGTACACCGCCCCTAGACATCTTAGGGGATAAGATGTCAGTTCACCGCGGTCCCGCTGCTGGGGACCCCCGGGATTGCCACTGCGGCACCCCGCTGTCATTACTGCACAGAGCGAGTTCGCTCTGCACGTAATGACGGGCAGTACAGGGGCCGGAGCATCGTTACGTCACGGCTCCGCCCCTCGTGACGTCACGGCCCGTCTCCTTCAATACGAGTCTATGGGAGGGGGCGTGGGGGTTGTCAAGCCCCTGCCATAGACTTGTATTAAGGGGGTGGGCCGTGATGTCACGAGGGGCGGAGCCATGTATCGCCCGTCATTACACACAGAGCAAACTCGCTCTGTGCAGTAATGACAGCGGGGTGCTGCAGCAGCAATCCCGGGGCTCCCCAGCAGCAGGACCACGGCGCTCTGACATCTTATCCCCTATCCTTTGGATAGGGGCTAAGATGTCTAGGGGCGGAGTACCCCTTTAACTCTTTTTTTTTTTTTTTTTTTTTTTTTTTGCAATGTTATAGCTCCCACAGGGACCTATAACACTGCACACTGATCTTTTACACAGATCACTGGCGTGTATTAACACGCCTGTGGTCAGTGTTATCGGCGCTTGACTGCTCCTGCCTGGATCTCGGGCACGGAGCAGTCATTTGCCGATTGGACACAAAGGAGGCAGGTAAGGGCCCTCCCGGTGTCCTGTAAGTTGTTTGCGACACCACGGCTGTCCCGAACAGCCCGACTGAGCAGCCGGGATACTTTCATTTTCGCTTCTAAAGCAGCGGTCAGCTTTGATCGAAGCGTCTGAAGGGTTAATACAGAGCACCACCGTGATCGGTGATGTCCTGTATTAGCCGCGAGTCCCGGCCGTTGATGGGACTGCGTGACCCCGTGGCATATGGCGGGAGCCGACGGAGGACGTAAATATACGTCCTTCGTCGTTAAGGGGTTAAATAAAATCAAACACTATGGCAGGAGACCCAGGGGGACCCCACTGCTGACACAGAGACATAAAAAAGCAAGACCACATTTTGCCAAAATGAACTTGAGTAAGCCAAAATCCTTCTTGAAAAACGTGTTGTGGACAGATGAGACCAAGATAGAGCTTTGTGGTAAAGCACATCATTCTACTGTTTACCGAAAAGGGAATGAGACCTACAAAGAAAAAACACAGTAACTACAGTGAAATATGGTGGAGGTTCAATGATGTTTTGGGGTTGTTTTGCTGCCTCTGGCACTGGGTGTCTTGAATGTGTGCAAGGCATCATGAAATCTGAGGATTACCAACGGATTTTGGGTTGCACTGTACAGCCCAGTGTCAGAAAGCTGGCTTTGTCCGAGATCTTGGGTCTTCTAAAAAGCACCAAGAAATGGATGGCAACAAAGCGCTGGAGAGTTCTGAAGTGGACAACAATGAGTCCATATTTAAATCCCATTGAACACCTGCAGTGAGATCTTAAATGTGCTGTTGGGAAAAGGCGCCCTTCCAATAAGAGAGACCTGGAGCAGTTTGCAAAGGAAGAGTGGTCCAACATTCCGGCTGAGAGGTGCAAGAAGCTTATTGATGATTATAGGCAGCGACTGATTTCAGTTATTTTTCCAAAGGGTGTGCAACCAAATATTAAGTTAAGGGTGCCAATGATTTTGTCTAGACCATTGGAGTTTGGTGTGACATTATGTCCAATTTGCTTTTTTCCCCCCTTTTTTGGTTTAGTTCCAATACACACAAAGGGAATAAACAGGTGTATAGCAAAGCATGTTTTACTGCAATCCTTTTCTGTGAGAAATACTTCATTTTCTTGAAACATTTCAGGGGTGCCGACATTTACGGCCATGACTGTAGCTTGTAACAGATGCACTTTATATGCATCATCTGTAAGTGGACGACATTTTATTAGGCTGGGTTCCAGTGTGCTCTACATGTATTTTACCGCAAATCTCCACAGTTTTGAGGCACAGTTTTTGGTTACATATTTTTTACATGTAATAGAATGTGCTGCACACTAAATCTGTGAACCTGGTCTTTGTGTGAACCCACCTGTTTCCACCACTTGCCCCACAGCTCGGCCTGACCCTTCTTTGCCAGCTTCTTGACCGAGGGGAAGAGTTGATGAGCTCTGAATGTCCTACTGCACTGAACCAATCTCTCTGGTAAGTGTTTTTTTTATTTTTATTTTTTTTAATTAAATAACACATTCTCTTAATTTGTACTTCACATTTCGCACATAAAATGTTATGTAATTAGAAAGATCCGAAAAATTTTTTTTCCCATATCTGTGGGAAAGCAAATATCTTGTGTGGTGTGCCCTGCATGCTGCGTTGACAATACATCTTATTATCTGTGTTGAGTGATGTAGATGTTCAGCATAACCCTGTATTAATTGCACACTTCTATTGCTTCCGATCACTCATGCACACTGCTTCTTCCTGCTACCTCTGATGTCAGCTGTGCAGGAAATGCCTGTTCAGCCAGTGACTGCCCACAGCAGTGACATGCCTTTTCCATTGACTGGCTGAGTGGGCACTTCCTGCAAGATTAACATGTTACAGGAACCAGAAAGAATCGAAGAGCAGCAGGAAAGGGGCGACACGCCTTCTTTACCATAAGGACTGTGAATTTATGGAACAGTGTACCTCAGGAACTGGTCACAGCAGGAACAATTAACAGCTTTAAAACAGGGTTATACCCTGGGTGCGCGTCTTCACTTGCCCCTTTCTCACCCTTCTGCTGCGGCTTGGCGCGATGCAGCGTGCCCTTTATTTGGCTGAAGATTTTATAGATGAGTATATCCAGCCTTGGCTTGAGTATACACCTCTCCACCCAGTAGTTCTCTCTCTCCTCCTCCTCCTCCTCCTCCCTCCCCATGTACAGGCTAATGGGAAGGCATAGTGTGGTCCACCATGTTGTTCTTATTCCTTTGAAGAGTACCAGGAAACCAGACAGTGCTCTGCCTGCTTTCCTCCACTGCCAGTCACTCGTCTTGTGTCTGCCGCATCCACGGCTGGAGTAACAGTACCCCACTACCTGTGTAACCCTGCTTGTACAATGGATCCTCAACAGGAAAGTGTGGTCTGCTATGCTGCCCATACACCCTTGAGGAGTACTAGAAAGCCAGTCAGTGCTCTGTATGCTTCCTACACAACTGGTCAACCACCCCATGTCTGCCGCATCTGAGGCTGGAGTTCCAGTACCCCACTGCTTGTGCGAGTTGTCCAAAAGGATGACCCCGTGTGTGCAGTGGACCCTCTATGGCATCCATGATGAGTGTAATGTCTGTCACATCCACGGCCGCAGTTCTAGTACCCCGCTACCAGTGGGAGGTGACCAGAGGGGGGTAACTCTGCGTGTGCAATGGGCCCTCTCCGGCATCCATGGAAATGATGATATCTGCTCCCTCCGTGGCTGTAATTCCAAAACCCACCACCAGTGGGAGGTGACTGTGTGTGCAATGGACCTTTCTACAGAAGCAGTGACCACTTTACCCCTTCCTTAAGTGATGTAATGGTGGTCTTCCTGTGGTACCCAGTATTGCTGTTGCACACCTAACAGTGCTCTGCCTGCATTTCTCCACTGCTGGAGACCCATGCCATATTTTTCGCTTCTGTGGCTGCAGTTAAAATACCTCACTTACCAGCACAAGGGGACTGACGAAGTTACCCTGCGTATGCAATGAATATGCTACAGTAGTAGCGCCCGTTTTCCCCCTTCTATAAGTGTTAAAACATTGTCCTTCATATGGTGCCCTCTCTTTTGCATGTCTGCTAAGGCTGGTACTGGTTCCCCCACTGCTAGTACGCGGTGACCGAAGAGGTGACCCTGCATTTACATGGTACCTTCTAAAAGCACAAAGCATCCTATTGGGGTGTCCTCTGTTGTCCATGGTACCTGCTATAGCTATGCCTTGTATTTTCTCTCCTTGGATGGTGCAATGCAGTTTTTTCCATAGGTGCAATATTCTGCCTGGTACCTGCGGTCTCCAACATAGCCAGCATAATACCCTATTCTTGAATAACAGTCTTCCTCAGGCCTACTGGTATACAGGATTACTATCCCAATCTTTGCAGTCCCCCTTCCTTGGGCAGAGTGCTGCAGGAGTTTGTGCAGTTAAAGCTGTGCTTGTACGGTTCTGTTTCAGTTTTCCAACTGTCGCATTATTCCCTTCCCATATTTGCTAAAAGTGCTCACAGTTTGATGCCTGCTCTTGCTCGGAGTGTCTTTAGGGTGACCATCCCAACCAGGACCTGGAAAGTCTCCAGGCCTTCCATTCTTTTGCCTTATTGCTTTGGATTGACAACTCATTTGGGTCCGCTCTTTCCCCCTCTCCGACCCTTTATTACGGTATGTTCCCTCGGAGCCAGTCGGTCTGTTTTGCTGCGGGGATCCCATGCTTCAGTCAGCCCTGCTTCACTGGTGTCTTTAAGTGTTGGGCAGTGGTGGCCTCCATGGTCGTGGTGCCTTTTCCACTATCCTCTTCATTACCTCATTTGGCTCCCCCCCCCCCCCTCCTCCCTTGGTGTACTACCTTGTCAGAACCTTCTTGCATTGGACAACCTTACAGGCGGCCATTGCATGCCTCAGGCACCAAGGCGGCTTTGCAGAGGTTTCAACATATCTGGCCCAAGTTGAACTCTTGTCCCGATTTATCTCAGTTGTTCTCCACAGGAGGTGGTTTACTCTGAGCCGCACTGGGCATAAGGGTAGATCTACCTCGCGGTGGTCATTAATTTTCCAGGGATGTTCCTGTAATTTTGGTAGCCCTGGACTGGCGCATTCGCACCTCTTTTCTTGACACTGTCCTTCCCGTGACAAATATTCCCCCACTTTTCCAGGCTGTTCGGAAATGCTTGGAACTGTGGATTTTGAACCTGGGCTTCTCAGTTCGGGTGGTCTGCTGTGTGATCCATTCCGTTACCCTTTTCTTTCAGGAGCTATCTCCGTACCTGGTGGGCTCCTCCTGGTGGAGTGAGGGCTGTGGCCCTCTCTTCTTTCCTGTGGTCTTTTCAAACTGTGTTGTCTTTGTGCCCGGGACTGGAAGCGGATCTTGCTGCCATTTTCTAGCCTTCTTGCTATTCCTTCCTGTCATTCTCCCTCTTTGACCTAAGTCCTCAGATTGAAGCTGGATGCCTTGCAGGGCTCTCCCTTTGAGCCTCTCTGATAGGTTTCTCTTGATTCTCGAACTTCCTCTTATCAGACAAGTCTCTGAACTGGGAGTTCTCTGGTCGCTCTCCCTTCCTCATTCTTGCTGGGCCTTGGTGATCCTGTGTCTTGTTCTGTCTCTTCTCTTGAGGTATTTTCCCCTCTCCTGCCAGGAAAGTCTACGCCCACTGGGCCTCCAGGGCCTACTCTGGTCGACTATTGGACTCTAGTATCTGCAAGAGGAGGGTTACTTCCTTTTGGGTCCTGGCCTACTTCACATGGTCTGTGGAGGTTTCCAGGTGGCTAGTTGCCAGGCTTCGGTCCTTTCAGGGTCACAAAATAAAGTGGGACCGGTCAGATTTTAAAAATGGGGCTTGGTCCTAAAGGCCAAAATTGTTTCGGTACTAAAGGGGTTAATTATCTTTTAATACCCTCCTCCAGTTAAGCCATGTTTTTCCTATATAATTTCAAAATTGGATACAATACTCCATATGTGGTCTGATAAGTGATACACTGCTCAAAAAATAAAGGGAACACTTAAACACAATGTAACTTAAAGTCAATCACACTTCTGGGAAATCACACGGTCCACTCTGGAAGCAACACTGATTGATTGACAGTCAATTTCACATGCTGGTGTGCACATGAAACTGACAACAGGTGGAAATGATAGGCAATTAGCACGACACCCCCAATAAAGGAGTGGTTCTGCAAGTGGTTACCACAGACCACTTCTCAGTTCCTATGCTTCCTGGCTGATGTTTTGTTCACTTTTGAATGCTGGTGGTGCTTTAATAGTGGTAGCATGATACAGAGTCTACAACCCACACAAGTGGCTCAGGTAGTGCAGCTCATCCAGAAAGGCACATCAATGCGAGCTGTGGCAAGAAGGTTTGCTGTGTCTGTCAGCATAGTGTCTAGAGCATGGAGGTGCTACAAGGAGACAGGCCAGTACATCAGGAGATGTGGAGGAGGACGTAGGAGTGCAACAACCCAGCAGCAGGACCACTACCTCCGCCTTTGTGCAAGGAGGAGCACTGCCAGAGCCCTGCAAAATGACCTCCAGCAGGCCACAAATGTCCATGTGTCCACTCAAACGGTCAGAAACAGACTCCATGAGGGTGGTATGAGGGCCCGATGTCCACAGGTGAGGGTTGTGCTTGCAGCCCAACACCGTGCAGGATGTTTGGGTTTTGCCAGAGAACACATAGATTGGCAAATTCGCCACTGGCACCCTGTGCTTCTCACAGACGAGAAGCAGGTTTACACGGAGTACATGTGACAGACATAAGAGTCTGGAGACGCCGTGGACCACATTCTGGTGCCTGCACCATCCTCCAGCATGACCGGTTCGGCGGTGGGTCAGTAATGGTGTGGGGTGGCATTTCTTTGGGGGCCACACAGCCCTCCATGTGCTTGCCAGAGGTAGCTTGACTGCCATTAGGTGCCGAGATGAGATCCTCAGACCCCTTGTGAGACCATATGCTGGTGCGGTTGGCCCTGGGTTTCTCCTAATGTAAGACAATGCTAGACCTCATGTGGCTGGAGTGTGTCAGCAGTTCCTGCAAGAGGAAGGCATTGATGCTATGGACCGGCCCGCCCGTTCCTCAAACCTGAATACGATTGAGCACATCTGGGACATCGATCATGTCTCGCTCCATCCACCAACGCCATGTTGCACCAGAGACTGTCCAGGAGTTGGCGGATGCTTTAGTCCAGGTCTGGCAGGACATCCCTCAGGAGACCATCTGCCACCTCATCAGAAGCATGCCCAGGCATTGTAGGGAGGTCATATGGGCACGGGGAGGCCACACACACTACTGAGCCTCATTGTAGTCCTTGTTTTAAGGACAATACATCAAAGTTGGATCAGCCTGTAGTGTGGCTTTCCACATATACAGCGCTCCATGGGTTGATTAATTTGATTTCCATTGATAATTTTGTGTGATTTTGTTGTCAGCACATTCAACTATGTAAAGACGAAATTATTTCATACGATTAGTTCATTCAGATCTAGGTGTGTTATCTTAGTGTTCCCTTTATTTTTTTTAGCAGTGTATATACAGAGTCAAAATTATGTTCCTGTCACGAGCCTCTATGCCTCTCTTAATACATCCCATTACTTTGTTAGCCTTTGCAGCCGCTGCCTGGCAGTGTTCACTAAATATTGCGATTGCGATATGTGATGCGACGCCTCCATTTCACATCTACCTACCCATTTTATGCCCACCGCCTATCTCACATCTCCCCCTTGTCATTCTCTTCCCCCGTCACATTCTCTTCCCCCGTCACATTCTCTTCCCCCCCCCCGTCACATTCTCTTCCCCCCCCCCCCGTCACATTCTCTTCCCCCCCCCCCGTCACATTCTCTTCCCCCCCCGTCACATTCTCTTCCCCCCCCGTCACATTCTCTTCCCCCCCCGTCACATTCTCTTTCCCCCCCCCGTCACATTCTCTTCCCCCCCCCGTCACATTCTCTTCCCCCCCCCGTCACATTCTCTTCCCCCCCCCCCGTCACATTCTCTTCCCCCCCCCCGTCACATTCTCTTCCCCCCCGTCACATTCTCTTCCCCCCCCCCCCGTCACATTCTCTTCCCCCCCCCCGTCACATTCTCTTCCCCCCCCCCCCGTCACATTCTCTTCCCCCCCCCGTCACATTCTCTTCCCCCCCCGTCACATTCTCTTCCCCCCCCCCGTCACATTCTCTTCCCCCCCCCGTCACATTCTCTTCCCCCCCCCCCCGTCACATTCTCTTCCCCCCCCGTCACATTCTCTTCCCCCCCCGTCACATTCTCTTCACCCCCCCCGTCACATTCTCTTCACCCCCCCGTCACATTCTCTTCACCCCCCCGTCACATTCTCTTCACCCCCCCGTCACATTCTCTTCACCCCCCCGTCACATTCTCTTCACCCCCCCGTCACATTCTCTTCCCCCCCCGTCACATTCTCTTCCCCCCCCCCCGTCACATTCTCTTCCCCCCCCCCCGTCACATTCTCTTCCCCCCCCCCCCCGTCACATTCTCTTCCCCCCCCCCCCGTCACATTCTCTTCCCCCCCCCCCCCGTCACATTCTCTTCCCCCCCCCCCCCGTCACATTCTCTTCCCCCCCGTCACATTCTCTTCCCCCGCCCCCCCCCCCCCGGCACATTCTCTTCCCCCCCCCCCGTCACATTCTCTTCCCCCCCCCGTCACATTCTCTTCCCCCCCCGTCACATTCTCTTTCCCCCCCCCGTCACATTCTCTTTCCCCCCCCGTCACATTCTCTTCCCCCCCCCCCGTCACATTCTCTTTCCCCCCCCCCGTCACATTCTCTTTCCCCCCCACCCGTCACATTCTCTTTCCCCCCCCCCGTCACATTCTCTTTCCCCCCCCGTCACATTCTCTTTCCCCCCCCCCGTCACATTCTCTTCCCCCCCCGTCACATTCTCTTTCCCCCCGTCACATTCTCTTTCCCCCCGTCACATTCTCTTTCCCCCCCGTCACATTCTCTTACCCCCCCGTCACATTCTCTTCACCCCCCCGTCACATTCTCTTCACCCCCCCGTCACATTCTCTTCACCCCCCCGTCACATTCTCTTCACCCCCCCGTCACATTCTCTTCACCCCCCCGTCACATTCTCTTCACCAACCCCCGTCACATTCTCTTCACCAACCCCCGTCACATTCTTTCCCCCCCCCCCGTCACATTCTCTTTCCACCCCCCCCCCACGCCCCGGTCACATTCTCTTCCCCCCCCGTCACATTCTCTTCCCCCCCCCCCCGTCACATTCTCTTTCCACCCCCCCCCCCACGCCCCGGTCACATTCTCTTTCCCCCCGGTCACATTCTCTTCCCCCTCCCCCCCCCCCCCCATCACATTCTCTTCCCCCACCCCGGTCACATTCTCTTCCCCCACCCCGGTCACATTCTCTTCCCCCCCACCCCCGCGTCACATTCTCTTCCCCCCCCCCCGGTCACATTCTCTTTCCCCCCGGTCACATTCTCTTCCCCCTCCCCCCCCCCCCATCACATTCTCTTCCCCCACCCCGGTCACATTCTCTTCCCCCCCACCCCCGCGTCACATTCTCTTCCCCCCCCACCCCCGCGTCACATTCTCTTCCCCCCCCCACCCCCGCGTCACATTCTCTCCCCCCCCCGTCACATTCTCTTCCCCCCCCCCGTCACATTCTCTTCCCCCCCCCCCGTCACATTCTCTTCCCCCCCCCCCCGTCACATTCTCTTCCCCCCCCCCCCCCCGTCACATTCTCTTCCCCGCCCCCCGTCACATTCTCTTCCCCACCACCCCCCGTCACATTCTCTTCCCCACCACCCCCGGTCACATTCTCTTCCCCCCCCCCCCCCGTCACATTCTCTTCCACCCCCCCCCCCGCCCCGTCACATTCTCTTCCACCCCCCCCCCCCCCCCGTCACATTCTCTTCCACCCCCCCCCCCCGTCACATTCTCTTCCCCCCCCCCCCCGGTCACATTCTCTTCCCCCCCCACCCCCGCGTCACATTCTCTTCCCCCCCCACCCCCGCGTTACATTCTCTTCCCCCCCGTCACATTCTCTTCTCCCCCCCCCCCCCCGTCACATTCTCTTCTCCCCCCCCCCCCCCGTCACATTCTCTTCCCCCCCCACCCCCGCGTTACATTCTCTTCCCCCCCGTCACATTCTCTTCTCCCCCCCCCCCCCCCGTCACATTCTCTTCTCCCCCCCCCCCCGTCACATTCTCTTCTCCCCCCCCCCCGTCACATTCTCTTCTCCCCCCCCCCGTCACATTCTCTTTTCCCCCCCCCCCGTCACATTCTCTTCTCCCCCCCCCCCCCGTCACATTCTCTTCTCCCCCCCCCCCCCCCGTCACATTCTCTTCTCCCCCCCCCCCGTCACATTCTCTTCTCCCCCCCCCCGTCACATTCTCTTCTCCCCCCCGTCACATTCTCTTCCCCCCCCCCGTCACATTCTCTTCCCCCCCCCGTCACATTCTCTCCCCCCCCCCCCGTCACATTCTCTCCCCCCCCCCCGTCACATTCTCCCCCCCCCCCCCGTCACATTCTCTTCCCCCTCCCCCCGTCACATTCTCTCCCCCTCCCCCCGGTCACATTCTCTTCCCCACCCCCCCCCCCGTCACATTCTCTTCCCCCCCCCCCGTCACATTCTCTTCCCCCCCCCCCCGTCACATTCTCCCCCCCCCCCCGTCACATTCTCCCCCCCCCCCGTCACATTCTCTTCCCCCTCCCCCCGTCACATTCTCTCCCCCTCCCCCCGTCACATTCTCTTCCCCACCCCCCCCCACCCCCCCCCGGTCACATTCTCTTCCCCACCCCCCCCCCCCCACCCCGGTCACATTCTCTTCCCCCCCCCCCCCCCCGTCACATTCTCTTCCCCCCCGTCACATTCTCTTCCCCCCCCCCCCCCCGTCACATTCTCTTCCCCCCCCCCCCGTCACATTCTCTTCCCCCCCCGTCACATTCTCTTCCCCCCCCCCCCCGTCACATTCTCTCCCCCTCCCCCCGTCACATTCTCTTCCCCACCCCCCCCCCCCACCCCGGTCACATTCTCTTCCCCACCCCCCCCCACCCCGGTCACATTCTCTTCCCCCCCCCCCCCCCCGTCACATTCTCTTCCCCCCCCCCGTCACATTCTCTTCCCCCCCCCCCCCGTCACATTCTCTTCCCCCCCCCCGTCACATTCTCTTCCCCCCCCCCCGTCACATTCTCTTCCCCCCCCCGTCACATTCTCTTCCCCCCCCCCCGTCACATTCTCTTCCCCCCCCCCCCCGTCACATTCTCTTCCCCCCCCCCCGTCATTCTCTTCCCCGCCCCCCGTCACATTCTCCCCCCCCGTCACATTCTCTTCCCCCTCCCCCCGTCACATTCTCTTCCCCCTCCCCCCGTCACATTCTCTTCCCCTCCCCCCGTCACATTCTCTCCCCCCCCGTCACATTCTCTCCCCCCCGTCACATTCTCTTTCCCCCCCCCGTCACATTCTCTTCCGCGCCCCCCGTCACATTCTCTTTCCCGCCCCCTGTCACATTCTCCCCCCCCCCGTCACATTCTCCCCCCCCCCCCCCGTCACATTCTCCCCCCCCCCGTCACATTCTCTTCCCCCTCCCCCCGTCACATTCTCTCCCCCTCCCCCCGTCACATTCTCTCCCCCCGTCACATTCTCTCCCCCCCTGTCACATTCTCTTCCCCCCCGTCACATTCTCTTCCCCCCCCCCGTCACAGTCTCTTCCCCCCCCCCGTCACAGTCTCTTCACCACCCCCCGTCACATTCTCTTCACCACCCCCCGTCACATTCTCTTCACCACCCCCCGTCACATTCTCTTCACCACCCCCCGTCACATTCTCTTCACCACCCCTATCACATTCTCTTCACCACCCCCCGTCACATTCTCTTCACCACCCCCCGTCACATTCTCTTCACCACCCCCCGTCACATTCTCTTCACCACCCCCCGTCACATTCTCTTCCCCCCCACCCCCCCGTCACATTCTCTTCACCACCCCCCGTCACATTCTCTTCACCCCCCCCCCGTCACATTCTCTTCACCCCCCCCCCCGTCACATTCTCTTCACCCCCCCGTCACATTCTCTTCACCCCCCCGTCACATTCTCTTCACCCCCCCGTCACATTCTCTTCACCCCCCCGTCACATTCTCTTCACCCCCCCGTCACATTCTCTTCACCCCCCCGTCACATTCTCTTCACCCCCCCGTCACATTCTCTTCACCCCCCCGTCACATTCTCTTCACCCCCCCGTCACATTCTCTTCACCCCCCCGTCACATTCTCTTCACCCCCCCGTCACATTCTCTTCACCCCCCCGTCACATTCTCTTCACCCCCCCGTCACATTCTCTTCACCCCCCCGTCACATTCTCTTCACCCCCCCGTCACATTCTCTTCACCCCCCCGTCACATTCTCTTCACCCCCCCGTCACATTCTCTTCACCCCCCCGTCACATTCTCTTCACCCCCCCGTCACATTCTCTTCACCCCCCCGTCACATTCTCTTCACCCCCCCGTCACATTCTCTTCACCCCCCCCCCGTCACATTCTCTTCACCCCCCCCCCGTCACATTCTCTTCACCCCCCCCCGTCACATTCTCTTCACCCCCCCCCCCGTCACATTCTCTTCACCCCCCCCCCGTCACATTCTCTTCACCCCCCCCGTCACATTCTCTTCACCCCCCCCCCCCGTCACATTCTCTTCCCACCCCCCCGTCACATTCTCTTCCCACCCCCCCCCCGTCACATTCTCTTCCCACCCCCCCCGTCACATTCTCTTCCCACCCCCCCCGTCACATTCTCTTCACCCCCCCCCCCGTCACATTCTCTTCACCCCCCCGTCACATTCTCTTCACCCCCCCGTCACATTCTCTTCACCCCCCCGTCACATTCTCTTCCCACCCCCCCCGTCACATTCTCTTCCCACCCCCCCGTCACATTCTCTTCCCACCCCCCCCCGTCACATTCTCTTCACCCCCCCCCCGTCACATTCTCTTCACCCCCCGTCACATTCTCTTCACCCCCCGTCACATTCTCTTCACCCCCCCGTCACATTCTCTTCACCCCCCCGTCACATTCTCTTCACCCCCCCGTCACATTCTCTTCACCCCCCCGTCACATTCTCTTCACCCCCCCGTCACATTCTCTTCACCCCCCCGTCACATTCTCTTCACCCCCCCCCCCGTCACATTCTCTTCACCCCCCCCCCGTCACATTCTCCCCCCCCCCCCCCGTCACATTCTCCCCCCCCCCGTCACATTCTCTTCCCCCTCCCCCCGTCACATTCTCTCCCCCTCCCCCCGTCACATCCGTCACATTCTCTCCCCCCGTCACATTCTCTCCCCCCCTGTCACATTCTCTTCCCCCCCGTCACATTCTCTTCCCCCCCCCCCCCGTCACAGTCTCTTCCCCCCCCCCCGTCACATTCTCTTCACCACCCCCCGTCACATTCTCTTCACCACCCCCCGTCACATTCTCTTCACCACCCCCCGTCACATTCTCTTCACCACCCCCCGTCACATTCTCTTCACCACCCCCCGTCACATTCTCTTCACCACCCCCCGTCACATTCTCTTCACCACCCCCCGTCACATTCTCTTCACCACCCCCCGTCACATTCTCTTCACCACCCCCCGTCACATTCTCTTCCCCCCCACCCCCCCGTCACATTCTCTTCACCACCCCCGTCACATTCTCTTCCCCCCCACCCCCCCGTCACATTCTCTTCCCCCCCACCCCCCGTCACATTCTCTTCACCCCCCCGTCACATTCTCTTCACCCCCCCCCCCGTCACATTCTCTTCACCCCCCCCCGTCACATTCTCTTCACCCCCCCCGTCACATTCTCTTCACCCCCCCGTCACATTCTCTTCACCCCCCCGTCACATTCTCTCCCCCCCCCCTGTCACATTCTCTTCACCCCCCCGTCACATTCTCTTCACCCCCCCGTCACATTCTCTTCACCCCCCCGTCACATTCTCTTCACCCCCCCCGTCACATTCTCTTCACCCCCCCGTCACATTCTCTTCACCCCCCCGTCACATTCTCTTCACCCCCCCCCCCGTCACATTCTCTTCACCCCCCCCCGTCACATTCTCTTCACCCCCCCCCCGTCACATTCTCTTCACCCCCCCCCCCGTCACATTCTCTTCACCCCCCCCCCGTCACATTCTCTTCACCCCCCCCCCGTCACATTCTCTTCACCCCCCCCGTCACATTCTCTTCACCCCCCCCCCCCGTCACATTCTCTTCCCACCCCCCCCCGTCACATTCTCTTCCCACCCCCCCCGTCACATTCTCTTCCCACCCCCCCGTCACATTCTCTTCCCACCCCCCCGTCACATTCTCTTCCCACCCCCCCGTCACATTCTCTTCCCCCCCACCCCCCGTCACATTCTATTCCCCCCCACCCCCCGTCACATTCTCTTCCCCCCCCCGTCACATTCTCTTCACCACCCCCCGTCACATTCTCTTCACCACCCCCCGTCACATTCTCTTCACCACCCCCCGTCACATTCTCTTCACCACCCCCCGTCACATTCTCTTCACCACCCCCCGTCACATTCTCTTCACCACCCCCCGTCACATTCTCTTCACCACCCCCCGTCACATTCTCTTCACCACCCCCCGTCACATTCTCTTCACCACCCCCCGTCACATTCTCTTCACCACCCCCCGTCACATTCTCTTCACCACCCCCCGTCACATTCTCCTCCCCCCCCACCCCCCGTCACATTCTCTTCCCCCCCCCACCCCCGTCACATTCTCTTCCCCCCCCACCCCCCCCCGTCACATTCTCTTCCCCCCACCCCCCGTCACATTCTCTTCCTCTTCACACACCCCCGTCACATTCTCTTCACACACCCCCGTCACAGGGTACATTCACATGGGCAGGTTTACAGTAAGTTTCCTGCTTGAAAGCTGTGCCAAATTTTTTGCCGCAGCGCAAACTTCTGTTTGGGAATCACTGGCGTAGAATACCCCTATGCAAACCCTATGTAGTCCTCAAATGCGCATGGCGCTCTCTCACTTCAGAGCCCTGTCGTATTTCAAGGAAACAGTTTAGGGCCACATATGGGGTATCTCCGTACTTAGGAGAAATTGCACTACAAATTTTGGGGGGCCTTTTCTCCTTTTACCCCTTATAAAAAGGAAAAGTTGAGGGCTACACCAGCTTATTAGTGTACTAAGAAATTACATTTTTTACACTAACATGCTGTTGTTGCCCCATACTTTTTATTTTCACAAGCAGTAAAAGCAAAAAAAGACCCCCAAAATTTGTAACACAATTTCTCCTGAATATGGAAATACCCCATATGTGGATGTAAAATGCTCTACGGGCGCACAACAAGGCTCAGGAGTGAGAGTGCACTATGTACATTTAAAGGCCTAAATTGGTGATTTGCACAGGGGTGGCTGATTTTACAGCGGTTCTGACATAAACGCAAAAAAAATAAATACCCACATGTGACCCCATTTTGGAAACTACACCCCTCACGGAACGTAAAAAGGGGTATAGTGAGCCTTAACACCCCACAGTGTTTCACGAATTTTCATTAAAGTTAAATAAAATAAAAAATGCTGGTGTTACCCTAAATTTTTCATTTTCACAAGGGAAAATAGGAAAAAAAAGCCCCCCAAAATTTGTAACCCCATTTCTTCTGAGTAAGAACATACCCCATATGTGGATGTAAAGTGCTCTGCGGGAGAACTACAATGCTCAGAAGAGAAGGAGCACCATTGGGATTTTGAAGAGAAAATTTGTCCGGAATTGAAGGCCCCCAAACACCCCCCCCCCCCCCACACACACACACACACACACACACACACACACACACACACACACACGTGACCCCATTTTGGAAACTACACCCCTCACGTAATGTAATAAGGGGTACAGTGACCATTTACGCCCCACAGGTGTCTGATTTTTGGAACAGTGATCCGTGAAAATGAAAAATGTAATTTTTCATTTGCGCAGCCCACTGTTCCAAAGATCTGTCAAACACCAGTGGGGTGTAAATACTCACTGCATCCTTTATTAAATTCTGTGAGGGGTGTAGTTTCCAAAATGGGGTCACATGTGGGGGGGGGTCCACTGTTCTGGCACCACGGGGGGCTTTGTAAACGCACATGGCCCCGACTTCCATTCCAAACAAATTCTCTTTCAAAAAGTTCAATGGCGCTCCTCCTCTTCTGAGCATTGTAGTGCTCCAGCAGAGCACTTGACGTCCACACATGGGGTATTTCCATACTCAGAAGAAATTGGGTTACAAATTTTGGGGGGCATTTTGTCCTATTATCCCTTGTAAACATTTTACATTTGAGGGAAAACTAGCATTTTTAGTGAAATGAAAGAAAAAAATCATTTACACATCCAACCTTAAAAAAAAAGTCGTCAAACACCTGTGGGGTGTTAAGGCTCATTGGACCCCTTGTTACGTGCTTTGAGGGGTGTAGTTTCCAAAATAGCATGCCTTAGCATAGCATGTTTTTTTAGTTTTTTTTTTTTTTTTGCTGTTCTTTCACCATAGGGGCTTCATAAATGTGACATGCCCCCCAAAAACAATTTCAGAAAAACTCTCTCCAAAATCCCACTGTCGCTCCTTCCCTTCTGAGCCCTCTACTGCGCCTGCCGAACACTTGACATACACATATGAGGTATGTTCTTACTCGAGAGAAATTGGGTTACACATTTTAGGAAGATTTCTCTCCTTTTACCCCTTGTAAAAATTCAATAACTGGGTCTAACAACATGCGAGTGTAAAAAATGAAGATTTTGAATTTTCTCCTTCAATTTGCTGCTATTCCTGTGAAACACCTAAAGGGTTAACAAACCTTTTGAATGTCATTTTGAATACTTTGAGGGGTGCAGTTTTTATAATGGGGTCATTTATGGGATAATTCTAATATGAAAGCCCTTCAAATCCACTTCAAAACTGAACTGGTCCCTGAAAAATTTCGATTTTGAAAATTTTGTGAAAAATTGGAAAATTGCTGCTAAACTTTGAAGCCCTCTGATGTCTTCCAAAAGTAAAAACATGTCAACTTTATGATGCAAACATAAAGTAGACATATTGTATATGTGAATCAATATATAATTTATTTGGAATATTCATTTTCCTTATTAGCAGAGAGCTTCAAATAAATAAAAAATTCAACATTTTCAATTTTTTTCAACAAATTTGGGAATTTTTCACCAAGAAATGATGCAAGTATCGACAACATTTTACCACTAACATAAAGTAGAATATGTCCCGAAAACACAGTCTCGGAATAAGAATGAAAGGTAAAAGCATCCCAGAGTTATTTAATGCTTAAAGTGACAGTGGTCAGATGTGCAAAAAATGACCGGGTCCTACAGTGAAAATTGGCTGGGTCCTTAAGGGGTTAAGATATTTAAATAGAAGTAATTTACAAATTTGTTTAACTTTCTGGCACCAAGATGATCCCCTACCTTTGAATAGTATTTATGGCCTACTGTTTAGTATAAGATCCTGAGGTGATTCACCCCTCACCCCCTCTTGTTGGGTCCTGCACTAGTTGGGAAAGGTAATTGTCTTTTATTATTGCCAAAACCCTGTTTCCTTTGATCCATGGAGGTTTCAGCCACCCACTCTATATCAAGGTAGTTAAAGGAAAACGGTCACCAGTTCCCCCGCACTATAACCTGACACACTGGGTTATAGTGCGGGTGAACAGCAGACCAATACAGGGTCTCGGACTGCTATACCTTCCTGCAGTCCGGAGCCCCACTCCTCTGACTGTCCGGAGCCCCTTCCAGCGCTGACTTGCGCTTTGAGGCGGGCCTACTGGCTAGATTTAAATATTCATAAGCGCCAGCAGCGCGATCGCTTGGGGGCGATTCACTTCTGAGGTAGCCGGAGGTCTTATCTCTCCTGTAGTGCTGGCTGCTGTGCTGTGAATGACGAAGCCTGGCAGGACCAGGCTTTATCAATCGAGAGCAGAGCACACAGATCAATGTGGTTCTATGGAACCACATTGATCTGTATGAGGAATCAAATGATTCCTCCTAAAAGTCCCCTAAGGGGACTAAAACTGTAAACAATAAATAAATAAAAGTTTAAAAAAAGTTTAGAAACACACAAATCCACCCCCCTTTTCCCAAATTCCATATAAAAAAATATATAAATATAAGTGGTATTGCCGCGTGCGTAACTGTCTGAACTATAAATATATAAGGTTAATTAAACTGTACGGTCAATGGCGTACACGTAAAGAAATTCCAAAGTCCAAAATTGCGTATTTTTGTTCACTTAGTATACCCTAAAAGAATGTATAAATAGTGATCAAAAAGTCTGATCAAAATCATGGTACCGATAAAAACTTCAGATCACGGCGCAAAAAATTTGTCCTCATACCACTCCGTATACAGAAAAATAAAAAAAAAGTTAAAGGGGTCAGAAGAGGACAATTTTAAACGTGCACTGCGTAGAATCGCAAGCTCCCAAAAGTTACAACATTTTTATTTTATTTTTTTCAATTTTGCCTCACAAATCTCTTTCTGGGTTCGCCGTAAATTTTGTGGTGAAATGATTGATGTCATTACAAAGTACAATTGGTGGTGCAAAAAATAAGCCTTCATATGAGTCTGTAGATGCAAAATTTAAAGTGTCATGATTTTTAGAAGGTGATGAGGAAAAAATGAAAGTGGAAAAACTTGTGGTCTTTAACCCCTTAAGGACCAGGGGTTTTTCAGTTTTTGCACTTTCATTTTTTCCTCCTTACCTTTAAAAAATCATTACTTTCAATTTTGCACCTAAAAATCCATATGATGGCTTTTTTGTGCCACCAATTCTACTTTGTAATGACATCAATCATTTTACCCAAAAAATCTACGGCAAAACGGGAATAAAAATCATTGTGAGACAAAATTGAAAAAACCCCGCCATTTAGTAAATTTTGGAGTCTTCCGTTTCTACGCCGTACATTATTCAGTAAAAATTACACATTTTCTTTATTCTCTAGGTCCATACGATTAAAATGGTACCCTACTTTTATAGGTTTGATTTTATTGTACTTCTGAAAAAAATCATAACTACATGCAGGAAAATTTATACGTTTAAAATTGAAGCAGCGGTTTGGTGGAGGCGCTGCTCATATGGCGTCAAGAATCGAGAATGCAGACCGGCACAGAATATCAATAGGTTTTATTTTGGTAAAAGGTGGACAACGCGTTTCGGCATACTTCTGATTCCTTCCTCAGGTCCAATAAAATTGCTAAAACAGACAATCAACTATTGTAATATTCATATGGGGTGGTATTATAACAAATACCGTATTTATCGGGGTATACCACGCACCGGCCTATAACACGCACCCTCATTTTACCAAGGATATTTGGGTAAAAAAAGTTTTTACCCAAATATCCATGGTAAAATGAGGGTGCGTGTGTGTGCGCGTGTATACCCCGATACACCCCCAGGAAAGGCAGGGGGAGAGAGAGGCCGTCGCTGCCCGCTTCTCTCCCCCTGCCTTTCCTGGGGTCTAGAGCCCTGCTGCCGCCGCTTCTCTCCCGCTGGCTATCTGTGCCGCTGCCCGTTCTCTCCCCCTGACTATCGGTGCCTGCGCCCCATTGCGCTGCTTCAGGCCTCCGGTGTGCGTCCCCTGCGTCTTTGCTATGCGCGGCGCACTGACGTCATGCGCCGCGTCGTGCAGCGCATAGCAACGACACGGGACGCACACCGGAGGCCTGAAGCAGCGCGGACCCGACCCCGGCTACAGGTAATTATGCAACCGGGGATGGGGGGAGGCAACGGGGCAGCGGCGCCGGCAATGGGTGCTGCTGCCCCTTCTCTCCCCCTGGCTATCGGCGCCGGCAATGCGGCGCAGGCATTGCCATTGCCGGCGCCGCTTCTCTCCCCCTGGCTATCGGCGCCGGCAATGGGGCACAGGCACCGATAGTCAGGGGGAGAGAACGGGCAGCGGCGCCGATAGCCAGGGGGAGAGAAGGGCCGGCAGCAGGGCTCTAGACCCCAGGGCAGGCAGGGGCAGAGAAGCCGGCAGCACTGGCTGTCTCTGCACCTGCAAAGCCGCTGCAGTTAATTGATTTAAAGCGCCCGCTTTAAATCATTGAACTGCAGCGGCTTATCGGCATATAACACGCACATAGACTTTAGGCTAACAATTTAAGCCTAAAAAGTGTGTTATACGCCGATAAATACTGTACATACATATAGGACTGTGCTATATATGGTCAGCTAAAATACTTGTATCAGAAATCAATAATTGGTTGAAAATTGGTTAAAAAGAAACAAAACAAAAAAAAACATAATTATAATCATTATCCGGCTGTTAAAATATTAGTAAAAAAACATATAATAAAATAATATAATAATGATGATAAATGGTCATGATTGAGTCCCCAATCTTATATGGGTAAATAAACTGACTAGAATTGGTTAAGGTATGCTATTATTAAGCTCATTCATGGTGATATATCACTTCAATTAGATAGTGTCTATAGGTAGAAAAATAAAATCAGATTTACACTACATAAAGGATCTTGTACACTTGGTAGAATTGGTGCAAATAGCAATATACAGGTCATAACAATAAGGATGATAGTGCAAATGCTATTAAACAGTTAATATATCCAAAATCACCTTACCACACAATAACTGGTGGTGCTGTAGGAGCATGCTGTAAGTAGGGAAGCATATAAAAGTCAGTGTTCTGTGCGCTCATGCTGTGTTAGGGTAAATCTGAACAGCGTGGTGGTAATACCTGATCTGGATCCTGTCTGTATATGGTGCTGGCGTGCAGTGAAGGCGCGCTCCGGGAGAGCGCGCATTATGCGGGCCGTCCCGGCACGTCACTTCCGGTGTGCACCCGGGTTGCCAGGGGAACGCTGACGCTGTCTTTTGACAGCGGAGCGTTCCCGTGTATGTGGGTAACACAGTACAGCGCCACCGCGATTACTGTGCTTGTCACAGTGGGCGCGCCACGCTTGTATGCTGGTGGCGCGTCTCACTGTGAGGGGACTGCTCAAGTTGCGAGGTTTGAATGCAGAGGAGTATAAAGTTAACTATAGGAGGGGGAAGAAAAAAAATTAACTTACGGAGGTTAAGTGGAAAGTAAGGGAGGGTCATATGAATGTGTGCATCAGTGGGGCTGCCAATAAAGGACCATGGATGGATGGAATAGGAGCAAGTAAGTGTTTATACAGACTATGACTACAAACTTGGACTGGTGGAAGAGAAGGTAGGGAATACAGATGTGGGCTAGCCGCTGAGATATTGTGAACATGAATGTGGTATGTATGGCTATGTGGATACTAAATTGGTATTATTGGGGGAGGAGGTGTATGTAATAATTACAGAAATATATACAGTGATTGGGTGGAGGGGCCAATAGGTTATATGTCAAATATTGGGGGACAATTGGCGTGGGCTGTAAATGTAATGGGTGGGATTGGGACCTGGTGTGGGGGATAAATTATTAGGTATTAGGATAGATTATTGAAGGGATGGAACCTGGGCTTAGGGGATAGGAGGATACAGTGGGATCCCTAACTGTCTGTGGTACAGGGTATGGGAATGTTTGGTGTGGAGGGGATTGCTGGGGGAAGGAGGGGGGGGGGAGGGTTTTTTGTGATGTTGATGTCATGAGGATGTTTTAAAGTATGAGTTGTGTAATAGTGGATCGGAATGTATGGATAAAACTGGGTGGGTAGACTGGAGTTGTACCGTATGCTGAATCCTAAAGATCAAAGAAATGACCATATTACACAGAGGATGTATTGTCCACAGGTCTTAAAGTTCAATGCACTCTAAGTCCTTCTGGATGTAAACAGCGGATTTTGAAGATCCGATGTGCTTCCCTCCTATTCAGAGTCTGGATCCTGTTTTCACACATTCATATGACCCTCCCTTACTTTCCACTTAACCTCCATACGTAATTTTTTTTTCTTTTTTTTTCCCCCCCTCCTATAGTTAACTTTATGCTCCTCTGCATTCAAACCTCGCAACTTGAGCAGTCCCCTCACAGTGAGACGCGCTACCAGCATACAAGCGTGGCGCGCGCCCACTGTGACAAGCACAGTAATCGCGGCGCCGCTGTGTTTTGTTACCCACGTACACGGGAGCGCTCCGCTGTCAAAAGACAGCGTCAGCGTTCCCCTGGCAACCCGGGTGTACCCCGGAAGTGACGTGCCGGGGCGGCCCGCATAATGCGCGCTCTCCCGGAGCGTGCCTTCACCGCACGCCGGCACCATCTACAGACAGGATCCAGATCAGGTATTACCACCACGCTGTTCAGATTTACCCTGACAAAGCATGAGCACACAGAACACTGACTTTTATATGCTTCCCTACTTACAGCATGCTCCTACAGCACCACCAGTAAAGTGTGGTAAGGTGATTTTGGATATATTAACTGTTTAATACCATTTGCACTATCATCCTTATTGTTATGACCTGTATATTGCTATTTGCACCAATTCTACCAAGTGTACAAGATCCTTTATGTAGTGTAAATCTGATCTTATTTTTCTACCTATAGACACTATCTAATTGAAGTGATATATCGCCATGAATGAGCTTAATAATTTTATTATATTATTTTATATGTTTTTTACTAATATTTTAACAGCCAGATAATGATTATAATTATGTGGTTTTTTTGTTTAGTTTTTTTAACCAATTTTCAGCCAATTATTGATCTCTGATACAAGTATTTTAGCTGACCATATATAGCACAGTCCTATATGTATGTATTTGTTATACTACCACCCCATATGAATACTACAATAATTGATTGTCTGTTGTTTTAGCAATATATAGCTTAGTCCTATATATATGTATTTGTTCAACTACCACCACATATGAATATTACAATAGTTGATTGTCTGTTGTTTTAGCAATTTTATTGGACCTGAGGAAGGCGTCAGAAGTATGCCCACCTTTGTCCACCTTTTACCAAAATAAAACCTATTGATATCCTGTGCCGGTCTGCATTCTCAATTCTTGATGCCACATGAGCAGCGTCTCCACCAAACCGCCATTTTTTTTACCCCTTCTCTTGCTTCACTAATACTGGTCACCTTTTTGGTTTAACCAGTGGCGGTCGTGAGTGCTCGTTCTCTCATAGTACTTTCCAATAGCAGGAAGTGCTGTTGGTTCATGGCCATTCTATAGAAACTATCTTAAGGTTAGTATATCACTTGGGTGTGGTGGAGGGCACGCACCTTTTTGATATACATCACAAGGAAGCGCCCCCTGTTTTTCTTTTTGTCTCTCCTTCCGACTATCTACGTTTAAAATTGTCATCTTGTGACCCCCTATAACTTTTTAGTTTTTCTGCATATGGGGTGGTTTAATTAATGATATATTTTTATAGTTCAGACATTTCAGCATGCGGCGATACCACATATGTTCATTTTTATTTACAGTTTTTTTTATGGGAAAAGGGAGGTGATTCAAACTTTTATTAGGGGAGGGGTTAAATGCTCTTTATTCACTTGTTTTTCCACTTTTTTTTTTTTTGCAGTGTTATAGCTCCCATAGGGGGCTATAACACTGCACACACTGATGTTTTAAATTGATGAATGGTTTCTCATGCCTGAATCTCAGGCACTGAGCAGTCATTCGGCGATTGGACACCAGGAGGTAAGGTAGGAGACCCTCCTCGTGTCCCAGAGCTGTTCAGGATGCCGCGATTTAGCTGCGGACATCCCGAACAGCCCCCTGAGCTAACTGGCAGGGTTTTACTTTCACTTTCGACGCGGCGATCAACTGTCTAAAGGGTTAAAAGCGCGGCACCGCGATCAGTGCTGCGTGCTATTAGCCACGGGTCCCGGGCCGGGCCCGACCCGCTATGACGCGGGAAAGGATAGAAATGGAAAGGACTCAGGATGTACCGGTACGTCCTTGGTCCTTAACAGGTTAAGGGGTTAAGCTTACTGCTTAAAGCGCACCCGTCAGATCCAACAAAATATTTTTTTTTTCATGTATCACTCAGTACTTAATCCTGACCATGTACATCTAATTTTTATGTGTCTAGCACCTTTATTTTTTTTTTTTTATTACACTTTTAATTTAGCTCCCTAGTCTGAATTCCTCTCAAAGGGAGGGGGCGTGGCTTCACTGTGCAGGTCTGCGCCCCCTCCCTCAGTATGCTGTCTGCTCACATCTCCCCTAGCATTAGCAAAACTACAACTCCCAGCTTGTCCTCACTGACAGTAGCGGGACACAAGCTGACGGTGGGAGGATTTTTCCTGCAGCTGTGAGCCCTGCACTCACAGCTGTCAGTCAAGGAAGTATGTCCATGACATAGGTGATGATGCATGGACACAGCAGGACTAGTATTTGTCCAAGCAGGCAGGGGGGGTCAGTTGTTTGGCTTTTTAAGTATGAAATACTGAAAATTTTCTAATGAAAGCATGAAAGCAATTGCAAAACCTTATGGTTTTGCATGCTTTATAATATATCAAAAGTTTTTGTATGTGACAGTGCCCATTTAAGTCCCTGAAATCATTTCTAAAGACCCTCCAGCTACCTCTTACTTTGTCATTGGTGCAAACGTCCACCATGACCGCTGGGTCAACTCCAGCCCCTCCCGGTAACCTGTCAACCCAATCGGTGATGTGCTGAATGCAAGCACCAGGAAGACGGCACACTGTTCGAAGATCCCAATCTTTGTGACTGCTCTGTCTGTCCCCTTAATAATCGAGTCCTCCACTACCAGCACCTGTCTCGCCTGGCCTGCGCTCCTACTTCCCTCCTTACTGGAGCAGACACACCCTGGCTATCAGAGGCAGTGTCTTGCTGTAGCAATGCCAGCTCCGAACTGACATCCTCATCTGCCAACTGGGCAAACTTGTTTTAGTTGTGCCACATCCGGGCTAGCCTAGACCCTCATTCCTCCACCCAGCCTCCTGTCACAAATATACCTGCCTAAAAAAAACTGAAAACTTGAAAATACTTTCAATCACCATATTCTGACCCCTATAACTTTTTGTTTTTTCACCTAAATTGTGGCTCATTTTTAGCACTGTAATCTGTACTTTAGATTGGCACCATTTTGGTGTTGATGGGACTTTTTTTTTTTTTTTTTTACAGTTTTTTGTCATGGTGATACTGATTGGACCCTTGACAGGTGCAGCAACTATCTGTTTGCTAAAGTCGGATGATAGCCTCTTAGAGAGAGCTAAGCTTTATATAAATTAGCTGCTGTAAAAAGTAGGGATCGACCGATATCGTTTTTTTAGGGCCGATACCGATAATCGGTGCAGGTTAGGGCCGATAGCCGATAACTTATACCGATATTCCGGTATAAGTTATCGGCTATTTAACCCCCTGCGACACCGCTGCAGATCTTTGATTTAAAGCGGGCGCTTTAAATCAATGATCTGCAGTGGCTTTTGCAGGGCCATAGGCCACCGCCGCCACCTGCTTCTCTCCCCCTACCTGTCAGGGTGGTCCGGGCCATCCTTCCTTCCTTCCTTCCTGTAGTGTCCAGGGGTGTTCTGGGTGAAGAGTGAACCGGTCTGGACTGTCCTTCTCCAGCGGTCATCTTCTCCACTCCGGGCAGGCTCCGGCCTAGTACGCTGCATAGACGCCGCTGCGCAGTGACGCCTGTGCGCAGCGACGCACCTGACGTCACGGCGTAGCGGCGTCTATGCAGTGTACTAGGCCGGAGCCTGCCCGGAGTGGAAAAGATGACCGCCGTAGAAGGACAGCCCGGACCGGTTCACTCTTCACCCGGAACGCCCCCGGACACTACAGGAAGGAAGGATGGATGGCCCGGACCACCCCCATTACGGGTAAGTTTAATTTTTTTATTGACTCGGAGGGTGGGGGAGGGGCCCGACCGGTATAGCGGTATGGGCAAAAATCCATACCCATATACCGCCCAGCATCACGGTGGGGGGTGCGACGCGGTGCGGTGGGTCGGGGGGGTGGCGGTGCGGTGGGGGCGTTGCGGGGGGCGGGGCATTATCGGCTTATCGGCAAGGTAATTGCCGATACCGATAATGCCCAAAATCATGATTATCGGACGATATCGGCCATACCGATAATCGGTCGATCCCTAGTAAAAAGGCATATTGATGGTCATTAAGAGTTTAATATTGTTTGGTGTTAAGTTATTCAGACATTTGGTGCTTTGAAGGGAAAGTAACATGGGCGGACATATGTGGTGTTGAACAATATTTGTAATTGAATCAAAGAGCCATAACTACTTCCTACCAACCACTTGTGTTACCTTTGTACAAAAAACTGTTATTAGAACCTAAAGGATCCAAATTCCTGCATACAATTTAGGACCACAGATTTTGCCTTCCTGCTCTCATTTATTTATCAAATAAGATTCTATGAATTCTAAACAATGAATACACAATAGTTCTGATTGGGGGGGGGGGGGGGGGGGGTCTATTCTTATCATAACTATGTTTGTATTGTGGCGCTATTCCCAGGTGATCCTATTGTGATATGTTATTAGATAAGTGGGCTCAACCACAAAAAAAATATATTATTATTAATGGGTGCTTATCTCTGCTTTAAAACATAATGTACAACCAAAATAGAAAAGGCAAAGCAAAAAGTGATAGCACACCAAGAGTATGTGTGTGTGTGTGTGTGTGTATATATATATATATATATATATCTCAAAGTTAATCTTTATTGTGCAAAAAATAGCCGTATATAATTAAAAACATTTAAAAAGGAGGTCCACAAAACATTTCGGACCACCTTAAGCCATTGGGAGGGATCCCAGACCTAATCTGGTGCTGCCCCCACAAACAAGGACACCCGTCAAATATCTCAATAATAAAGTGCAATATTCTCCCTGTGACTTCTGGCCCCAATACAATATTACATATGATACACATATGGTAGCTCTAATGGTCCAAACTCATGAAAAAGTAAATGGTCTTACTGCAAGCAAGATAAGCAATTTCTACATAAACAATGCTTGCCAATAAATGCACTACAGCTGCAACATAAAATGATCAAATATCCCAAATCACATCATATGGTCAAAGGAGCAAATACATATACGTCACACTGTCATGTAGAGTGCGGGTGTCTCCCAAAAAACCATAAGTCCCCACGCGTTCCGTCACTCTTGGTGACTTCCTCAGGGGCGCATGGCTATAGTATCACAGACGTATCTTTATATATCACAAGTATTTAGTACCTCAGTGCCGACAGGTGTGAGCTCCATCCATCCATGCACACGCTCTCCATACAACCAGTTCCAGTATCACAGACTAAGAGCAGTTCCGGTATCCTGCCTCACTCCCATAGAAAATGCGCATGCGCAGGCTGTTGGTCCGATATCAATATCACTTACCAAGGTGGTTACAGCCAATTTCCCCGCGCATGCGCAGGTTCCGTGGCTTTTCCTCAGTGTCACGCAACTTCATTAGACCCAAGCATGCGCAGTGAATCAAGTGAGTTCGGGACAATAGCACATGCGCAGCAAGTATCGGAGCCAAAGTAACTGGCCCCATCAGTCCCACTGCGCATGCGCATTGGACGCATGCGTTCTAGATAGTATATCCTACATATATCCTGATACCATATGATGCATGCGCCAATCACATCAATGGATGGTGTAATGCATCTCTATCTTACAATTACACCACTCATGCGCCGGAACCAACCAAGTAACCCATAGCAAGATCGCGCACATATCTGCCTTTTGTGCCATTAAAACACCACCATATTAGAATATTATGCCTATCAATAGGATATGACAAGAAATTGATGAAGAGAATGATTTGTGGCACTACCCTGAGTGCAAATACACACTCATCCTGTGTGGTGCTATTTGAACCAGAAGAGAAAAAATTTATAAAAAAGTATATGGAAATGAAAACAATATTAAAAAATATATATAAAAAATATGATAAATGAAGAAAATAAAAAAATATGAATAAATTAAAAAATATATATAAAAATAGAAATATATATGTATATAGAATATTAGTGATAGACAAGTCCCCATATGCGCATTTATTTGCGCAAACACCGTGAGTCATATAGCTTAATAAAATTATAGCTAAATTCATAAATAGTATTACAAGTGCAAAAGAGTTACAATTAATACACAATTATTCATAAATAATTATCATTAAGCAAGATTCTTATCGCCCCTAAATCAACAGTCATTATTTATCGGCTTATAACACGCATTTTTTATGCTAAAATTTTTAGCCTAAAGTCTACCTGCGTGTTATACGTCGATAAGCCGCTGCAGTTCAATGATTTAAAGCGGGCGCTTTAAATCATTGAACTGCAGCGGCTATTTCAGGTGCAGAGACCGCCAGCGCTGACGGCTTCTCGGCACCTACCTGTCCTGGGGTCCCTGCTGCCGCCGCTTCTCTCCCCCTGGCTGTCGGTGCCGCTGCCCCTTCTCTCCCCCTGGCTATCGGTGCCGCTGCCCCATTGCCGGCGCCGATAGCCAGGGGGAGAGAAGCGGCGCCGGCAATGGGACAGAAGGCCTGAAGGCCTGAAGCAGCGCGGACCTGACCCCGGCAACAGGTAATTATAAAACCGGGGATGGGGGGCTGGAGCCGCTGCCCCTTCTCTCCCCCTGGCTATCGGCGCCGACAATGGGGCAGCAACAGCGATAGACGGGGAGAGAAGGGGCAGCGGTGCCGATAGCCAGGGGGAGAGAAGCGGCGGCAGCAGGGCTCTAGACCCCAGGAAAGGCAGGGGGAGAGAAGCGGGCAGTGACGGCTTCTCTCCCCATGCCTTTCCTGGGGGCTTCTGCGGGGTAAGAAACAGTGTATCGGGGTATACACACACACGCACACACACGCACCCTCATTTTACCAAGGATATTTAGGTAAAAAACTTTTTTTACCCAAATATCCTTGGTAAAATGAGGGTGCGTGTTTATAGGCCGGTGCATGGTATACCTCGATAAATACGGTAATTTCTACTAAATTTCTACTATGTCCATGAAAATCTCTGGACATATACATGAAAAACCTATTCCAATTGTACATTGTGAACTACCCAGTGTATATACTATTATCTATATATTTATACTATATTATATTACATACGGTATATATTTTTTTATAATACATAATTTTTGATACCTTTAACCCCTTCCCGCAGAATGTCATATATAAACGCCGGGTTGTGCAGTGCGTTCGCGCATCCCGGCGTTTATAAATGACATGCAGTTAACCCGGCGATGCGCAGCATCGCACGGGTTAACTGGCAGAAGTCCCGCTGTTTCCAGCAGGGGACAACTTCTGCTTCACCCCCAGGACCATCAATTGATGGTCCTGGTCAGCGATCACTGTGATTGGTCCCTGTGGACCAATCACAGTGATCTGGGGTGAAAGTTCAGATCCCCCGCACTGCCCGCCCCTGGAAGTCGGGCAGAACGGGGGACGAAGGCTGCAGGGGCTCGCGGGGACCTGCAGGATAGGGGGGGGGGGACACGAGGGGACCGGCGGACTTACCTGATCCAGCGGCGGGACCGAGGAGCAGCGCGGGACCGGCCACGTGGACGAGCAGCGACGGGTGAGTATATGGTCCTCAGAAGCAGCAGTGAAGATCTTCACTGCTGCTTCTAGGAGTCTGAAAACTACAACTCCCAGCATGCCTAGACAGCCTTTGGCTGTCTGGGCATGCTGGGAGTTGTAGTTTTGCAACATCTGGAGGGCCTCAGTTTGGAGACCATTGTATAATGGTCTCCAATCTGTGCTCTTCCAGCTGTTGCAAAACTACAACTCCCAGCATGCACTGACTGTCCAGGCATGCTGGGAGTTTTAGTTAAGCAACATCTGGCCCTTCAGATGTTGCCGAACTACAACTCCCAGCATGCCCTTCAGCTGTCTGGGCATGCTGGGAGTTGTAGTTTTGCAACAGCTGGAGACACACAGGTTGGGAAACATTGTTTCTAACTCAGTGTTTCCTAACCTGTGTGCCTCCAGCTGTTGCAAAACTATAACTCCCAGCATGCACTAAAGACCATGCATGCTGGGAGTTGTAGTTTTGCAACATCTGGAGGGCCCCAGTTTGGAGACCATTGTATAATGGTCTCCAATCTGTGCTCTTCCAGCTGTTGCAAAACTACAACTCCCAGTATGCACTGACTGTTCAGGCATGCTGGGAGTTTTAGTTCAGCAACATCTGGCCCTTCAGATGTTGCCGTACTACAACTCCCAGCATGCCCTTCAGCTGTCTGGGCATGCTGGGAGTTGTAGTTTTGCAACAACTGGAGACACACTGGTTGGGAAACATTGTCTGTTTCTAACTCAGTGTTTCCTAACCTGTGTGCCTCCAGCTGTTGCAAAACTATGACTCCCAGCATGCACTAACAGACCATGCATGCTGGGAGTTGTGGTTTTGCAACAGCTGATGCAAGCCCCCCCCCCCGCCCCGCCACCCCCGTGAATGTACAGGGTACATTCACATGGGCGAGGCTTTTACAGTGGGTTTCTCGCATCTTGAGATGCAGCAAATTTTGCGCTGGGAAACTCGCTGTAATCCCCCGCCCATGTGACTGTACCCTAAAAACACTACACTACACTAACACAAAATAAAATAAAAAGTTAAAAACACTACATATACACATACCCTTACACAGCCCCCCTCCCCCAATAAGAACGTCCGGTACACCACTGTTTCCAAAGCAGAGCCTCCAGCTGTTGAAAAACAACAACTCCCAGTATTGTCGGACAGCCGTTGACTGTCCAGGCATGCTGGGAGTTTTGCAACAGCTGGAGGCACCCTGTTTGGGAATCACTGGCGTAGAATACCCCTATGTCCACCCCTATGCAAATCCCTAATTTAGGCCTCAAATGCACATGGCGCTCTCACTTTGGAGCCCTGTCGTATTTCAGGGCAACAGTTTAGGGCGACATATGGGGTATCGCTGTAATCGGGAGAAATTGCGTTACAAGGTGTGGGGGGCTTTTTCTTCTTTAACCCTTCATGAAAAGGAAATGTTGGGGTCTACACCAGAATGTTAGTGTAAAATTTTTTTATTTTTTACACTAACATGCTGATGTTGCCCTATACTTTAAATTTTCACAAGAGGTAAAAGGGAAAAAAGTCCCCCAAAATTTGTAACGCAATTTCTCCCGACTACAGAGATACCCCATATGTGAGCGCAAAGTGCTCTGGGGGCGCACAACAAGGCCCAGAAGGGAGAGTGCACCATGTACATTTGAGGTGATTTGCACAGGGGTGGCTGATTGTTACAGCGGTTTTGACAAACGCAAAAAAACAAAACCCCACATGTGACCCCATTTCGGAAACGACACCCCTCACGGAATGTAATGAGGGGTGCAGTGAGAATTTACACCCCACAGGTGTCTGACGGATCTTTGGAACAGTGGTCCATGAAAATGAAAACTTGTACAGCCCACTGTTCCAAAGATCTGTCAGACACCAGTGGGGGGTAAATGCTCACTGTACCCCTTGTTACGTTCCTCAAGGGGTCTAGTTTCCAAAATGGTATGCCATGTGGGTATTTTTTGCTGTTCTGGCACCATAGGGGCTTCCTAAATGCGACATGCCCCCCGAGCAAAATTTGCTCTCAAAAAGCCAAATATGACTCCTTCTCTTCTGAGCATTGTAGTTCACCCATAGTGCACTTCAGGTCAACTTATGGGGTACCTCCATACTCAGAAGAGAAGGGGTTACAAATATTGGGGGGTATTTCCTGCTATTAACCCTTGGAAAAATGTGAAATTTGGGGGGAAACACACATTTTAGTGAAAAAAAAATATTTTTTTTTTACATATGCAAAAGTCGTGAAACACCTGTGGGGTATTAAGGCTCACTTTATTCCTTGTTACGTACCTCAAGGGGTCTAGTTTCCAAAATGGTATGCCATGTGAGGGTTTTTTGCTGTTCTGGCACCATAAGGGCTTCCTAAATGCAACATGCCCCCAAAAACCATTTCAGAAAAACGTACTCTCCAAAATCCCCTTGTCGCTCTTTCCCTTCTGAGCCCTCTACTGCGCCCGCCGAACACTTTACATAGACATATGAGGTATGTGCTTACTCGAGAGAAATTGGGCTACAAATACAAGTATACATTTTCTCCTTTTACCCCTTGTAAAAATTTAAAAATTGGGTCTACAAGAACATGCGAGTGTAAAAAATGAAGATTGTGAATTTTCTCCTTCACTTTGCTTCTATTCCTGTGAAACACCTAAAGGGTTAAAATGATGACTGAATGTCATTTTGAATACTTTGGGGGGTGCAGTTTTTATAATGGGGTCTTTTGTGGGGTATTTCTAATGAGAAGACCCTTCAAATCCACTTCAAACCTGAACTGGTCCCTGAAAAATAGTGAGTTTGAAAATTTTGTGAAAAATTGGAAAATTGCTGCTGAACTTTGAAGCCCTCTGGTGTCTTCCAAAAGTAAAAACTCGTCACTTTTATGATGCAAACATAAAGTAGACATATTGTATATGTGAATAAAAACATTTTTTATTTGTAATATCCATTTTCCTTACAAGCAGAGAGCTTCAAAGTTAGAAAAATGCAAAATTTTCAAATTTTTCATCAAATTTTAGGATTTTTCACAAGGAAAGGATGCAAGTTACCACAAAAATTTACTACCATGTTAAAGTAGAATATGTCACGAAAAAACAATCTCGGAATCAGAATGATAACTAAAAGCATTCCAGAGTTATTAATGTTTAAAGTGACAGTGGTCAGATGTGCAAAAAACGCTCTGGTCCTTAAGGCCAAAATGGGCTTGGTCCTGAAGGGGTTAATGATGTGATATAACATGTAAACTCAGTGCCGACAATAGTGCTTGTATGAATGTTGTGATGTGGATATGAGTAGGTGGTGGATGTTTGAAAGGGGCTCTGTGCGACTACTCCGGTAAATGGGTCCATGAATTCTGTAAAATTATATAAAGGCCCTATAAACTTTGAATAGCTTGTTTGATATGAGGGGACATAGTGGGTAGTTCACAATGTACAATTGGAATAGGTTTTTCATGTATATGTCCCGAGATTTTCATGGACATAGTAGAAATTTTGTAGAAATTATGTTTAATGACGGTTGATTTAGGGGTGATAAGAATCTTGCTTAATGATAATTCTTTATGAATAATTGTGTATTAATTGTAACTCTTTTGCACTTGTAATACTATTTATGAATTTAGCTATAATTTTATTAAGCTATATGACTCACGGGTGTTTGCGCAAATAAATGTGCATATGGGGACTATCACTAATATTCTATATACATATATATTTCTATTTTTATAGATTTTTTTTATTCATATTTTGTTTATTTTTTATATTTTCCTCATTTATGATATTTTTTATATATATTTTTTTATATTGTTTTCATTTCCATATACTTTTTTATTAATTTTTTCTCTTCTGGTTCAAATAGCATCACACAGGATGAGTGTGTATTTGCACTCGGTAGTACCACAAATCATTCTCTTCATCAATTTCTTGTCATATCCTATTGATAGGCATAATCTAATATGGTGGTGTTTTATTGGCACAAAAGGCAGATATGTGCGCGATCTTGCAATGGGTTACTTGGTTGGTTTCGGCGCATGCGTGGTGTAATTGTAAGATAGAGATGCATTACACACCATCCATTGATGTGATTGGCGCTTGCGTTGTATGGTATCAGGATAGATGTAGATTATACTATCTAGAACGCATGCGTCCTACAATGCGCATGCGCAGTGGGACTGATGGGGCCAGTTACTTTGGCTCAGATACTTGCTGCGCATGCACTATTGTCCCGAACTCACCTTATGATTCACTGCGCATGCGTGGGTCTAATGATGTTGCGTGATACGGTGGAAAAGCCACGGAACCTGCGCATGCGCAGGGAAATAGGCTGTAACCACCTTGGTAAGTGATATTGATATCGGACCAACAGCCCGCGCATGCGCATTTTCTATGGGAGTGAGGCAGGATACTGGAACTGGTTGTATGGAGAGCGTGTGTATGGATGGATGGAGCTCACACCTGTCGGCACTGAGGTACTAAATACTTGTGATATATAAAGATACGTCTGTGATACTATAGCCATGCGCCCCTGAGGAAGTCACCAAGAGTGACGGAACGCTTGGGGACTTAGGGGTTTTTGGGAGACACCCGCTCTCTACATGACAGTGTAACGTATATGTATTTGCTCCTTTGACCATATTATGTGATTTTGTATATTTGATCATTTTATGTTGCAGCTGTAGTGTATTTGTCAAGCATTGTTTATGTAGAAATTGCTTATCTTGCTTTCAGTAAGACCATTTACTTTTTTCACGAGTTTGGACCATTAGAGCTGCCATTTGTGTATCATATGTCATATTGTATTGGGGCCATATTGCACTTTATTATTGAGATATTTGACAGGTGTCCTCATTTGTGGGGGGAGCACCAGATTTTGTCTGGGATCCCTCCCAATGGCTTAAGGTGGTCCGAGATGTTTTGTGGACCTCCTTTTTAAATGTTTTTAATTATATACGGCTATTTTTTGTACAATAAAGATTAACTTTTGAGATATATATATATATATATATATGATATATATATATATAATTTTTTTTTTTTTTTTTTATACTCTTGGTGTGCTATCACTTTTTGCTTTGCCTTTTCTATTTTGGTTGTACCTATTGTGATATGTATCGCGCCATGATACATTATACACTTCAGAAAAAAAGGAGCTTCACCAATATTAAAGATAAATAAAACCATAAACTTTATTTCAATTCCATAAAAAAATGTCTGACGCATAAATAAGTATTTTATATTACAACCTCCAATACTCAAGAGTGCATGGAGGGGAAGGTAATCCGGTTGCTAAACCATATATTATGTACTCTGTTAATACATTGCAGGCATGTGACAGGTTAACCAAAAAAACTCCATATAATAGTATATCTTAGGGATGGGAAACAAAACACCTATACTATGTATCTATCACAATTGCATATGCACAAGTACAGCATTACGCTTACCCATTATATTGTAGTACTGCTCCGGCACCTCCTCCCGGGGTTTATATCCTGATACTTGTACATCTCACCAGGTGTAGATTGCGTGTGCCCTGAGTACTTCCGGGTGCGACTCTGTATGATATCTCCGCGCCGCTTCATTCAACGTGCATGTTCGGGGCTGGCATATTCCGGACATGCGCACCGCGAGTTTTCGGCACCTTGACATGAGCTGTCTCGCGCACGTGCATCATCTATCCTTTTAAGATATACGAGTATCTCAGCCAACATACTTATTTCTCTAGCAATTACGTGTGTTCACTGCATGTGATCTTATTAGCAACTATTATATGGAGTTTTTCAATACCGTACTAACCCAAAATATATATATATATATTTACCATCTATACTGTGTTTATATGATATAATTTTCTTATACAACCAAAATATTATTTAGTGATATTATGTGATTTATACAAACTAGACAAAGTGCACAGCTTATATATACATAAAGTATACTATATAAAATATATGAAGTGCCTGTGCTCCATAACTATTACACAAGAAGTGAATCATCTTTTATGTAAAGTGCCTCCCTATATTCCACCATCAATAAAACAACCCCTAAAATTGCATGCCTACCACCCCTTTAAAACTTTTTATAAATTGTATGTACATTACAAATATCTTTTACAAAACATTCCATTATATTATGTAATAATTCACAACACACCCATAGTGCTCCTCCCCAGGTATCTATACCCATATACTGAATTCTAAACAATGGTGACTCCATAAGGCCTAATTAGCTTATCCTTAATGCTATAGTCTCCTGAGCTGGCTAAGAGACCAAGTATGCAGTCAGGGAGGCTGAACTGTGATATCCACCATTATAGTTGTGTGACAGGAGCTGTATAATCTTCAGTTACTGTGTAACAATTCGTGCAGTTTCATCTCACAGGAGGCTGAGATGGTGACTCAATTGAGAGAATAGCAACAAATGTAACTTTTAGGGTCTCACCATGAGATCACATAACCTAAAGGAAAGGATTCCAGGAATTTTCCGCTTGTACTACTATGTAAGGTTAATTGTTTGTATGTGTATATATGTGTATAATTATATGATGCATTGTTTTTTAGGACCCCTCTGGTTGCACAAGTTGCTCATTGCCTTTTGCAGATCCAAGGAAACTTCCTACCCCAGACTATCTGCTCCCCATTTACAGCGCTGCTGCACTTTTCTCGGTACCTTGATGATCAGAGTCTCAGCCAACTGAAGTCAAAATTCAGGTGAATATGGATTTTTTTTTTCTAGACCTGCACTAAAATACTGTAAAACTGCTGTATGTAGCCTTAACCCCTTAAGGACTGAGCCCTTTTTCACCTTAAGGACACGGCCATTTTTTGCAAATCTGACCACTGTCACTTTAAACATTAATAACTCTGGAATGCTTTTACTTATCAATCTGATTCCGAGATTGTTTTTTCGTGACATATTCTACTTTAACGTAGTGGTAACATTTTTTGGTAACTTGCATCCTTTCTTGGTGAAAAATCCCAAAATTTGATGAAAAATTTGAAAATGTAGCATTTTTTTAACTTTGAAGCTCTCTGCTTGTAAGGAAAAAGGATATTCCAAATAATTTTTTTTTATTCACATATACAATATGTCTACTTTATATTTGCATCATAAAATTGATGAGTTTTTACTTTTGGAAGACACCAGAGGGCTTCAAAGTTCCTCAGCAATTTTCCAATTTTTCACAAAATTTTGAAACTCGCTTTTTTTCAGGGACCAGTTCAGGTTTGAAGTGGATTTGAAGGGTCTTCATATTAGAAATGCCCCATAAATGACCCCATTATAAAAACTGCACCCCCGAAAGTATTCAAAATGACATTCAGTAAGTGTTTTAACCCTTTTACGGGTTTCACAGGAATAGCAGCAAAGTGAAGGAGAAAATTCACAATCTTCATTTTTTACACTTTACAGACCCAATTTTTGAATTTTTGCAAGGCGTAAAAAGGAGAAAATTTTTACTTGTATTTGAAACCCAATTTCTCTCGAGTAAGCACATACCTCATATGTCTATGTAAAGTGTTCGGCGGGTGCAGTAGAGGGCTCAGAAGGGAAGGAGCGTCAAATGGTTTTTGGGGGCATGTCACCTTTAGGAAGCCCCTATGGTGCCAGAACAGCAAAAAACCCCACATGGCATACCATTTTGGAAACTAGACCCCTCGGGGAACGTAACAAGGGGTAATGTGAACCTTAATACCCCACAGGTGATTCACGACTTTTGCATATGTAAAAAAAAAAAAAATTTTTTTACCTAAAATGCTTGGTTTCCCTAAAGTTTTACATTTTTAAAAAGGGTAATAGCAGAAAATACCCCCCAAAATTTGAAGCCCAATTTCTCCCGATTCAGAAAACACCCCATATTGGGGTGAAAAGTGCTCTGCTGGCGCACTACAGGTCTCAGAAGAGAAGGAGTCACATTTGGCTTTTTTGAAGGAAATTTTGCTCTGGGGGCATGCCGCATTTAGGAAGCCCTTATGGTGCCAGGACAGCAAAAAAAAACCACATGGCATACCATTTTGGAAACTAGACCCCTCGGGGAACGTAACAAGGGGTAAAGTGAACCTTAATACCCTACAGGTGTTTCACGACTTTTGCATATGTAAAAAAAAATAAAAAAATTTACCTAAAATGCTTGGTTTCCCAAAAAATGTACATTTATACAAAGAGCTAAAGCAGAAAATACCCCCCAAAATTTGAAGCCCAATTTCTCCCGATTCAGAAAACACCCCATATGGGGGTGAAAAGTGCTCTGTTGGCGCACTACAGGTCTCAGAAGAGAAGGAGTCACATTTGGCTTTTTGAAAGCAAATTTTGCTCTGGGGGCATGCCGCATTTAGGAAGCCCCTATGGTGCCAGGACCGCAAAAAAAAACCACATGGCATACCATTTTGGAAACTAGAGCCCTCGGGGAATGTAACAAGGGGTTAAGTGAACCTTAATACCCCACAGGCGTTTCACGACTATTGCATATGTAAAAAAAATAAAAAAAATTTTTACCTAAAATGCTTCTTTTCCCAAAAACTTTACATTTTTAAAAAGGGTAAAAGCAGAAAATACCCCCCCCCCCCCCCCCCAAAATTTGAAGCCCAATTTCTCCCGAGTACGGCGATACCCCATATATGACCCTTAACTGTTGCCTTGAAATACGACAGGGCTCCAAAGTGAGAGCGCCATGCGCATTTGAGGCCTAAATTAGGGATTGCATAGGGGTGGACATTGGGAATCACTGGCGTAGAATACCCCTAACAGGGTGCCTCCAGCTGTTGCAAAACTCCCAGCATGCCTGGACAGTCAACGGCTGTCCGACAATACTGGGAGTTGTTGTTTTGCAACAGCTGGAGGCTCCGTTTTGGAAACCGTGGCGTACCAGACGTTTTTCATTTTTATTCGGGAGGGGAGGGGGGCTGTGTAGGGGTATGTGTATATATAGTGTTTTTTACTTTTTTATTTTATTTTTTGTGTTAGTGTAGTGTAGTGTTTTTAGGGTACAGTCGCATGGGCGGGGGTTCACAGTAGTTTCTCGCTGGCAGTTTGAGCTGTTGCAGAAAATTTGCTGCAGCTCAAACTTGCAGCCCGATACTTACTGTAATCCTCCGCCCATGTGAGTGTACCCTGTACGTTCACATTGGGGGGGGACATCCAGCTGTTGCAAAACTGCAACTCCCAGCATGCGCTGACAGACTGTACATGCTGAGAGTTTTAGTTTTGCAACAGCTGTAGGCACACTGGTTATGTATCACAGAGTTTGTGACCTTACTCAGTGTTTCAAAACCAGTGTGCCTCCAGCTGTTGCAAAACTACAACTCCCAGCATGTACGGTGTATGGTGTAAGGTGACTGCTGGGAGTTGTAGTTTGCAACAGCTGGAGGCACACCGGTCGTGAAACACGGAGTTAGGTAAAAAAAAACTCTGAGTTTCACAACCAGTGTGCCTTCAGCTGTTGCAAAACTACAACTCTCAGCAGTCACCGACAGCCAACGGGCATGCTGGGAGTTGTAGTTATGCAACCAGCAGATGCACCACTACAACTCCCAGCATGCACTTTAGCTGTTTGTGCAAGCTGGGAGTTGTAGTTATACAACAGCTGAAGGTACACTTTTCCATAGAAAAAATGTGCCTCCAGCTGTTGCAAAACCATAAGTCCCAGCATGCCCATAAGGGAATGCTGGGAGTTGTGGTGGTCTGCCTCCTGCTGTTGCATAACTACAGCTCCCAGCATGCCCTTTTTGCATGCTGGGAGCTGTTGCTAAGCAACAGCAGGAGGCTGTAACTCACCTCCTGCTGCTGCTCCATCGCAGGCTGTCCCTCGCCGCCACCGTCGCTCATGGGGCCCCGATCCCAACATTGACGCCGGGGATCGGGGTCCCCAGCACCGGGGGTCGTCTTCCCGCACCCGCTCACGCCCTCCGGAAGAGGGGCGGAGCGGGTGCGGGAGTGACACCCGCAGCAGGCGCCCTGATTGGATTGGCCGGTAATCCGGCCGACGAATCAGGGCGATCGTGAGGTGGCATCAGTGCCACCTCACCCCTGCAGGCTCTGGCTGTTCGGGGCCGTCAGAGACGGCCCCGAACAGCCAGTAATTCCGGGTCACCGGGTCACTGGAGACCCGATTGACCCGGAATCGCCGCAGATCGCTGGACTGAATTGTCCAGCGATCTTCGGCGATCGCCGACATGGGGGGGCATAATGACCCCCCTGGGCGATATGCCGAGATGCCTGCTGAACGATTTCAGCAGGCATCCGGCTCCGGTCCCCAACCGGCTAGCGGTGGGGACCGGAATTCCCACGAGCGTATGGATACGCCCTGCGTCCTTAAGGACTCGGGATGCTGGGCGTATCCATACGCCCTGCATCCTTAAGAGGCTAAAGATATTTTCTACCTAAATTTAATGGATAAAGGAAAATGTAATTTTTTTTTTGACATGTCAAAGTTTTGGTTGATCGTTAGTAATAACCGAGAGAAGCATTTGGTTGTGTGCTTTTTTTTTTTTTATCTCTGACTTGCTGCTTTACCTGACTTGTGGCAGGAGACTGGTTCCATAGACTTACAATAGAGACTATCTCCTGTAACAAGTCGGATCAAACGGTAAGCTGGGGAGTGAAATACTTCCCCAGCTATATCTAGCGATCGGTGAGGGTCTCTGCACAGACACCCTAACTGATAACAGCAAATAGACCTTTGAGAAAGATACAGACATGTCTAGAGTTAAGAACTGCACACACTGTTGGATAGACACCTTTGCTGGAGCTGATGGTGGTTGCTAAACTTATAAAAATCTTTATTTTATTGCTCAGCCAAGTGTCAAGAAGGTGGAGCCAAGCTGCTTAAGTGCTGCTGCCTGGCGCGTTTCCTCAATTGTCTTTCCCTTTCAGCCTCTCCTTGATTGATGCACAGGGCTCTGTACATGAGTCAAGGAGGGAATGGGGGGTGAGGGTGAGCCAGCCAGGAAATGTACAGTTAGATTTTATACCCTACAAGCTATCAATCAGTGTCTGCTAGTATGGTCTGGATAGTGATCTGTTTAACCCCTTAAGGACCATGGATGTGTATACTCATCCATGGTTCTCGTGGGGGCTGCCCACTGCACCCACGAGATCGCGGCAGGGACTCTGCTGTAAACTTCGGTCTCGGCAGTTTAACCCTTACAGCCGTGGTCGGAAGTGACCGCTGGCTGTAAGTGTTATGACAGAGGGAGGGAGCTCCCTCTGTCCACCCCGCAGCGTGATCGCAGGGTGCTGTGTGTAATCCCCTGCGGTCAGTGACCTGCCGCACTGCCAGGACCTAAGGAAACTTCTGTCCCGGCAGTTTAACCCTTACAGCCGTGGTCGGAAGTGACCACTGGCTGTAAGTGTTATGACGGGGGGGGGCTCCCTCTGTCCCCCCTGCAGCACCCCACAGCGCGATCGCGGGGTGCTGTGTGTAATCCCCGGCGAGCAGGGACCTGCCGCACTGCCAGGACCGAAGGAAACTTCGGTCCTGGCAGTTTAACCTTTACAGCTGCGGTCGGAAGTGACCGTGAGCTGTAAGGAGTTTTGACAGAGGGAGGGGGCTCCCTCTGTCTCTCTCCTGTAGCACCCCGCAACGATCGTGGGGTGCTGCGGGTTACCTGGGCAGCCGGGGGTCTTTACAAGGACCCCCAGGTCTGCCCCGGTTATTGCCTGTCAGGACGTGCCAGACGTGCTAGTGTAAAACTAGCAGGCAGCATATATCTGCAATGCTTTGGAATACTAATTTATTTTATATTTTTTTCACTTTTTTTTTTTTTTTTTTAATTCTGTATTTTTAAAGTGTTTAAAAAAAGTGTAAAAAAAATGTTAAAATACATTTATTAAATAAATATGAAAAATAAAAATGTATAAAGTGTAGGATCACACGGCGCACATTAGCAGCATATTACGTGCTGCGGATGCCCGCCAACAGTCACAAATAATGAGCTCCCTGCTGCGGCTTGGTAGCTTTGTGTGGTCACTCATAGCGGCGGATTTCCCACCCGGATTTCCTGCCGGCAGTCATGAGCGGACATGCTGAGCTACCCAGCCACAGCAGTGATCTCGCCCTTGTGTCTGATTGGGAGCATCCGTGGTGGGAAATATGCTGCGGATGCGCTCTATGTGACCCTACACTGCGTCCCGTTCATGCTGCCTTTCCGCAGTGTTAGTGATATCCGTCAGCATCACGGGCCGAGCAGCTTGACCTCTACAGGACCCATGACGTACATGTACGTCATGAGTCCGCTCCCGTTCTAGAACGCGGGGGCCACGGTGTGGGGCCGGGACCCGTGGCTAATAGCGCGCTGCACTGATCACGGTGTCGCGCACTATTAACCCTTTAGACGCGGCGTTCAAAGTTGATTGCCGCGTCTAAAGTGAAACTAAAAAGTTGCCGGTTAGCTCAGGGAGCTGTTCGGGATCGCCGCGGTGAAATCACAGCATCCCGAACAACTTGCAGGACAGCCGAAGGATCCCTACCTTCATCCTTGCTGTCCGATCGCCGAATGACAGCTCAGTGCCTGAGATCCAGGCATGAGCAATAAAGCGGCTGAATCATCGATCAGTGGTTTCTGATGTGAAACCAGCGATCAATGTAAAAGATCAGTGTGTGCAGTGTTATATGGGAGCTATAACACTGCAAAAAAAAAAAAAAAAGTGGGAAAAAAAGTGAATAAAGATCATTTAACCTCTTCCCTAATAAGTTTGAATCACCCCCCTTTTCCAATTTTAAAAACAAAAACTGTGTAAATAAAAATAAATATGTGGTATCGCCGCCTGCGGAAATGTCCGAATTATAAAAATATATCATTAATCAAACCGCACGGTCAATGGTGTACGGGCAAAAAAAATTCCAAAGTTCAAAAATAGTGCATTTTTGGTCACTTTTTATATCATGAAAAAATGAAGAAAAAGCGATCAAAAAGTCTGATCAATTCAAAAATAAAAAAGTTATAGGGGTCAGAAGATGACAATTTTAAATGTATAAATTTTCCTGCATGTAGATATGATTTTTTCCAGAAGTACGACAAAATCAAACCTATAAAATTAGGGTATCAGTTTAATCGTATGGACCTACAGAATAAAGAGAAGGTGTCATTTTTACCAAAAAATGTACTGTGTAGAAACAGAAGCCCCCAAAATGGCGTTTAACCCCTTCCCGACCTATGACATACCTGTACGTCATGGGTGGCAAGGTGTTCCCGACCCATGACATACAGGTACGTCATGGACATTACTGCCGCTACTCGCGGCACCCCGCAGCGCCCGGAAAGATGGTGGCTATCACTGATAGCCAGCCATCTTACCGTGCGACCACGGGGGGTTTCGTCCCCCACCCCCCCCCAGCGATCGCTGCTATCAGCTGGTCAAATCTGACTAGCTGATAGCAGCGTTTCGCTATCAGAATACTTAGCAGCGCGGTGTGTGAGTTCCGATCACGGGGATCGGGACACATACCGCTCTGCTAAGTGTCCCTGACCCGTCCCCCGGCGTCACTTACCCGTCGGAGCGGTGTCCCGAGCGGTCCCGGCGTCCTCCGTGCGGTCCCGGCGTCCTCCAGGCGGTCCCGGCTGCGCTGCGTCCCGGAGGTGAGTTTCCGGCAGCAGTGCAGCATCTTCATTGGCAGCAGTGAGATCGCCGTAAAGCGATCTCACTGCTGCCTCTGAGAGTTTCAAAACTGCAACTCCCAGCATGCCCAGACAGCCTTTGGCTTTCTGGGCATGCTGGGAGTTGTAGTTTTGCAACATCTGGAGGTCCACAGTTTGGAGACCACTGTATAATGGTCTCCAATCTGTGCTCTTCCAGATGTTGCAAAACTACAAATCTCAGCATGCTCAGTCTGTCCAGGCATGCTGGGAGTTGTAGTTCTCTAACATCTGGAAGAGCACAGATTGGAGACCATTATACAGTGGTCTCCAAACTGTGGACCTCCAGATGTTGCAAAACTACAACTCCCAGCATGCCCAGACTGCCCAAGCATGCTGGAAGTTGTAGTTCGGCAACATCTGATCCTTCAGATATTGCCGAACTACAACTTCCAGCATGCCTTGGCAGTCTGGGCATGCTGGGAGTTGTAGTTTTGCAACATCTGGAGGCACACTAGTTGGGAAACATTGTCCGTTTCCTACCTCAGTGCCTCCAGCTGTTGCAATTGTTGCAAAACTATAACTCCCAGCATGCACTGACAGACCATGCATGCTGGGAGTTGTAGTTTTGCAACAGCTGGAGGCACACTGGTTTGGAAACACTAAGTTTGGTTGCAACACTTGAAAGTTTATTACTTAACTTAGTGTTTCCAAACCAGTGTTCCTCCAGCTGTTGCAAAACTACAACTCCCAGCATGCACGGACAGCCAAAGGGCATGCTCGGAGTTTGCAACAGCTGGATGTTTGCCCCCTCCCCCCAATGTGAATGTACAGGGTACACTCACATGGGCGGAGGTTTACAGTGAGTGCTGGAAGTTTGAGATGGCGCAAATTTTGCGCTGCAGCTCAAACTTCCAGCGGCAAACTTGCTGTGAACCTCTGCCCATGTGACTGTACCCTAAAAACACTACACTACACTGACACTAACCTAAAATAAAAAGTAAAAAACACTACATATACACATACCCCTACACAGCCCCCCACCCCCAAAAAAATGAAAAACGTCTGGTACGCTACTGTTTCCAAAACGGAGCCTCCAGCTGTTGCAAAATAATAACTCCCAGTATTGCCGGACAGCCATTGACTGTCCAGGCATGCTGGGAGTTTTGCAACAGCTGGAGGCACCCTGTTTGGGAATCACTGGCGTAGAATACCCCTATGTCCACCCCTATGCAAATCCCTAATTCAGGCCTCAAATGCGCATGGCGCTCTCTCACTTTGGAGCCCTGTCGTATTTCAAGGCAACAGTTTTGGGACACATATGGGGTATCGCCGTACTCGGGAGAAATTGCCTTACAAATTTTGGGGGGCTTTTTCTTCTTTAACCCCTTATGAAAAGGTGAAGTTGGGGTCTACACCAGCATGTTAGTGTAAAAAAATAATTTTTTTACACTGACATGCTGGTGTTGCCCTATACTTTTCATTTTCACAAGAGGTAAAAGGGAAAAAAGACCCTCTAAATTTGTAACGCAATTTCTCCTGAGTACGGCGATACCCCATATGTGGGTGCAAAGTGCTCTGAGGGCGCACAACAAGGCCCAGAAGGGAGAGTGCCCCATGTACATTTGAGGCGATTTGCACAGGGGTGGCTGATTGTTACAGCAGTTCTGACAAACGCAAAACAATAAATATCCATATGTGACCCCATTTTGGAAACTACACCCCTCACGGAATGTAATAAGGGGTGCAGTGAGCATTTACACCCCACTGGTGTATGACAGATTTTTGGAACAGTGGTCTGTGAAAATGAAAAATAAAATTTTTGATTTGCACAGTCCACCGTTTCAAATATCTGTCAAACGCCAGTGGGGTGTAAATGCTCACTGCACCCCTTATTACATTCCGTGAGGGGTATAGTTTCCAAAATGGGGTCACATGTGGGGGGGTCCACTGTTCTGGCACCATAGGGGCTTCCTAAATGGGACATGCCCCCCAAAAACCCTTTCAGAAAAACTCACTCTCCAAAATCCCATTGTCGCTCCTTCCCTTCTGAGCCCTCTACTGCGCCCACCGAACATTTTACATACGCATATGAGGTATTTCCTTACTCGAGAGAAATTGGGTTACAAATTTTAGGGTGATTTATCTCCTTTACCCCTTGTAAAAATTAAAAAATTGGGTCTACAAGAAAATGCGAGTGTAAAAAATGAAGATTTAGAATTTTCTCCTTCACTTTGCTGCTATTCCTGTGAAACACCTAAAGGGTTAAAACACTTACTGAATGTCATTTTGAATACTTTGGGGGGTGCAGTTTTTATAATGGGGTCATTTATGGGGTATTTCTAATATGAAGATCCTTAAAATCCACTTCCAACCTGAACTGGGCCCTGAAAAATTACGATTTTGAAAATCTTGAGAAAAATTTGAAAATTGCTGCGGAACTTTGAAGCCTCTGGTGTCTTCCAAAAGTAAAAAACTTGTCAATTTTTTAATGCAAACACAAAGTAGACATATTGTATATGTGAATCAATATGTAATTTATTTGGAATATCCATTTTCCTTTCAAGCAGAGACTTTCAAAGTTAGAAAAATGCTAAATTTTCAAAATTTTCATGAAATTTTTAGATTTTTTACCAAGAAAGGATACAAATATCAGTGAAATTTTACCGATAAAATAAAGTAGAATATGTCACGAAAAAACAATCTCGGAATCAGAATGATAAGTAAAAGCATTCCAAAGTTATTAATGTTTAAAGTGACAGTGGTCAGATTTTCAAAAAATGCCCAGGTCATGAAGGTGAAAATGGGCTGGGTCATGAAGGGGTTAAAAAAAAAAAATTCAATTTTGTCTCACAATGATTTTTTTCCCGTTTCGCGGTCGATTTTTGGGTAAAATGACTGACGTCATTACAAAGTAGAATTGGTGGCGCAAAAAATAAGCCATCATATGGATTTTTAGGTGCAAAATGGAGAGTTATGATTTTTTTAAGGTAAGGAGGAAAAAACAAAAATGCTAGGGAAAACCCTGGGTCCTCAAGGGGTTAATAAAATATAGGGTGCATTTCTTGCAATATCAGGAGTGATGTACAAAAAATATGCCCCACAAATGATGCATTTGTGAAAAAAATGCAAATTTTGCATTTTTAACACTGACTTTGTAATAATTCCTGCCAAAAAACTATGGTTTTAAAATACTCACTGTACCCCCTAGCGAATACCTTGAGGGGTCTAGTTTTTAAAATGGGGTCATTTGGGGGGGTTTCTATGTTCTACCACCTTCAAACCTTGTATAGCACATTAAAAAAAAGGATGTACTTTTCAAATTTTCTAAATTTCTAGTTAAATTGTTAGGCTTCTAATTAATTTAAATGTTAATTAAAAACCAAAAAAATGCTGTCAAAATAAAGTAGACATCTGAAAGTATAAATTTCATAAACTATTTGGTCAGTAAGTATAAATATATGCAATATATGCAAAAAATTTAAAATATTTCATGATTTTTTGCATTGTAAAAAAAAAAAACTACAAATTATATCGGCTTACTTTTACTATGTACATGAAGGACAATGAGTGACAAAAAAACAATGTCAGAATTATCGTGATTGGAAAAACGTTACCAGAGTTATTTTCTAATATAAGACAGACATCCCCGATTTGAAAAAGCAGGCCTGGTCTTTCAGGGGCGTACAGGTTTACTTGTACTGGTCCTTAAGGGGTTAAAGGCAATACCATGTTCATAAGCATATATGCTTCTTTTGATGCATCCTATGACTTTATTAGCCCTGGCACTGGTCACCAAAGTTAAAGGGGTACTCCGGTGAAAACCTTTTTTCTTTTAAATCAACTGGTGGCAGAAAGTTAAACATATTTGTAAATTACTTCTATTAAAAAATCTTAATCCTTCCTGTACTTATTAGCTGCTGAATACTACAGAGGAAATTCTGTTCTTTTTGGAATGCTCTCTGATGACATCACGAGCACAGTTCTCTCTGCTGACGTTATTATAATAATACCGCTTTATTTATTGTTGTCCTTAGTGGGATTTGAACCCAAGTCCCCAGCACTGCAAGGCAGCAGTGCTAACCACTGAGCCACCATGCTGCCCTTAGCATACATCTGCTATGCATGGTTGCTAAAATGGACAGAGATGTCAGCAGAGAGCACTGTGCTCGTGATGTCATCAGTGTTCGAAAAAGAAAGGAATTTCCTCTGTAGCATTCAGCAGCTAATAAGTACTGGAAGGATTAAGATTTTTTAATAGAAGTAATTTACAAATATGTTTAACTTTCTGCCACCAGTTGATGCCACCAGTTGATTTAAAAGAAAAAAAAGGTTTTCACCGGCATACCCCTTTAAGTTTACTGTCCACCAGTACCCACAAGTCCTTTTCAGTAGCAGTTTTACTTAAGCACATAATTGTATGTTTTGTTTCTATGGCCCAAGTGCATAAATTTACATTTATCCATTATTCTGCCCAAATATCTAGCTTCCTCTGTAGTACCATTACCCTCTTCTGTGTTGCAGAACCAGTTATCATCTGTAAATATACATTCTACTCTGTAATCCCTCTACAAGGTCCAATACTGACCCAATCATAGTATGTTTCATCAATAGCTACCCTCTGTTTCCTATCCCTGAGCCAATTGCTAACCCCCCTAATGCCAGCATCCTCATGGTATGGGCCAGCCATTATGCGGCACAATATAAAATGCTTTTGAAAAGCCTAAACCAGGTCCAGTCTAGAATTGACCTCCTCATAGAAGATGATGGACTTGCAAAAAGCTGGGTGCAAGGTAAAGTTTTAGAGCTTGTTTTGGATGTGTCATGCAGAAGGTGCTGCATCACCTGTGGTATACAGTAAGAGAGCGCTTCCTAACATTGGTGCATAGCTAATTTAAGGCATGTGGTATATATTAAAAAGTTGTGCTCTATCCAGTTAAAGCATGGGGCATAATTCTATTTTTTTTCTTTTGTTTTATTGGTAACAAGATTGCTCTCTTATTCCTTATGGATTTTCTCTTTCTTGAAATTTAGATCAGCTCCTAGTCCATGAAGAAAATTGTACCTTGGACTCTCCACAGCCTCAAGCTCCCTTTCAAGTCTTCACTTTAAGGGTTTTATGTGAGATTTTATTATATTCCCACAAGGTGAATATGAAGCATTACAGTAAAGGGAAAAGGCCTGGTAAACCTGCATTGCCATCAACAGGCTGACACGGCTAAGCAGATGCGAAACAGAATAAAACCAGGCTGGAACCAATACCATTTCTTGTGTAGGATTTTAAAGAATGGCTCTGTGAGATCCATCATTGCTCATGTCACTGAAAGGATCTTTCAGATGAATCATGTTTAATTTTTTTATATATATAAATATATATATAGCGCTGTGTAAATAAATATAAGATATTATTAAATCAGACTCTTAATTGACCATGCATTTGTACATGTGGCTTCCAATGCAGAATATTTTAATGCAGAAGATATGTCCATATAACTAGGTTATCTTGGGGGAACACAAATTCTAATAGCAGTCAGTATTTTTAAACCATTAGTGTCCAGCTGGTAACTTTTTTGTTCCTACACAAAGACCTGCTGTGCAGACTACAAAAATGCACATTTTCTTAAATGAGCTTCAATCTCTGATTATTGCTAGTTTGCTGAGCCTTCGCAAGGCTTAAAGGCGTTATCCAATTATTGAAAACATATCCCTTATTTATCATCATCATTATTGATCGCAAATTCCCATTTAAAAAGGGTGGTAATAACAAGTCTAGAAAACCCCTTTTGGGTATATTCACATGTACCGTAACTGCTACTGATTTGCTGCTGCAGATTTCATGCTGTTAAATCAATACAAATAAAAAGCTGAACACATCAAATCCACATTGGATACAGTGTGGTCCCTCAACATACGATATTAATTGGTTTCAGGAGGACCATTGTATGTTGAGTATATATGTCTATGGAAAACTAGTAATTGTTCTGGAACCTCGGAACCATTGTATTTTGAGTTCATATTTCTATTGTAAACTGGTAATTGGTTCTGGGACGACCATTGTATGTTTAACAAACCAGTGTGCCTCCAGCTGTTGCATAATTAAAACTCCCAGCATGCCTGTACAGCCATTGAGCATGCTGGGAGTTGTAGTTGTTGCAACTGCTGGAGGAACTCTGGTTGGGAAACACTGATGTACGGGATTAGATCACCCCCTCTGTAGGTTAGCAGTCCCCTTAGATTAGTCCACCCCCTAGTAGGTAGGTAGTCCCCTTCCACTTATCCTGGGGCTACTATGGCCTGGGAAGAGAGATGGATCGCTGCAGTGCACCACTTTCTTTATTCTACACCAGACAGCTGCTATAGTGGCCCGGCAATGGTCTCTCCTCCGGATGATAGTGCTGTACAGGTCCGGCGGCCTCTGCATGGCTCGCTTACCCGGGCAGTTCACCATGGCAAACAATGCGGCATTCCGTACACATACGACGACCCGCGTAATGACGCAGACACAGTGACGCTGGCAGCTGCATAGTTCGTCATCTGGGGTCCTGCCGCATAGTTCATTCACCTCAGCTCCTGCATGAAAGCCTCAAGGAAACGAGTCAGCCGGGTAAGCGTTATATTCAATTGAGAGTCGAAGGCAGAGCCCTGGCTATCCGGTGGCTGCTGAAGCAGAGCTGCTGGATAGCCTTTTTTATTTATTTTTTTTTTTTTTTGCAATGGCCCACAACATCATTGTATGTTGATGCTGGCCTTCAACATACGATGGGCTCTGAGAGGATCGTATGTCGGGGGACCACTGAAGGGAATCTGTTGGCTCAGTACCAGGTATGGAGCTACCAACACCAGCTGGTAGCTAATAGGAAGAAAACTACCCATAACCTTTATCTTAACCCGTTAAGGGTACAGCCCATTTCAGCCTTGAGAATACAGCCAGATTTTATATTTGTGTTTTTTTTTTCTCTTCCTTTTAACTCCTTAAGGACACATGACGTACCGGTACGTCATGAGTCCGCTCCCCGATCTATAACACGGGGCCACAGTCTGGCCCCGGCCTCTAACAATGGCCGGGACCCGTGGATAATGGCGCGCAGCATTGATCGCGGTGCCTGCGTGCTATTAACCCTTTAGACGCCGGCGTTCAACTTTGAACACCACGTCTAATGGTGTTAATAGCACGCGGCACCGCGATCAATGCCGCGCTATTAACCCTTTAGACGCGGCAATTCAAAGTTGAACGCCGCGTCTAAAGTGAAAGCATGCCGGTTAGCTCAGGGAGCTGTTAGGGGATAGCCGCGGTGAAATCGCGGCATCCCGAACAGCTTACAGGACAGCTGGAGGATCCCTACCTGCCTCCTCGCTGTCCGATCGCCGAATGACTGCTCAGTGCCTGAGATCCAGGCATGAGCAGTCAAGCGGCAGAATAATCGATCAGTGGTTTCCTATGAGAAACCAGTGATCAATGTAAAAGATCAGGGTGTGCAGTGTTATAGGTCCCCTATGGAAGCTATAGCACTGCAAAAAAAAAGTGAATAAAGATCATTTAACCCGTTCCCTATTAAAAGTTTGAATGAGCCCCCTTTTCCCATAAAAAAAAACTGTGTAAATAAAAATAAAACCTATATGGTATTCCCTGTGTGCGGAAATGTCCGAATTATAAAAATATATTGTTAATTAAACCGCACGGTCAATGGCGTACGCGCAAAAAAATTCCAAAGTCCAAAGTCATAGTGCATTTTTGGTCACTATTTATATCCTGAAAAAATGAATAAAAAGACCTATCAATGCAAAAAATGTGTACAAACGCTAAAAACTTCAGATCACGGCGCAAAAAATGAGCCCTCAGAAGATGACAATTTTAAACGTATTTAATTTTCCTGCATGTAGTTATGATTTTTTCCAGAAGTACGACAAAATCAAACCTATATAAGTAGGATATCATTTTAATCGTATGGACCTACAGAATAAAGAGAAGGTGTCATTTTTACCGAAAAATGTACTACTTAGAAACGGAATTACAAAACAGCGGTTTTGGTTTTTTTTTCAATTTTGTCTCAATGATTTTTTTTTTTCCGTTTTGACGTAGATTTTTGGGCAAAATGACTGCCGTCATTACAAAGTAGAATTGGTGGCACAAAAAATAAGCAATCATATGGATTTTTAGGTGCAAAATTTAGAGTTGTGGTGACTACCACTCATTGTCCTTTGGGAAAGGGAATTGCAAGAATAATTATTGGTTTAAACTTGCCAGGATAATTGGCAAGTGTAAACAGTAAAAAAAAAAAAAAAAAAAAAAAGGTACTGAATGACTTCCTATATTGTTTTAAGCAATATGACATTTTGCAATTCTGTCCTGTCATACATGCTCCCAATTAAAGGGGAGGGATGAGGTAAAAGATGGGAGAGTGAGTTCAACAAGACACCTGTAAGTATTAGATTTCAATGCAGAAAATAAATGATACCTAGCCTAGTCTGGCAACTTCTGTACCCCCCCCCCCCCCCCCCTGCAGCCCTTCTGTGCAGCAGTCAGTGACATATATTTACTATTGCCAAGAGTAAATAGATATTTTAAAGTCAATACCACTTGAACATCTCAGAAGTCCCTGCTTTCACTGCTTAGTGTTAAAGGGATTGGCCACCTTTTATTCTGATAGGAAACTGAATTAAATTAGGAATTTCTTATACATTGAAGGAAAAAATTGTCATCATCTACTGATTTTGTACGTTTGCCCACTGACAAAAAAGGATCAGTCTATAATTTTAAGATTTATTTTGAAACTGCGTAACAGAAAGCACATGTGCAGGCTTGTCCGAACTTTGCCAATAAACCTATGAGTCATTCAGTTGTTCATTGGCAAACTTTAGACTGGCCTGTACATGTGTTATCTTCAGCAGGCGGACTTGTGAGCTCTGCAGGATTTTAGTCCTTCACAGTATAGTATGTTACTGATTCCTCACCATTGTCATGATCACTGAAACTCCAAGAGGTGAGATCTTGCATGGAGTGCCCGGCTGAGGCAGATTGACAGCAATTCTGTGTTCCTGGATTCCCTCAGGCAGACCAAAAATGGTTAAGTGTAGCCCCACAGAGGAGTTATAGTGTAGGTGAACTGGATTACAATGAGGTATTACCCAAATCCGCATTCTGGTTCCGAGATACAGGTAGTAATCGCTGGCATTGCACAATTGGACCCTGCATACCCAGCTTCCTTGCCTCCATCCTCTCTGTACCGATATGCCTGCTCATATGTGCGAAGTGGTCTCTGAATATTTGAGTTGGGCCAGCATATGGAGGCAGGGATGCTGGGTAATGCCGAATCCTGCCTCCATTGTGCAAAGCCGGCTACTTCGAGATCAGCAGTGCTGGCTAATACACCCTGTATCACCGGACTGCAGATTAAGGTAAGTGATACCTCATTGTAATCCAGTTCACCCATACTTTAAACACACTGTATTGGGTTTAGTGCAGGTGAACATTGTCACTTCCCCTTTTAAGTGGCAGATAGGTGAAACTGTCATGTATATTGTGGCTAGGAGCATTGTGGCAAACAGAGGTCTGTGCCTCCACCTTCTGTTATTTGAAGAGGGATACAGTATCCAGGACTCAGGTTTGGTAAGTAGGTATTACTGTGCCTGGCACTCCCCTCCACTGTCCCCACATATCTCTCACTTTGGTGTCTTGTTATGTATCTTAACGCCACCACTGGTCTAGTGTGCGGTACAGCCTTCTTGTTTAGTGCTCGTGGCTGGAATTCCAAGTATTGTGGGGCTCTCTGCAGGGGAAGAAGTTAATACCAGTATTCACATCTGTTTGTGCCTGGCAGAAGATCCTGCAGGAAGTTAAGGTAGATAAATTGGCAGTAAATCAAGGTAGTGAATGAAGTGGGATCCAGCTTCCAGGTGCTTGTGAAGATTAAAACTTAACCTTTAATAGGTCCATTAAAATAGCAAGTGCAGGGATACGAAAATATGTGACATGTCACATTAAAAACGTGGGGGGAACGCCGACGCGTTTCGAGACTAAGCTCTTAATCTCTGGCATGAATTAAGAGCTTAGTCTTGAAAACACGTCGGCGTTCTCCCACGTTTTTAATTGTGACATGTCGCACGTTTTTGTATCCCTGCACTTGCTATTTTAATGGACCTATTAAAGGTTAAGTTTTAGGTCTTCACATGCACCTGGAAGCTGGATCCCCACTTCACTACCTTGATTTACTGTTACTACAGGAAGAGCGGCTTCCCCGCTTCCGGACCTCCATGCTCAATGCCGGTACATCTATAAGTGGTGAGCTGATTTCCATCTTCTTCTTTGTAGATAAATTGGCCGTTGTTTCTTTATATTCTTTATCAATATCTTTTCAATTAAGAGTATACATATATTATTACACCCCCCCCCCCCCCCCCCCTTTGCAGGCATCTGGCTGAGAAAGCAGAAAGAGGTCCAAGATGACTCACCCTCGGTTGTGTGTACCAGCCACTGGCGGATGATTATAAAGACAAAGTATATGTCAATAGCGCTCCTGTGGAAAGAGAATCTGCAGCCTTAAAAACAGAGGCTAAGGGATTTTCTTCCTAATTAAAAGACCCCGTTATTCGATACATTTGATGTTGTCCTTTCATCCAAGCATGGGAAAAAGCACAATCAAAGATCACAACTGCCAACTGATTGTAAAATCCAAGGGGGGCGGAGTCTGATTCATCCTCTGATATAGGTGAGGAGGATTTGTATTGTATTTAATCTGTCCAAGCAGTAAAACATATACTTTAGTCTAGTAGAAAATACAACCTTCCATATAAAGACAAATTGTTCTATTTTTCGGATGTCCAATCTAAAGCATTGCCTAGTCATCCTGTGCTTGAAAAATTGATCTCCAAGGACTGGTAGAAACCGAAGAAGGTGGATTTGAGCACTAGGTTAAAAAATATTAATCGGCTGGATACCTTGACAGTGGAAGAGCGAGAAGCTCTTACCTACCAGTTGCAAAACTTGTGATTAAGTCTTTATTTTTATCAGAGGAGTCTTCAGCATAAAAAGATGCAATGGACTGCAACTAGCAGAATTTCCGATTCCAATGTCAGCTGAAAGAAAGAACATGTTCTACTCGGTAGAAATCGCTCGGCAATGCTTTGCCGTCTATAGTGACGGTCTTTGGGCCGGCAGAACATGCAAATGTCCTTCCGTGTTTTCCGGGCTGGCATTCCACAAATTTTTTTGCCGTGTGAACATAGCCCTAGACTGGGTAAAAAAAAAAATTACAAATCTTGCTTTGTCGAATTCTGCAAGACTGGCACTATGGATCAAACAGTGGTAGGAAAATACACCATCAAAAAACATTTTTGTGCCTTACCGTTTCAGCCTGACAGTTTATTTGGCAAACAACTGTAAGATTACCAAACTGCAAACAGTAGTTTGATAATCATTACAGTAACTCATGTATGTGAGATTTATAGACCGCCTGGCCAAGTAACAGAATTGCATGATCTACCAGTTGAGGAAATGGCTAAAATGACATTGAGAGAGGAAGTTATCATTATGGGAGACTTTAATCTTCCTGATGTCAACTGGAAAACCAAAATGGCTAGCTCTGCCAGATATTCTAAATTCCCTACTGGGATTATCTCTACAACAAGTAGTTGAGGAACCAACCCAGAAGGAGGCCTTTTAAGATTTAGTATTAACAAATGGGGATTTGGTATCTTTTATTAGTCACCAGTAAGTGTGGTTTAACCCCTTAAGGACCCAGGCCATTTTCACATTAAGGACCCGAGCATTTTTTGACCACTTTCAAACATTAATAACTCTGGGATGCTTTTACTTTTCTTTCTCATTCAGAGATTGTTTTTTCGTGACATATTCTACTTTATGTTAGCGGAAAAATGTTGCCGATTTAGCATTTTTTAAAACTCTGTTTTTAAGGAAAATGGACATCCAAAATAAAATATATATTGATTCCACATATACAATATGTCTACTTTTATTAGTTCACACTGGTGGCGTCGTGTCTGCGGGGGGGGGTGCGGCCCATAGACTGGTTTGAGTGACATTGGGGCCGCTCTGCCGGTGGGTCGTTCCCCCCTGTGGGCATTGGTGTCGCGGCGGTGGTGGCCGCCGCCCGGTGCTGCGCCATTTTATGCTAGGAACGTTAGGGACCCACTCTGGATAGGTGGCCTTGACGTGGTGAGTGGGCTTGTACTTTTTGATCAAAAATGTATACTAACAACCTGTTAGTTTTTGATATTATGCTGAGAAGCAATCAGATCATTATACAAGATTGTAGATGTGCGCCATGTCTGTTTTTCTACCCGAATTCTCATCATGTCTACTTTTATGTTTGCATCATATAGTTGACATGTTTTTACTTTTGGAAGACCTCAGAGGGCTTCAAAGTTTAGCAGCAATTTTCCTATTTTTCGCAAAATTTTAAAAATTTTAATTTTGAAGTGGTTTTGAAGGTTTGAAGTGGATTTGAAGGACCTTCATATAAGAAATACCCCATAAATGACCCCATTATAAAAACTGCACCCATCAAAGTATTAAAAATGACAGTAAGTGTGTTAAAGGAGAGCAATCCCCCCAAAATTTGTAACCAAATTTCTCTTAAGTAAATACCTCATGTGTATGTTAAGTGTTCGGCGGGCGCAGTAGAGGGCTCAGAAGGGAAGGAGCGACAATGGGATTTTGGAAAGTGATTTTTTCTGAAATGGTTTTTGGGGGGCATGTCACATTTAGGAAGCCCCTATGGTGCCAGAACGGCAAAAAAAAAAAAAAAACACATGGCATTCTATTTTGGAAACTACACCCCTCAAGGCACGTAACAAGAAGGAACAGTGAGCCTTAACACCTCACAGATGTTTGACGACTTTTCCTTAAAGTTGGATGTGTAAATTATTTTTTTCTCGGTCACTCTTCATTGGGGGACACCTTACAGATGGGGTATATGCTCTTGCCACTAGTAGGCGCTGACACTAGGGAAAAAAAAGTCGGCTCCTCCCTGGCAGTATATACCAGCTACCTGCAGTGAGGTAATCAGTTTTAGCTAGTGTCAGCAGGAGGCAAGACACAGGTTTGGGAGCTCCCCAGACCTTGTCTTTTTTTTTTATCATTTTCTAGTAAGGGCTGTTTAGATTCTTTACTCCTTTTTATTTCCTTTTTTCAGGTGGGGGTTCAGGAGCATGGCACTACCTCTTCCCCCACATGCGGCTAAGGGGCACGGGTCATTAATGAATGCACTGTTAACCCCTTCCCGCCAACGGCCAGCGCCTGGGGTTGCACCTTGGGTCCAGGTCCCCCTATTTCCCTGCTCGTCTTGGACTGTAGCAGCATGACATGATGCAAGTGACTAAAAAGCTGGCTGAAGACATCTCTAGGTGAGTATGTGAAGATATGTGAGATAGGTGAGTATATTCCCCCCCCTACCAGCACAGGACTTAAGGGGTTAATATCTCTTTTGGCTATGGGCAATTTCAGGGGTAATTGGCATATCTTTATTGTTGTCGGGACTCCCACTGGTAGTCTCACCTTCAGTATTATGTCTCAGGGCAGCTGCGGACTTTTGCGGCGGCTCACTGTACTTATTTCCCCACAGTCACACCTTGCCGACCGGCGGGAGCCATAATGGCTGCCGGTAACTCTGCCCCTTTTCTTCCCTACTTCAGAGCGGGATTCTGAGTGTTAATGACGGGCTTACCCTCTCCCTGCTCTGGCGGTGCGGACTTCCTGGTTTTTTGTCCATACTCCTCCAGCCCGCTGGCCCCTTTCCAGCAGAGCACCGCTTTCCCTCTCCCGTCGCTGAAGAGCCACAGACTCGGAGTGTAGTCTCAGAGCGGGACCCAGCCGTTTCCCTGTTTCTCCTAACCAGCATCCATTATAGTGGGGGAAAAGATAGCTCCGCCATCCTCCCCCGCACAGGTGCTGGTGGCCGTGCTGCTGGACGGGGACTCGGAGCATTCCTCCGTCCCCCTCTCCCCCCACCACCATTTTCAATGGGGAAGTATTGGCTTCTATTCGCCATTTTATTTTATTTTTTGAGTTGGGGGAATGGGCATTGTTCTGCCCTCTTTCTCCTCTGCCCTGGAGGCAGACAGGTCACTCTCACAATAATAATAAGAAAAAGTGGGGGCGTGTCCTGTCATGCTGCACTGAGGACGTGTTTCTGAGGAGCTCCGTCCCTGACCGCCGTAGCACTGGGATTAACTACCTAACTATGCCTAACAGGAGGAACAAAAAGCCACACAAGGCTAGGGGAACCCCCGCTGCATCGGGGGTTCCTATTTCCAACTTCAGGACACGTCACAGGCCACGGAACACGGCGGTACCCACCATGCGCCATCTCCTACCTCACCATCTCTAGGGCCGCAGCTCCTCCCGGCGACGCCGATACCTCCAGGAGAGCGCATTCACCCTCGCTGCCGACATCGGAGGGTGAGTCCCGGAGCCCGGATTGTGTCCCCTTCGTGTCCCTGTTGGACCTGGCCTCCCCGGACTGCTCTGCACCGGTCCTGGCCTGTCAGCAGGCACCATCTCCCTGCCGGCAGAGAGCTGAGCCTGTGGCCCTGCCCCCCTTCCTTACAGCCGAACAGCAGCTGCCATTGCTAAGGCCCTGTTCACCTACGGCTGCTGCTATAAGCCCCCAGCTGGACCTTCCCGCACCTTGAGGGGCCGCTCCTCTCCCACGGCGCCCCCAGCTGTATGCCTGGACAGTGAGGACCCTGCAGAGTCAGCCACTGTAGCCCCTGACTCCCCTGCTGCCCTGGACCCCATAAGCCCAGCAGGCTCAGTGAGAGAATCCCCCTTGTTGTTTGGCTCCATGGAGCCCCAGGCACCCATGCCTGCAACGCTGATCACCCTGCTGGAACCGCGGGTGGCTGGTTTGCTTCCTCCACCGCCTGAGTCCCCTTAAGGGCCCCCTGACCCTTTCCGCCCTCCGGGGTCACCTGCTCTGGGTTGCCCGCCATCTCCAACCCCTTCCTGGGGCTCATCAAGCCTTTCCTCCTGGCAAACAGTGGGGGAGAAGGGTGCTCCTACCCCCCCACCCCGCGCCCCGATCACCTACCTGCCGTGCTGGATACAAAGCCCCCACAGGTCCCACAGCCTGCACCTCCAACTTGCTCAGCCCGTGACCCAGCACCTGTGTCCCTGCCACCTGCTGCAGCCCTCCACATACTGAGAGATCACCCGGAATTGCAGGCCCTGCTTTCTTTACTGCCATCTAAACAGGATCTTTCATCTCTAGCATCAGATTTAAAGGCGACTTGGAGGCGGGACCTCCAGGTGGTCCAGTCTGAAGTGGACTCTCTACGCTCTTCTGTGCAAGACCTCCAAGCATTCAAAACTTCCATGCAAGATACAGTGGACTCTCTCCGCTCTGACCTGGCCACCAAAGTGCATCATCACCACCTTCTACACTCAGTTTGATGACCTAGAAAATCGTAATCGCCGGAACAATATCCTGATTAGAGGCCTCCCTGAATCGATCCGACCTCAAGACCTGTTCCCTGCGCTCACTGAACTTTTCAACTCTATCCTGGATCGGCCGGCTCGTACACCTATTGACATGGACAGGGCGCATCGGGCATTGCGCCCTCCTAATCCTGACCCCCCCCTTAAGCCGAGGGATGTTATTTGCCGACTGCACTATTACACTACTAAAGAGGACATTATGCAGAGAGCCAGACAAATGCGCGACCTGGAGTTCCACGGCGCCCGTCTACAACTATTCCCTGACCTCTCACGCCACACTCTCCGACAACGGGCTGCCCTGAAACAGTTACTGACTGTCCTCCAGAACCGCAATATCCCCTACCGCTGGGGCTTCCCTTTTGCCCTCACGGTCCGGATGGACGATAGGATTGTGACCCTACGTCGTCCCTCTGAACTGCCCCTATTTCTTCAAACTGGGACTGCCTCCTATGGACTTGCCCCAATTGGCTGAACTTCTTCAGGACCCGTACTTGCAACTCCCCACAGATGTGACGCCGGGGATTGTCACCGTTCTGAATCCGGCTACTCCCCGCCCTCAGAGATCCCGCAGATGACCCCGAAGCACCTCACACTCCCTGCGGAGCTCCCAGCGGTCACAGTGATCTACCCCACCTGTAGTTGTTGGTCTTCACTGCTGTGACGTGTTTGGTGCGAACTGCCCCGTGCGGACCTTACATGTAGGCTCCTAGCCTATGGCACATTGCACTCCCGTCCACCTGACCTAACCCTGCAGCCGACAAGACTGATGAGTATTTTTATGTTCTTGTGATCTTCCTGTTTTTGCATTACCCGATTGTCATCTTTCCCACTTGCAATTGTTATCTGCTGTTATTTATACCTGGCGGTCATACAGATTTTGATAGTCTATGTTCCCATTTTTTTTTCCTCCTTTGCATTGCCCTATTTTTTGACGTGGTTCTCACAATCTGTATTACCTTGCACTCTATAACCGCCCCCAGTAGGTTGTTGGTAGATTTACTTTTCTACCCTGTTTTTGCCTCAGGCTACTTTGCTAGATATGTAGAAATTATAAATATAAAATATTTATGTGAACCAGTCCTCAAAAGCACAGGGGAGAGAAAAAGGAAAAGACTAGTGGAGATGGGATCCAAGAAATGGTCTTTATTATATAAAAAGGATATATATGACCAATCGCCTAGCAGGGCCCTTGCTAAAGGCGAATGGAATATACTTCAGTAGCTACTGAAGAAAAGGCCCGCGGCCTTGAAACGCGTCTAGCCCATTATCTGCACCTTATCCATAAGTGTATATCACTTCAAATAGACTGTATCTGCCATATTCCAATTGCAACAGCTGGATGCCCGCGATTCCGGGACCACTGCTGCACGCGCGCTGTTAGCACCTTATTCATACGTGCAATCCGCACCACCTGTTACCTGCATCCTCTCACAGCCCCGGTTGGCAGAGTTACTCCTGGACATCATCCTCCCCAAGGCCGGACGCCTCCCGTGCCAGCCCAGGACACTCGGACCCCCGGAGATTCAGCCATTCACCCAGCATACCACCCAGGCGGGCATTGATATCCAGAGTGTCGGACTCAGCCGTGCCAGCCCGGACCTGAGGACTCCAAAGGAGGGTGAGTGGTGCTGTGCACCGAGACTTGACATCTTCATCGCTGACAGTGTTTGCCACATTGTCTGCATTACCTGTCCATGAATTTCCTATTGTAGCTATTGTCGCTACACTCACTACCATATACCGTTACTCCGGACACACCCAAACTAATTGTGACTTTTCATTTTGGACATTTCTTGTGGATTTTTCATTGAAATATCCCTATGAATTATATGGACTGAGAACGTTTTCTCCTGATATATGCAGCAGATATTTAATTAATGAATTTTCTTTGGTGCTACTTACCCATCATATTTATTTCATTTTAATCCTACTATATTCTGTATTTTTTATTATATCTATTTTTTACCCAGTATATTCCATTCGCCTTTAGCAAGGGCCCTGCTAGGCGATTGGTCATATATATCCTTTTTATATAATAAAGACCATTTCTTGGATCCCATCTCCACTAGTCTTTTCCTTTTTCTCTCCCCTGTGCTTTTGAGGACTGGTTCACATAAATATTTTATATTTATAATTTCTACATATTACATTAGGCCTTTTGGGTGAAGGCAACACCTTTAACCTCAAGCACATTATTTCTTTTATCCTAAGTGAGCTACACATATTTTACATTTCCTATTTACCTTTGCTAGATACCTTGCGCACCCATATATAGTGCGCTTTACCTTCCTACTCCTCCTTTCCTGTTTTCCCTCTCTCCCTTCTCCCCACTCGTACCCCTATCCCTGATACTTCCCTACTCCCTGGCCTATCCACCTCCTCTCCTAGATAGCCTCACGCCCCCACTCCAACACGCTGCAACGGTCATGTCCTCGCTTAACATTACATCCTTGAATGCGGGGAAGCGAGCGAAGCTGCTCTACCACCTACACAAGCAGAGGTCCCAGATAGTATGTTTACAAGAAACACACTTTCGCAGCGACCAGCTAGCGGGATTCCGTAATCGGTACTTCCTGATGTGGTACCATAGCAGCTCCCCCTCCCAGAAAGTCAAGGGTGTAGCGATCTTTTTCCATAAATCACTGCCAGTACAGATTTTGGATACTCGCACTGACCAAGATGCTCGCTATGTGTTTATTAAATGTTCCATTCAGGGCCGTAAATATACAGTGGTGAACATTTAGGCACCGAATCATGGTCAACGGACGTTCCTAGAGAAAACACTAGAGGACCTCAACGAGTTCTCTAAAGGTATGTTGATAGTGTGTGGGGACTTCAATGTCGCCCTTAACCCGGCCCTGGACACCTCATCGGGCTCTAGTACACTCTCCTTTGCAGCGTTGAAGGGCATCAAGAGGACACTGCACAGGCACCAATTGTGTGATGCTTGGCGTCTCCTGGACCCCAATGAACGTGATTATTCTTTCTTTTCACATGCCAGGGGAGTGTACTCCAGACTCGACTATATACTGGTTTCCCATCACCTCCTCCCCGCACTAATCTCATGCACAATTGACCCGATGTCCTTATCGGATCATGCACCGGTCTCCTGCTCTCTGTCACTCCCTGCTCTACCCAAGAGGGAATTCACGTGGCGTCTTAATGAGATGCTCTTGTTGGATCCCCTCTGTTTAACGGACCTGAAATCTGTCATGGCCTCCTTCTCCCTGGACCATGCTGCTGACACCACGCTGCCTCAAAATCAATGGGAAGCACTAAAATGTGTCCTTAGAGGAGTCTTGATTCAGCATGGTGCCAGACGCAAACGTGAGACCGCTGACAAATTAAAAACTCTCCTATCTCAACTCCATACTATGGAGATCCGCCATAAGCGGACGCTCGCTGAGGACTATCTGTGGGACCTCCTCATAGTGCGCAAAGAGATTCAAGTCCTTATTGACAAGAAACATAACAGATTTCGACAACATTGTTCTGCCACCCACTATGAATGGGGTAACAAGGCGGGTCGCCTCCTTGCTAGGGCCTTGAGGGATAAGAGAGCTGCCCTTTTTGTCCCCTCAATTAAGAACCCCCAAGGTAGATTAGAACACCTTACCTCTAATATACTCCATTGTTTCCATTCTTATTATTCTGAACTGTATGATCTATCTGGTGTGGGCGGGACTCCAACTCCCCCGCCGCATGAGATAACCTCGTACCTTCACTGTACGGCCCTGCCTTCCCTGTCGTCTGAGGTTGTGACTAGCTTGGAGGATCCCTTTACTGCTGAGTAACTGGACCTAGCCATTTCCTCCTCCCCCTCAGGTAAATCCCCAGGACCTGATGGTTACACCGCCCGGTTCTATAAAACGCTTAAAACCGAAATCTCCACCTTCCTTCTATCCGCTTTAATGCGGTCACCCCCTCCTCTGGCTTCCCTGATTCATTCCTGGCAGCGTATATTACGGTAAACCCGAAGGAGGGCAAAGATCCCAATCTTTGCCAGAGTTATCGCCCCATCTCCCTACTAAATATAGACGCCAAGCTCTACGCTAAACTATTGGCTCTCTGCCTCACCCCCCTCTTGGAGTCCCTAGTACACCTGGATCAGGTGGGGTTTATCCCTTCTAGAGAAGCCCGCGACAACACTCTCAAAACCTTTACCCTACTTCACCATGCACAATCCTCTAATTTCCCCTGTATGGTGTTGTCCCTGGATGCTGAAAAAGCCTTTGACTGGGTGGGCTGGGACTAAATAGGGGGAGTGCTGCGACACTTGGGCCTGGGGCCCATGGCCCTAGGTCGTATTTTAGCCCTATACCTTAATCCCACGGCTAGGATTAGAATCAACGGGTCCCTTTCCTCCCCAGTATTGATCTGCAACGGTACCCGGCAGGGATGCCCCCTCTCCGTGTATTGGTTATGGAGCACTTGCTTCAAGCCATCAGACTTGATAACATTCGTGGCATACCGATTGGAGATTTGCATGTTAAATGCTCTGCATTTGCAGACGATCTGCTCCTTTATATCTCCACTCCTGAAACATCAATCCCCGCTCTGATGTCAGCGTTGGAGGACTTCAGTGTTCTCCGCAATTATAAAATCAATATCTCCAAGAGCGTTGCCATGAATGTCTCCCTCGACCCCGCCCAGGCCCTCGGGTTGCAAGGACTGTACCCCTTCTCCTGGCACCCCTCCTCGTTCTGCTACCTTGGTGTACTGGTCCCCAAAGACCTTTCGCAAATAGTGGAGCTGAACCTCACCCACCTGATAGCCAGATTTAAGGGTGACCTCGCGAAGTGGGACCGAAAGGATTTCTCGTGGATAGGGCGTATCAATATCTTAAAGTTCCAGACTCTGCCAGTGACACTCTCGCGCGCTTATTTTAAACCCCTGGCCGCGCTATTCTCTAATTTTGTGTGGTCCAATGGACGACATCGCCTCTCCCAGACTGTCCTGGCGCAGCCTAAAACAGATGGGGGTTTAGCCTTCCCCGACCCGTACACATATTATATAGCCGCGCTTGCGACCCGCGTACTCGACGGGTTCCATGCCACTTCAACTAAACTGTGGGTCCAAGTGGTCTGCATGGATTTCTCTGCCGCCTGTTACTTCTCCAAGGGCTGAAGTGTCTATGGCTGCAGTTCCGGTACCTCTCTGCTAGTGCCTGGTGTCCGGTGGTGTGACCTGGCCCAGTTATTGCTATCTGACTGTGTCCCCTTTATCACCAGCGCCTGGAGGGGCACTCATTTCGCCATACCGTTTTCTACACAGTTTCCTTCCGCTGTCGGTCTCCCATCTCTGGGCCCCCGCGTGAAACTGTCTTGAGGGTTCCTGCAGGCAAGGGTCGACTGACAGCCAGTCTTCGTCTGCATGGTCTCCTACACCACCGGGTCGCCCATAAGTTCGGCCGCACTCCTGTGTTCCACTGTCTGGGGGAGGTTTCAAAGAAGTGTTCCTGTGTGCTCAGGAATCCTCCATCTGTCAGCCGGACGACTGTCTCCATAGTTTTCTGCTACATCTAGTAAAATACCATACACTTCCCACTGTGTGGTGGAAGTTCTGGTAACCCACTACTTCGGTGTAGTCCCGAGTGGGTCTCCCCAGTGTTGCTCCGTGAGCCCTCTGCAATGTGCCACATGCTGATTAGTGGTGTTTCCTATTTTATCAGGTCCCTCTCATATGCCTGCCACTCTCATGGCTTCAGACTCGTAGCCCATTTTTAGTGTGTGGTTCTGGATGCGGATGCGGTGTGCCCATGGTCTCTATGCCAGGTAGCCAGACTGTGCCTGCATGGCTTTCGATTTCACCAGGTCATCTCCCCATTCCTGCCACTTTCGTGGCCGCAGTCCCGTGACTCCTTCCATGTGAAGTTCAACACAGTGTGCCTATGGGTTCATGGGACCTCTTATGGGTCTGCATGTTTCCTGCCCCACATGCATCCCTCATCTCTTGCATCTGTGACAGCAGTCCAGGGGTGTAGCACCATTAGGATCTGGGGCGTGGGCATCTCCTGCAGGTTCCATGGCTTTTCATGGCTACAGCTGCACTCTGTTTCCCTTTTCTAGGAATACCACGTTGGACTGCTAGGAGCATGGTGGTAACACACCATTGGGTGCTGTGTGTTTTCCATTCAGCCAGACTTTGGGATGTCTGCGGTTTCCTTCTGGTCTACAGTTTGGTTCCTCTCTACTATCGTGAGGCAACCATTTATGTGTCCCTATGTATGCTAGGTCCTCTGCACATGTAGAGTCCTCCCTCCCTTCTGCTCGGTGTGGTGTGCCTCGGGCCTTCCTGTGAGCCTGCTGGGGAGTCACAGTGAGTTTAGCCCCTCCCTATGCCTCCATGTACTTTTCCGGGGTTTCGGTCCGGGATGGCTCAGGCACCTACTAGGTTGCCTTCGTCACTGTCTGGCATGGCTCTCAACATGCCTTGTATTGTTGCACAGCTCCAGTGTGAAGGGTTTATATCCCTCTGGGTTCACATGGTGGCTCCTCCAGACAGCCATGGGTTGTCGCTGGGCCTAAGGGCTACGTCCACTCAGTACTTGTTCCGTGGCTGTGGGGCAGCATTTACCTGCTCCTACAGTGCTTGGTGCACCTTGCCAGTCCCCTTTCTACAGGGGGTATGGGGATCAGGGTGCTAGGCATGAGTCAGTACCTAAGTTTTCTCTCGTCCACCATTGTTTCCCTCCACTAGGGGGACTATTTTGTTGAGGTTTTTTTTTTTACGCCAAGATGTTGCCATCTCTCTTTTTCACACTATATAGGGGTATCTGACTGGGCCCTTGGTTTTTCGCTGAGAGCAATCAACAGAGTTTTTTTTTTTTTTTTTTTGCCGTCCAGCCTTGAGTGCTTACTATTCACCATTGCAGCCTGGCTCTTTTTCAGTTTTATGGTTCTCTTCTGCTGCTTTCGCAGCCTCGGCTCTCCTCTGGTGGGAGGAGTTTATGTCCCTTTATATGGCCGGTGTCAGCTGGTCTAGCCACCTTCTGTTGTTTCGGGTTCCACCATTGCTTTTTTTTTTCCTCCCTCGGAGCAACCTCCCTGGAAGGATGTGTTCTTCATTCCCTTTTGGTTTGTGTCAGTTTATACTGCCAGAGTCTGTGAGTTCCAGCTGGGTTATTTATTGTTTCCCCTATGTGTCCGTTCTGGCGGGATGTTTCTTTGGAGTGCTCTGGTCCGCTTGGACCTCTAGGGTCCAACACCGGTTGGTCACCTTGGCTTGGACTCTGTCCTAGGATGCTGTGGCTTGCCTTCCTTTCAGACCGCTGTTCCGGTTCTTTGGGCCTTAGTGATGAATACGGTCTCAGGCATGTGTAGTCATCTGACCCGAACTCCTCCGTTGTCCGTGGAGTTTTCACGGACGTCGGTTCAGGGGTGAGTATTCCATTACGGGTCCGTCTTACAAATGGCTCAGACCTCTCCAGTTTCCAGGTCGGTCTCTCAGGTATCCGGGATTTCCCCCTTTCAGGGCCTTCCACTCTTTTTTCCTTCAGGGTCCAGGTCCTCCTGAGATAGAGGGCGTGAAGGTCTTCCGGATTACACCAGTGCTGCTACTATCGCCTTCCAGGTGCTCACGGCGGGCCCCTGAGTCTGGGGTTTTTGGGTCTGCTGCAGTTCTGTTCTTTGTTCTCTGCACCAAACCTCTCCAGAGTAGATTACATATTTATTTTTTTCCTGTAGTTTCTGGTCTCCACCTCCTGTGGAGATCAGGCATACACTGATCTCCCTGTGGTATTCCTGGGACTTTTTTCCTATCAGCTTCTGGGATGGTTTCGGCCGATGTGGCTTCCTGGTTGACCCTTTCTGGCCTCTCCATAGGGACCGGGTGTCTTGAGTCTACAAAGGACGGTCACTTCTTTTGGCGTCCTAGTCGATCTCCATGGGATCTTCTGGGAGCTCGATTTCTGGGCCTAGTTTCTCTGGCCTGGGGGCACGTCTGCAGGCCTTGTTGGTCTCGGGAGCTCAGTCTCGGGACTGACTCCTTTTCTCTGGTGGTTGGTTTTTCCCTCCCTATGGGACTGCTTTGGTACATCCCATCTGTAAGGTGACCCCCAATGAAGAGCGACCGAGAAAAGGAGTTTTTTTTTTGGTGCTTACCGTAAAATCTCTTTCTCGTAGCCTTCATTGGGGGACACCGCAACCACCCATTTCTTCATCTTTTTTCCGGATTACTTTTTCCGGTTCTTGGGTTGTTTATCCGGGATTCCTTTCTAGGATCCTTCGGACGTGTCTTGTTGGCTTCTCCTACTGCTTTCTGACAAAACTGATTACTTCACTGCAGGTGGGCGGGTATGTCCTGCCAGGGAGGAGCCAACTTTTTTTTTCCTAGTGTCAGCGCCTCCTAGTGGCAAGAGCATATACCCCATCTGTAAGGTGTCCCCCAATGAAGGCTACGAGAAAGATTTTACGGTAAGCACAAAAAATCTCCTTTTCTTTTTTTTCACTAAAATGCAGGTTTTCCCCCAAATCTTACATTTTTACAAGAGGTAATAGGAGAGAATGCCCCCCCCCCCCCCCAAAAATGTGTAACCCCATCTCTTCTGAGTATGGAAAATACCCCATGTGTGGACGTCAAGTGCACTGCGGGTGCACTTCAATGCTCAGAAGAGGAGTCGTCACATTTAGCTTTTGGAAAGAAAATTTTAGCTGAAATGATTTTTGGGGGGCATGTTGCATTTAGGAAGCCCCTTTGGTACCAGAACAAAAATAAAACTCCACATGGCATACTATTTTGGAAACTACTCCCCTCAAGGAACTTAATAAGGGGTACAGTGAGCCTTAACACCCCACAGGTGTTTGACAAAACATTTTTGTTTCCTCTAACTCCTACCTGTCCCTTTACTGTAAACTCACCCTGACTACAAAGCTTTTCTTCAGCCCTGAGGGGCACAGATCTTGGTAGAGGGGCGGGGTCCCTGGCTCTTTCTCTCAGTTTTGCCCGCTGACTGAGCTCGGTGGGCGAGCAGAGCTGAGCGACCAATAGCAGTGCTCCTGCACGGGATCGCCACCTCCCCCCAGCAAAAGGAGGTGATTGGGGGTGTATAGTACACTGCCAATCACCTTCTAATTCCGGGTCATCGGGTCACACGTGACCTGTATGTCCGGAATCGCCGCAGATCGCCGGTGTGAATTCACTGGCAATCTGCAATGGGGTGGTCTCAGGACCCCCCTCGGCATTGTCACAGGATGCCTGCTGAATGATTTCAGCAGGCATCCCGTTCCGGTCCCCACCCGAAGCGCGGCAGGAACCAAAATTACCACGAGCGTATAGGTACGCCCGGGGTCCTTAACCTCTTAAGAACGCAGGGCGTACCTGTTCGCCCTGCGCCCGGTCCCGGTGTTTAAAATGGGGTCACGCCGTGACCCCGCAGCACACCGGGTCGGTCCCAGATGCTATTTATAGCCGGGACCCTGGTCGGTGCCGCGCGCTATTAACCCTTCAGACGCGGCAACGCTTCCCGGCAGCTCAGTCGGGCTGATCGGGACTATCGCGATAAAATCGAGATGTCCCGATCAGCTAGGACGCGAGTGGAGGCCCCCTTACCTTGCTTTGTCGCGTCCGATGGGCGTTTGATTGCTCCAAACCTGAGCTACAGGCTTGAGCAATCGAGCCTCTATCTCGCTGATCCATGCAAAGCTATGGCTTTGCAGTGATCAGATTAAAAGATCAGTGTGTGCAGTGTTATAGCCCCCTATGGGAGCTATAACACTGCAAAAGAAAGTGAAAAAAAAGTTAACAAACGTAATTTAACCCCTTCCCTAATAAAAGTTTGAATCACCCCCCTTTTCCCATAAAAAAAAAAAAAAAAACTGTGTAAATAAAAATAAACATATGTGGTATCGCCGCGTGCGGAAATGTCTGAACTATTAAATTATGTAGTTAATTAAACTGCACGATCAATGGCGTACGCGCAAAGAAATTCAAAAGTCCAACTGGCCAGGTCAGTGCTGGTAACACATCATGTAATGCACTGAACTGGCTTAATGTAGAGATGGTACAAGGTAAGTTAAGTGATATAAATGTAAGCAAATCCCCAGGACCGGATGGACTACACCCAAGAGTTCTTAGAGAGGTAAGTTCAGTAATATATGTACCCCTGTTCATGATATTTAGAGATTCTCTGGTGTCTGGTATTGTGCCAAGGGACTGGCGCAAGGCGAATGTGGTGCCAATCTTCAAAAAGGGCTCTAGGTCTTCCCCAGGAAACTATAGACCGGTAAGTTTAACGTGCATTGTGGGTAAATTGTTTGAAGGACTTATAAGGGATTACATACAGGAATACATAGGGGATAATTGTATTATAAGTGATAGCCAGCATGGGTTTACTAAGGATAGAAGTTGTCAAACCAATCTAATTTGCTTTTATGAAGAGGTGAGTTTGATACTGTCCCTCATAGACGTCTGACAGGTAAGTTAAGGTCTTTGGGTTTGGAAATTTTAGTTTGTAACTGGATTGAACACTGGCTCATGGATCGTACCCAGAGAGTGGTGGTCAATGATTCGTACTCTGATTGGTCCCCGGTTATTAGTGGTGTACCCCAAGGTTCAGTACTGGGCCCGCTGTTGTTTAATTTTTTCATCAATGATATAGAGGATGGTATTAACAGCTCTGTTTCTATCTTTGCAGATGACACCAAGCTTTGTAGCACGGTACAGTCTATAGAGGATGTGTATAGGTTACAAGATGACTTGGATAGACTAAGTGTCTGGGCATCCACTTGGCAAATGAGGTTCAATGTGGATAAATGTAAAGTTATGCATCTGGGTACTAATAACCTGCATGCATCGTATGTCTTAGGGGGGATTAAACTGGCAGAGTCACTGGTAGAGAAGGATCTGGGTGTACTTGTAGATCACAGACCACAGAATAGCATGCAATGTCAGGCTGCTGCTTCCAAAGCCGGCAGGATATTGTCATGTATCAAAAGAGGCATGGACTCAAGGGACAGGGACATAATACTCCCCCTTTATAAAGCATTGGTACGGCCTCACCTGGAATATGCTGTTCAGTTTTGGGCACCTGTCCATAAAAGGGACACTGCGGAGTTGGAAAGGGTGCAGAGACACGCGACTAAACTAATATGGGGCATGGAACATCTTAGCTATGAGGAGCGATTAAAGGAGTTACAATTGTTTAGTCTTGAGAAGAGACGTTTAAGGGGGATATGATAAACGTATATAAGTATATTAATGGCCCATACAAAAAATATGGAGAAAAACTGTTCCAGGTTAAACCCCCCCAAAGGACGAGGGGGCACTCCCTCCGTCTGGAGAAGAAAAAGTTTAGTCTCAAGGGGCGACACGCCTTCTTTACCGTGAGGACTGTGAATTTATAGAACGGTCTACCTCAGGAACTGGTCACAGCAGGAACAATTAACAGCTTTAAAACAGGATTAGATACATTCCTGGAACAAAATAAAGATTAATGCTTATGAAGAAATATAAAATCTCATCCCTTCCCCAATATCGCGCCACACCCCTACCCCTTAATTCCCTGGTTGAACTTGATGGACATATGTCTTTTTTCGACCGTACTAACTATGTAACTATGTAACTATGTAACATAGCGTATTTTTGGTCACTTTTTATATCATCAAAAAATTAATAAAAAGCAATCAAAAAGTCTGATCAATACTAAGATGGTATCGATAAAAACTTCAGAACACAACGCAAAAAATTAGCCCTCATACTGGTCCGTACGTGGAAAAATAAAAGTTTTATAGGGGTTAGAAGATGAGAATTTATAACGTATACATTTTCCTGCATGTAGTTATTTTTTTCAGAAGTACGTCAAAATCAAACCTATATAAGTAGGGTATCATTTTAACCGTATGGACCTACAGAATAAAGATAAGGTGTCATTCAATGCACTGCGTAGAAACGGAAACCCCCAAAAGTTATAAAATTAAATTTTTTCTTCAATTTTGTCGCACAATGATTTTTTGTTCCGTTTCACTGTGGATTTTTTGGTAAAATGACTAATTTCACTGCAAAGTAGAATTGGTGGTGCAAAAAATAAGCCATCATATGGAATTTTATGTGCAAAATTGAAAGCGTTATGATTTTTAGAAGGTGATGAAGAAAAAATGAAAATGCAAAAACAGAAAAACCCTGCATCCTTAAGGGGTTGTATGCCCTAGGTCCTTAACCCCTTAAGGACCAGGCCAATTTTCACTGTAGGACCAGAGCGTTTTTTGCACATATGACCACTGTCACTTTAAGCATTAATAACTCTGGGATGCTTTTACCTTTCATTCTGATTCTCAGAATGTTTTTTCGTGACAGATTCTACTTTGTTAGTGGTAAAATTTTGTCGATACTTGCATCATTTCTTGGTGAAAAATTCCAAAATTTGATGAAAAAATAGAAAATTTTGCATTTTTCCAACTTTGAAGCTCTCTGCTTGTAAGGAAAATAGACATTCCAATTAAATTACATTTTGATTCACAAATACAATGAGGGGCATTTACTAAGGGGTTTAGTCATTTTTTTCTGACTTTTTGGCGCAATTGCTCCTACCCTATTGTTGGTGCAACTTTCTCTAGCAAGAGCTAGAAAGTAAAAAAAAAATTCCCGCTTGATTTACGCAAGTTTTCATTTTTTACTTGCAGTGGTCAGGTATTTATTAACTGAGACAGTCGCAGTTGCGCAATAGACTGTCACAACGGCCGTAAAAATTTACTAAATTTACTCCAGCTCCAACATGGAGCAGGAAAAGCTACTGCCGCCCGGGCTCCGACATACTTTCTCCCCACTACCCTAACTGCGCTACCGGGACACTGCAGTGATTTACATCCCACCCCTCTCACCTGCCAGCGCCACACAACTCCACAACTCCCATCTGTCTGCTGTTGCAAGACTACAAGTCCCAGCAGGCCCTTACAGTGAGGACACGCTGGGAGTTGTAGTCTTGTAGCAGCGGGAGCTAAGCGGCGCGGGCGGGAGACAAGGGGGGGGGATATCAGTGTCCCCATAAGTGAGGGTAGCGGGGAGGCTGCACTGTAATGTCAGCCCGGGTTCCTGCCCTGAGAGCCAAAGGCTTTGGCTGTCAGGGTATCCTGGGTCTTGTAGTTTTGCAACAGCTGGAGGGCCACAGTTTGCAGACCACTGGTTTGTGGTCTGTAAACTTTAGTCCTCCAGCTGTTGCAAAACTAAACAGCTGAAGGGGACCGGCGAAGACGTTCACTTACCCTTCCGAGGCTCCAGCGACAATCGGTGACGGAGATCGTCGGGCGGCACTGTCGCTCAGCGCTGGATCCCACAGAAGCCGGTAAGTTGCCCAAGCCCTAAAACAGTGTTTCCCAACCAGGGTGCCTCCAGATGTTGCAAGACTACAACTCCCAGCATGCCTGGACACCCTTTGGCTGTCCAGGCATGCTGGGAGTTGTAGTTTTGCAACATCTGGAGGCACCCTTGTTGGGAAACACTGGCCTAAAACAGTGTTTCCCAACCAGGGTGCCTCAAGATGTTGCAAGACTACAACTCCCAGCATGCCTGGACACCCTTTGGCTGTCCAGGCATGCTGGGAGTTGTAATTTTGCAACATCTGGAGGCACCCTGGTTGGGAAACACTGGCCTAAAACAGTGTTTCCCAACCAGGGTGCCTCCAGATGTTGCAAAACTACAACTCCCAGGTTGGGAAACACTGTGCCCGGCCTACGCCCCACCTTACTATAAGGGCATGCTGGGAGTTGTAGTCCTGCAGCTGGGGGCAGGGGACAAGCTTGTCACTTGCCCACACATCTCCTGCACCACACAACTACAACTCCCTGCATGTCCTTACTGTAAGGGCATGCTGGCAGTTGTAGTCGTGCGGGGCGGGAGATGTGTGAGCAGGTGATAATAAATGTACTAACCTATTTTTTTTTTTTCTTCTCATTTCAGATTCGTATATCCTGTGGACTCCTTCGGATTCGGTGGACTACTTCGATGACCAGCGTTTTTCTTTGTTTGATTTTAATAAAATGGTTAACGAGGGCTTGTGGGGGAGTGTTTTTTTGTAGTAAAAAAATTTTTAAACCTGTTTTGTTTTTTTACTTACTTTACTAGCCAGACTTAGTAGTGGAAGCTGTCTTATAGACCGAGTCAATTACTAAGCTGGGCTTAGCGTTAGCCACAAAAACAGCTAGCGCTAACCCCCTATTATTACCCCGGTACCCAACGCCACAGGGGTGCCGGGAAGAGCTGGTACCAACAGGCCCGGAGCATCAAAAATGGCGCTCCTGGGCCTAGGCAGTAACAGGCTGGCGTTATTTAGGCTGGGGAGGGCCAGTAACAATGGTCCTCGCCCACCCTGGTAACGTCAGGCTGTTACTGTTTGTGTTTTTTTTTTTTTTTTTATATTTAAAAAAAAAAACGCATAGGGTCCCCCCTATTTTCATTCTCAGCCAAATACCAACCAAACAGTAACAGCCTGACATTACCAGGGTGGGCGAGGACCATTGTTACTGGCCCTCCCAAGCCTAAATAACGCCAGCCTGTTACCGCCTAGGCCCAGGAGCGCAATTTTTGACGCTCCGGGCCTGTTGGTACCGGCTCTTCCCGGCACCCCTGTGGCGTTGGGTACCGGGGTAATAATTGGGGGTTAGCGCTAGCTGTTTTTGTGGCTAACGCTAAGCCCGGCTTAGTAATGGACTCCGTCTATAAGACAGCTTCCCCTACTCTAAGCCTGTCTAGTAAAGTAAAAAAACAAAAACACAACAGGTTTAAAAAAAAATTTATTACAAGAAAAAACACTCCCCCACAAGCCCTCGTTAACCATTTTATTAACATCAAGCAAAGAAAAACGCTGGTCGTCGAAGTAGTCCACAGAATCCGAAGGAGTCCACAGGATACACGGATCTGTAGAAGAAGTAACAAAACAAAAAAAAGACAAAAAAAGTGTAAGTACATTTAGGGAGAAAAAAAACAGTGTTAAAAAAAATTTAATAAACACACACACACTAAACGCTGTTTACCACTATTCTGAGCCATGACTACAATTTAGTTATTGAATTATTTAGATGAGGTGAAAAAGCTAAAAAAAAAAAAACCCTCAAAAACAAAAGATCCAGAAGGAAACCTAGCAGCCAAACCTATTCAGACAGCAGGAAAAAGGAACAGACTATTTTTTCTACTACATGAAGTAAATTTCCCACTTTTGCCTATGTGTGCCAAATTTATTAACACCGTGCAACAATTTTGTAAATTTGTCGCACATAGTCAAAAATGAAGTAGAAAAAAACACGGTAAAAACCAGACTACATAGTAAAAGATTAGTAAATGCCCCTCGTAATGTCTACTTTATGTTTGCATCATAAAGTTGCCATGTTTTTACTTTTGGAAGACATCAGAGGCTTTCAAAGTTTAGCAGCAATTTTCCAATTTGTCACAAAATTTTCTAAATCTGAATTTTTTATGGACCAGTACAGGTTTGAAGTGGATTTGAAGGGCCTTCATATTAGAAATACCCCATAAAAGACCCCATTCTAAAAACTGCACCCCTCAAAGTATTGTAAATGACATTCAGTAAGTGTGTTAACCTTTAAGGTGTTTCACAGGAATAGCAGCAAAGTGAAGGAGAAAATTCAAAATCTTTATTTTTTACACTCGCATGTTCTTGTAGACCCAGTTTTTGAATTTTTACAAGGGGTAAAAGGAGAAAAATCCTCTCAAAATTTGTAACCCAATTTCTGTCGAGTAAAGAAATACCTAATGTGTATGTTAAGTGTTTGTCGGGCGCAGTAGAGGGCTCAGAAGGGAAGGAGCGAAAATGGGATTTTGAGAGTGAGTTTTTCTGAAATGGTTTTTGGGGGGCATGTCACATTTAGGAAGCCCCTATGGTGCCATAACAGCAGAAAACCCACACCTATTTTGGAAACTACACCCCTCAAGGCAAGTAACAAGGGGTCCAGTGACGACTTTTCGTTGAAGTCGGATGTGTAAATGAAAAAAAAATGTTTTCACTAAAGTGCAGTTTTTTCCCAAATTTACCATTTTTACAAAGGGTAGTGGGAGAAAATGCCCCCCAAAATTTGTAACCCCATCTCTTCTGAGTATGGAAACACCCCATTTTAGGACGTAAAATGCCCTGCGGGCGCACTACAATGCTCAGAAGAGGAGTCACATTTGGCTTTTGGAAAGCAAATTTTGCTGAAATGTTTGTTTGGGGGCATGTCACATTTAGGAAGCCCCTATGGTGCCAGAACAGCAAAAACTACACCCCTTAAGGAACAAGGGGTACAGAGAGCCTTAACACCTCACAGGTGTTTAACAACTTTTTGTTAAAGTTGGATGTGTAAATGAAAAAAAAACTTTTTTGTACTAAAATGCAGTTTTTTCCCCAAATTTTACATTTTTACAAGGGGTAATAGGAGAAAATGACCTCCAAAATGTGTAACCCCATTTCTTCTGAGTATGGAAATACCCCATGTGGGGACGTGAAGTGCTCTGCTGGCGCACTGCAATGCTCAGAAGAGAGGGAGCGCCATTGAGCTTTTGGTAAGAGAATTTGTTTGGAATGGAAGTCAGGGGCCATGTGCGTTTACAAAGCCCCCCATGGTGCCAGCACAGTGGACCCCCCCACATGTGACCCCATTTTGGAAACTACACCCCTCACAGAATTTAATAAGGGGTGCAGTGAGCATTTACACCGCACTGGCGTTTGACAGATCATTGGAACAGTGGGCTGAGCAACTGAAAAATTACATTTTTCATTTTCACAGATCACTGTTCCAAAAATCTGTTAGACACCTGTGGGGTGTAAATGCTCACTGTACCCCTTATTACATTCCGTGAGGGGTGTAGTTTCCAAAATGGGGTCACATGTTGGGAGGGTCTTTTGTTCTGGCACTATGGGGGCTTTGTAAACACACGTGGCCTTCAATTCAGGACAAATTTTCTCTTCAAAAGCCCAATGGCGCTCCTTCTCTTCTGAGCATTGTAGTTCGTCCGCAGAGCACATTACATCCACATATGGGGTATGTTCTTACTCAGAAGAAATGGGGTTACACATTTTTGGGGGCTTTCTTCCTATTTTCCCTTGTGAAAATGAAAACCAGCCTTTTTGTGAAATTTTTTTTTTCATTTTCCCATCCAACTTTAATGAAAATTCGTCAAACACCTGTGGGGTGTTAAGGCTCACTATACCGCTTGTTACATTCCGTGAGGGGTGTAGTTTCCAAAATGGGGTCACATGTGGGTATTTATTTTTTTGTGTTTGTCAGAACCAAGGGGTTAAGTATTAGAAAAAAAAAGTGTGGGAACTCACCCAAGATTTCTGATACTACACCCCCCCCCCCCCTCGCAACGTCACGTTCCGCCGTCACTCCCAATCCCATAGACTTGCATTAAGGGGACAGGCCGTGACATCAAGTTTGCTCTGTGCAGTGATGACAGCAGGGTGCCACAGCCTAGATCGCAGGGGTCCCCTGTGGCGGGACCCCCGCGATCAGACATCTTATCCCAAATCCTTTGGATAGATAAGATGTCTAGGGGGGGGGAGTACCCCTTTAAGTACCAGGGCACCAAGATGTATATTTACATCCAATGGGGGAGTTTTATTAAAACCTGTGCAGAGGATAAGTTGACCAGTTGCCCATAGCAACCAATCAGATCGCTTCTTTATTTATTTATTTTTTTTAAAAGGCCTCTGATAATGAAAGCAACGATCTGATTGGTTGCTATGGGCAACTGCTCCACTTTTCCTCTGCACAGGTTTTTATATATCTCCCCCAATGTTCTTAAGGGGTTATAATTCTGTTAATACACTAACAAAACCTCCTTAAGTCCCGATCATCATGATAACACACTGTAAGAAACCTCCTCATGTAATCTTCTTAGGACACACTGTAACAAACCTCCTTGTGTAATCTCCTTACTACTGGGGTGACACACTGTAACAAACCTCCTCCTCATGTAATCTCCTTACTACTGGGGTGACACACTGTAACAAACCACCTCCTCATGTAATCTCCTTACTACTGAGGTGACACACTGTAACAAACCACCTCCTCATGTAATCTCCTTACTACTATGGTGACTCATTGTAACAAATCTCCTTTAATGTAATTACCTTACTGGAGTGACATGTGACATGTCTCCTCCAGCTCAGCCCCGCCTCCTCCACAGCATCACACAGGTCCTTCAACCACGTTCTCTCCTTTTCCTCCACAGCTAAGCTCCGCCCCCAACATGTGATGGTGACATCATCACAGGTCCTACATCTCCAGCATCTAGCAGTTCGGGACAGGGGAGGAGACGGAGGGAGGGTAAGAATAATTCAGAGGTCTGTCCTGCATGACTAATGTAACAAAGACAGCGTTCCTCCTGTGGAAAAAGCATAGGAACGCCGTTACTGTAGGACTCGAGCCCTGTCAGAACCGCTGTAAAATCAGCCAATCCTGTGCAAATCAGAGATTTAGGCCTCAAATGTACATAGGGGGAGCTTTATCAAAGCCTGTGTTGAGGGACAGTGGTACAGTTGCCCATAGCAACCAATCAGATCGCTTCTTTCATTTCTAAATGGGCCTCTGAAAAATGAAAGAGGCGAGCTGATTGGTTGCTATGGGCAACTGCACTGCTCTTTCTCTACATGGTTTTTGATAAATCTCTCTCATAGTACGCTCTTACTTCTGAGCCTTGTTGTGCGCCCGCAGAGAATTTACGCCCACATATTGGGTATTTCTGTACTCAGGAGAAAATGCATTAAAAATTTTAGGGGTCTTTTTTCCTTTTACTGCTTGTGAAAATAAAAAGTATGGGGCAACACCAGCATGTTTGTGTAAAATTTTTAATTTTTTTACACTAACAGGCTGGTGTAGCCCCCAACTTTTCCTTTTTCATAAGGAGTAAAAGGAGAAAAAGCCCCTTAAAATTTGTAGTGCAATTTCTCCCGAGTACGGAAATACCCCATGTGTGTCCCTAAACTGTTTCCGTGAAATACGACAGGGTTCCGAAGTGAGAGAGCGCCATGCGCATTTGAGGACTAAATTAGGGATTGCATAGGGGTGGACATAGGGGTATGCTATACCAATGATTCCCAAACAGGGTGCCTCCAGCTGTTGCTAAACTCCAAGCATGCCTGGATAGTCAGTGGCTGTCCGGAAATGCTGGGAGTTGTTGTTTTGCAACAGCTGGAGGCTCCGTATTGAAAACACTGCCATACTATACTTTTTCATTTTTATTAGGGAGGGGGGACATTTAAGGGGATGTAAATATTGTGTGTTCACCCTTCATTATGTGATAGGGTAGTGTAGTGTTTTTAGGGTACATTCACACTGGTGGGTTACGATGAGTTTCCCACTAGGAGTTTGCGCTGCAGCGAAAAATTAGCTGCAGCCCAAACTTGAAGCAGGAAACTTACTGTAAACCTGCCCGTGTGAATGTACCCTGTACATTCACATGGGGGGGGGGGGGGCAGTTGCAGTTTTGCAACATCTGGAGGGCTACAGTTTAGAGACCACCGCACAGTGATCTCCAAACTGTGGCCCTCCAGATATTGCGAAACTACAACTCCCAGCATGCCCAGACATCTGTTTGGGCATGCTAGGAGTTGTAGTTTTGCAAGATCTAGAGGGCCACAGTTTAGAGATCACTGCACGGTGATCTCCAGCTTTTGCAAAACTGCAAATCCCAGCAAACAGCTGTCTGGGCATTCTGGGAGTTGTAGTTTTGCAACATCTGGAGGGCTACAGTTTAGAGACCACTGTATAGTGGTCTCAGACTGTAGCCCTCCAGATGTTGCTAGGCAACTCACTGGCTTCTGTAGGATCCAGGGAGCCAGCCGCACGACATTGCCGCCCGCTGCCGCTGGATGGGTATGTGGATCTTCGGCGCCTGTCCTCTGTCGGTTCCCCCGTTCTGTCTGGCCTATTGTGGGTGGGCAGAATGGGGAAGCCAAAAGTTAACTCCCTCCCCCCCCCCCCCCCCCGATCTGCTATTGGCCGTCGCTCTAGATGACCAATAGCAGGGATAGGAGGGGTGGCACCACTGCCACCTCACTCCTATGCCTTCAGGGGGATCGTGGGTGTCTTGGACAACCGCGATCCCCCTTATATTCCAGAGTAAACAGGAAAAACAGGGGATTTGGGGTGGAGCGTTTCTACTTGTAAAGAATAGGAGTCAAAAGCCACGGTTGCACAGGACAAAAGATTTATTGAAAATGGAAATGATAGGACAACGCGTTTCGGCGCTAACAAGCGCCTTCCTCAGGTCCACAGAGATCACTAAAGTTATGAGAAATATAAGTGTAGAGAAGAGAAAAGAACAATCACTAAAATGACAGATAAAAAAAAACATATGGGATATGTATACATCGGGGAAAGACGATAAATATGTCATTGCTTGGGATCTAAAAAATCATGGTGTGGTTAAAAAAATGCCATAAAAACGGGGGGAGGAAAAAAGGGGGTTCTGAGGTTTCAGAAACAGTCAGACATATGTTGTGTCCAATGTGTGGGGATATCTCCGCAGGGCAGGTTGCAGGCTTTGTCTGCAGGTGTTCATGCCAAAAACATTTATTGGATAATTGCAATAGGCATCCTTACTGGAAAAAAGAGAGGGGGGTATTAAAATCTATGAATGTCTATACAGGAAGTTCAGGGCAATGAAATGCGTCACTTACAATGAATAAATCACATTAAATCAGAGTAAATCATACTGAAAGTCTTTTTTACATTACAAAAAAAGTCCCTTGTTCCATTGTACAAAGTCCATTCTTCAGAGTGGCCACATGAAGGATCCTAAAACATATTTAAAGGGGTACTCCGGGGAAGTTAAGAAAAATAAAAATGCCCCAAAGCCATCACAATACCTGTTATGTGTCCCCTGTAGTTATTCATGTGCTTTTGGCAATTCCTTTGGCCCCTGATGTCTAATAAATACTTTTTTTCCTTATCTGCAGCATATACTACAACTCCCAGAATTCAGCTCTGTGTAATGGCTGCCAGCCAACTGCTTTCACTATCTGTGTGCAGGCTTCCACTGCAACACACACACAAACACACACAACACACACAACACAAACACACACAACACACACACAAACACACACAACACACACACGCTGTGATTGGCTGCATATGGGGAAATCTCTCCACTTTTTCTCTCACACAGTTTGATAAAACTGGGCCACTGTACAAGTCTTTTCTTTTATGCCGCCTCCTGCTATGAATTTTTCTGTGTTCTGAATGGCAGCATATTCAAAAGAAAAACAGCAGGTATGTGCTCAGTTGTGACTAAGAATCTTCACTGCTTTTTCTCACAAGTTCCTCACACAGGGAGGGGAGGTGTGTCTGTACAGCCAGAGCTCTAGCCCAATCAGAAATCAGACATAGATCAGGTGATGTTGTCTTGATGGGAGGGGCTGCTCTCACTGAGGAGACAACGTGGATCTAAAAAATGAATTTTTCTCTCACTTCCTGCATGTAAGTGATAGCTGAAAGAGGGAAAACTGTTGTATATAGCTAATGAATGATATTTAGACAAATGCATAGGTTGGTGAGAGGGAAAGAATGGGCTATGGATTTAGTTCCCCGGAGTACCTCTTTAAGTGAAATATACCATAGTGTACCTGTGTAGGTCATGAGGGGGAGTTTGCAGCAATACTTACAATGAGTGCGTCCTGTGGGTGTTTGCTGTGCAGCGGTGGCATGTCTATGTTGGGCGCAGCTGGGCTATTTATGAGCGGGAGCCGCAGGGAACTCCCGGACATGCGCAGAGTGCAATTTCCGGTCCGGCGATTTGGCAGCGGGGGGAGCTGCGCAATAGAGCCGGGCGGGAAGCGTGTGGCACATCAGGGGTGGGAGGAGAGGGGAATGGGAGCAGGTTGAATGCATAGGAAAGAAAGAAAGGAATATAGGTGTATGTGGAATGTTGGGAGGCTGACAATAGAGAAATGGAATAGGTGGAAGGATGATGGGGAGGGAGAGAGAAAAAGATAAGTGAGAGGAGAATAAATAGAAAAGGAGGTGTGAATAATGGGGTCAGAGGAGAAAGGTGGCAAGACCAGGGTGCATAGCATGGGGGTGAAGGTTGAAAAGTGGGGGAGGAGGAAGAGTGGAATGTGAGGGAATGGTCAATGTGAGGAAGAAATGGTCAATGTATGAATATTAAAGTTCAATGCATTCATTGAGGCCATCTGGAGTCAAGCATTTCAATTTGTAGATCCAGTAGGCTTCTCTGCGGTTCAGTGAGGTCTGTCTGTTGTCCAAATCTTCTGGAATCTGTTCTATGGGTGTGATTTTAATACAGGAAAAATCCTTATCATGTTTCTCTGTTAAATGTCTTCCCGTATTAAAATCACGCCCATAGAACAGATCAATGAATGCATTGAACTTTAATATTCATACATTGACCATTTCTTCCACACATTGACCTTTCCCTCACATTCCACTCTCTCCCCCCCCCCCACACACTTTTCACCCCCCCCCCCATCCTCCCTCCCCCACCCCTCACCCCCATGCTATGCACCCTGGTCTTGCCACCTTTCTCCTCTGACCCCATTATTCACACTCTCTCCCTCATTCTATTTCTTTTCTCTCTACCCTTCCATCTATCTATCTTCCTCTTCTTGCTCTACCATTCCTTTATCTGTTCCTTTGTCCAACACTTATCTCACTACTCTTATACTTTTCACACATCTTGGAACTCTCCCCACTTTTCATTCCTCTTTGTTCCTTCTATCCCTGCCTTTCTTCCCCCACCCCTTTTTTTTTTTGTAATGGAAAAAGGACTTTCAGTATGATTTACTCTGATTTATTGTGATTTACTCATTGTGACGCATTTAATTGCCCTGAACTTCCTGTATAGACATTCATAGATTTTAATACCCCCCTCTCTCATGCTACTCCAGACCTTTGTCAGTCATATGTATGTTTTTTATGTATGGAAATTGGCTCTTTTTCCAGTAAGGATGCCTATTGCTATGTGGAAGTTAGCTGTGAATACAGCTAATTGAATTTGTGGGAGGAGTCTGGCACCACTATATTTACTAGGGTCCCGAGCAATAGGTTCCTCGTGGTGTCAGCAGCGTTTGCTACAGTGCGCGTCACTTCCGGCAGGATTCGTCTCCGACTCGCGTGTCAGGTAAGCAAGCAGCTGGGCGGTTGAACAGCAGTCTTACCTGCCGGGGGGTGAAGCATTCGTTTTGCATCCAGGAACCAGGTGCGAACATCATTACTGTCCGGAGCGGGGTGCGCGCACGATCCCGCTCCCCTCACGTTATGCCCGCCGGCAGGACGGGGAGCGGGTTTGTGACGCGCATTGTTTTGGCTTCGGGAGGTTCATCGTGCGGGGAGGGGGAGTGGGGGGGGGGGATATGTTGGTTATAGGGGTATAGTACCTCCGGGCAGGTCCGCGGCTCGGGCTATGCAGCTCCTGGCTTGGGTGCGCACTTGGTTCCTGCTGTTGCTATGGAGCCAGGGGGGAGCCATGACGGGAGCTGCGTGCACACATCGTTAAGGCTGAACATCCAACAGTAGGGATCGTATCCCTTGGTTGATAGTCACAGCGGGTACTGTCATTAATAGTATATACACTACGAGTATACATAGACTGGCTATGTATAGGATCTAGTCTGCACATTGAGACAACATTTAACTATCAAAAAAAAAAAAAAAAATGGTCGAGTTCCCTGATGTGATGGCAGGCCCCGTTTACATCAGGGAAATGTCGCACTTAATCAGGTTGGGGTTACTCTGCCCCTCGGGACACATGCAGTTACAGGTTTCCGGCTGGTATGTTTTATCCTCTTATAAAAATAAATAAAAAAAGAGGGAGGGTTTATGTTGGTCACATGATTACATATGTTTATGTGGATTACTTGTTGTTTCAGCTACAAGCGGCGGCGAGCTCGGCTCATGTTGTGTTCTTGGGGCTATACCGTGATTAAAGCGAAGCTGGTTATCTGGAAAATATATAATAAGAGGGGATCTCTTTATTGATTTTGCTTAGCTACGGTTAGTTATTGCCTGTTTTATTCACGTAGGTTTTAGCAGGATTGCAGTACGGTTCCGCATGTTCCGCTTACAATTTGGTTGCAGGTCCGCGAGACGTACCCTTGCGTTTTTCCCGTTGCATCCTCCTTTCCGTGACAATCGTGGAAGGGTATCATCTGCTTATGGCTATTCTACCGTTCCCGATTTTATGATGTTGATGTTAGGTTAGCATGTTTATTGTGCAAAAACGTCATACGTATTTTCTGATGTCTTTTTCTTAGGTGGTTCCTCGGTCATTCCTTCCTTTCCACCTACTTTCTCGTGTATATCTAAGGTAGCTTAATTTGTTTTTGCAGGGGTAGGCACATGGTTAAAAAATTTTTTACACATGAGTCACCTCTTTTTCTGCTGTTTTAGCTCACAGTTCACGAGTTGTTCAGGGTGTTACTTTCTAGAAGGAGGGGGGGGGGGTCTCTGGTAGTCGCTGTATGTTAGTAGTTTTTCGTCTTCCGATTTCAGAGGCGGATTATTGGATAATCCTCGACTCCTCAGCCTGTCTTGCCAGGGCGGGTACGTTAAGGGGCATGCTGGTAGAGGTGGGTTGCCCTCGTCAATCCTCGCGCCTCGTAGTCCAGTTTAAGTTATATAGTTCAGTTCACTTGTCTTGTCTTTGTCCACTCCTAGAGGCAGATTGTTCGTCAATCCACGCGCCTCATGTTTGTTTCAATGTCTTTCTTTTTTATGGGAGACAAGGGGCTATAGTCGTCTGCCCTGATGGTTGTCATTGTCATTCTTAGGTGATGTCTCTGGTTTCGGACAGCATGAAAGGGGCGGCCGCTCCCCTCACGCCCGCCAGGTCATCTTCAGCGGGAAGTGTACAGTCACTTAGGACCTGGACCGTTCCTAGGATAACAGCTGAATTATGTCGTAGGGGGATTCCTTTCCCCGCGACGGCTAGAAAGGCGGAGCTATATCGTATAATGTGCTCACAAGGCACCCCGGGGTCTCAGGATCAGACAGATCAGGGGTCTGTTGCACTGGTCCAGATCCATGCCATGCTCAACTCTCTTACTACATCTATGCAGAATGTACAGGACAGATTAACAACTTTGGAGGCTCGTCCTGCCCCCGTGGTTCCGGCTGTAGCCTCCGGGTCCGCTGCAACTTCAGCGCAGGGCACTCCTGCGCAGGTGGCAGGCTCGTCAGGGTCTGCGATCGGTCAGGCCTCTCTTGTTGTAGCGGCACCAGCAGTCTCCTCTGTGCCTCCTGCCCCACAAGAGTCGGGAACGGCGTCATTAGGGGTCAACCCCGCGGCGGGGGTCGCAGGCACAGGTACGTCTGCTCCAGCTGTTACTCTAATTCCTGCGCACTTCATACCAGAAGCCATCAGGAGGGATATCCTAGAAGGGAAAGACATGAATTTGGCTTCCCTCCTGGTGGCTTCCCAGGACATGCTTGATAATAAAATGTTTGCTTGCGGTGAAGTTTCCGTAGTGGTCAAGGCAAGGGATCACAGGTTAAACAGGAAATTAAATATTCCCGAGTTTGTACTGGCATTCAGCCTTTATAGAGATGTTGTGTGTGCGGCCAGTCCTCGCAGGAGAATTGAGCTTGACCAGTATCTGCATAAATTAGTCGATCTCGGGTACAAGTACGGAGGCACATGCTGCAGCCACGCTGTTCCAGTTTCAACAAACCATCAACTGGGCGGTACTTGATACCGAGCTATTTTGCAGGCACTTCGTCGGACTTAGGGCACCACTTTGTGCGGTTTGTCAATCGTCCACACATGCGACAAATTGGTGCCCTAGTGCGGTTGCCAGTACTTCAGCTACCGAACCCACTGGCTTGCCTAAGACTCAGATGGGACCATCTGTGGTTAAGTTGGGCAGACCTGTGCATTATCTTGGTAATGCACAGATTTGTAGCAATTTTAACTTTTCTTCATGTCGCTTTAGTCAGTGTAGACTGTTACACGTCTGTTGTATTTGCCACCGTGGTGCCCATCCTAAAAGCCAGTGTCCAAAGAAGGCAGGGGCAGATGCATGACTAGGCGGCATTAACACTCAAGTCCTCAGGGATTATCTGGTCGGTCATCCCTGTCCGGATTTGGTCGATTTCTTATGTGAGGGTTTTGATCATGGCTTCAACACCGGCATGGTATGTCTCCCTCAGGAAACATACGAATGTAGGAACCTGCAGTCAGCCACATTTAACCCGGAAACAGTGTCGGAACTCTTGAGGATTGAGGTCCTTAAGGGGTTCGTTATTGTTCCTTTCCACATAGCTCCCTTCAATCAATGGATGGTCAGCCCTATTGGAGTTGCTCGTGGGAAATTTTCAAATAAATTTTCGCTTAATTTATGATTTGTCGGCTCCCCATTTGTCTACCATTCCTAACATTAACTCATTAATACCGGCAGAAGAATTCTCATTGAAGTACACATCAGTGGACGAAGCTATTCAGCGCATTCTGTTCTTTGGGCCTGGCACCTGGATGTCTAAAGCAGACATCTCAGATGCGTTCAAGCTGTTGCCAATCCGTCCCGACCTGTGGCAATGGCACGGCCTCAGGTGGTGTGGGCAGTATTATTTTGCCACCCGGCTCACTTTTGGGTCAAGAAGCAGCCCATGGTTGTTTGATACATTTGCAGCCGCACTTGAGTGGTCTTTGATCAATTATTGGTCCTGCACAAGTGTATTACACTACCTGGATGACTTCCTGCTTCTGGAAAGTCCTGGCTGTCCACCTGGGGATCTGGAGACTTTGCTGTCGGTTTTCAGGAATCTTAATGTCCCGGTTGCAGATAAGAAAGTGGAGGGTCCGGCCACTTCCATATCTTTCCTAGGCATCATCTTGGATTCAGTTAGGATGGAAGATCGTTTACCTCAAGAGAATCTAGATCGTATCAGGTCTACGATTCATAGCATGTCCCGTTCTCCAGTCTCCAATAGATAGCAATTACAGAGTCTGCTAGGTATGCTCAACTACGCCATGAGGATCATCCCACAGGGCCGGGCATTTGTCTCTAGGCTATTAGCCCTTCTTCCAGCAGTACCCGATGCCGATTCTCCAGTGGTCATGGACCAGGCAGCCAGGGCAGACTTAGCCATGTGGGACCATTTCTTGGCAGCATGGAATGGGATTTCCATGTTTATCCCTAGAGCAAGCCAGGACTCTCCAGTTGTGGTCACTGATGCGGCAGCCTCTACGGGTTTTGCCGCTATCTTTGCGCCTCACTGGTTTTCGTCATCCTGGCCTTCCGAGATCTTACAGTTACCTGAATTCACTACCACTTCTTCTCTTTTCGAGATCATCCCCATCGTGGCAGCCGCTGTTACGTGGGGTCATTTGTGGAAAGGGCAGACAGTGATCTTTTACACGGACAATACAGCTACACGAGAAATAATCTGCAAGGGGAGGTCGAAATCTCTCAGTATCATGTCCTTCCTTCGCAGATTAACTCATACCGCACTGCAGGGGGAATTCCATGTTCAGTGTGTGCATATTGATGGAGTCAGGAATGTGGCGGCTGATGCCTTGTCCCGTTTCAAATTTCAGGTTTTCCACGAAGTAATGCCAGAAGCAGATGCAGTGGCTACTCCAGTACCACATGTCAGTTCTCTAACGATGGACTAAGTAAACTTTACTTAGGGGCCGTTGATTTGATTCATCACTCTTTGGCAGCCAATACTGTTAGGTCTTATAATTTAGCTTGGAACACTTTTCAAAAATTTCAAGATAGTCACCCCACACAATTTCCTTTTGATCTACAGTACATTCTCACTTTTGTCGTGTTTTGCCACTCATCTTTAAAACTATCCCACAATACCATACGTTTGTATTTAGCCGGGGTCCAACATTTCCGCTCCTTGACCTATCCTAATCTTCCATCTATTCTGTGCGCTCACCCGGTTAAGGCCGTTTTAAGAGGATTCCAGAAGACCGAAAGATCCAAGCCTCCTTCTAGGGTTCCTCTGTCCGCAGCTCAATTTCAGCAGTTTAGTTGTCTGCTGGACGGAGAGCCTTTTGGAGCGGTGGCCAGTCTAGTGATCAAAGCAGCCATATACTTAAGCTATTATGGGTTCCTCAGACCAGGCGAATTTACAAAGACTTTCTATAATGCTCAAACACTTCTTCTTAAACATCTATCTCCGGCAGGCTCAGAGTTCACGTTAAAGTTAGAACATTCTAAAACTCAACATGTTAGTGAAGCTATCATCAATTACTATCCAACTAACAACCCCTGGTGTCCTATTACAGTGCTCCAGAAGTTATTGGGACTTCTGCATGGTAAGAAGGCAGACTCACCTCTGCTCCCATTCCCCGTGCAGCCACTGTCATCCAACGATTTCGTTAGACATGTTCGTATACTGGCACGAAACATAGGTATGAACCCCAGTACCATTTCCGGCCATTCCTTCAGGATGGGGGCAGCCTCCTCGGCTTCCAGGCATGCCATACCCACCCATATCATTAAATGGTTAGGTCGTTGGAATTCGCCTTGCTTCCAGAGGTACATACCTGACCCACAGAGGGAAATAGCCAGCGCCTTCAACCAGCTGGCTGTTTAAACTTCTGTTATATGTATTAATAAATAATCTTCACTACATGTCGATGTTTTGCCCCCTTCTTTCATAGGCTACCTCGGTCGGCCGGCCAGGCACACCTCAGGCTGGTACAGGTTAGGGAGTTATCCATGTCAGGTCTGGTCTAACGTATTAACTTGACCACAAGTGGAAGTTAGCTGTGAATACAGCTAATTGAATTTGTGGGAGGAGTCTGGCACCACTATATTTACTAGGGTCCCGAGCTATAGGTTCCTCGTGGTGTCAGCGGCGTTTGCTGCCACCACTCCTGCCCCTTTTTCTTTAGGTCTATTTATTTTATTAAGGGTAGCCCCCTTCTTTCATAGGCTACCTCGGTCGGCCGGCCAGGCACACCTCAGGCTGGTACAGGTTAGGGAGTTATCCATGTCAGGTCTGGTCTAACGTATTAACTTGACCACAAAGATAATTATCCAACAAATTTATTTGGTATGAACACCTGCAGACGAAGCCTGCTACCTGCCCTGCGGAGATATCCCCACACATTGGACACAACATATGTCTGACTGTTTCTGAAACCTCAGAACCCCCATTTTTCCTTCCCCCCCCCCCTTTTTTATGGCATTTTTTACCTCACCATGATTTTTTAGATCCCAAGCAAGGACATATTTATCGTCTTTCCCCTGATGTATACATATCCCATATGGGTTTTTTTATCTGTCATTTTAGTGATTGTTCTTTTCTCTCCTCTACACTTATATTTGTCATCACTCGCTTGTTAGCGCCAAAATGCGTTGTCCTATCATTTCTATTTTCAATAAATTTTTTGTCCTGTGCAACCGTGGCTTTTGAGTCCTATTCTTTAGAAGCAGAATAGCTCCACCCGAAATCCCCTGTTTTTCCTGTTTACTTCGCATCCACATTTCCGTACTCTTGGAGATACGGAAAAGGGGAAAGTGAGCCGCACACTGCATATATACCACTCATCCTTCTCCCCGCAGAGGATTTTTGTTTTGCTCTGCTGGAATCTCCCGGCGGACCACGACGAAACCCAAGACGAGGTGTTGAGTTGGGCCCCTTCGTTCCTCCTACAACCATCCCAGAGAGCGTTCACAGGGAAAGAAAGGAAGTTCCGGCTCCCAAGGCTGGGTAAAATTCCAAATACTTGGAATTTTACCCAGCCTTGGGAGCCGGAACTTCCTTTCTTTCCCTGTGATTGCTCCACCTGAGGACTTGGCCTCAGAGATTCATCCGAAGCTCCCGCTGGTTCAGGTGTATTGTGCTACAATTCCTTGCATCTTGGACACGACTGGGTAAGCTGATATACCTCCTTTTTTCTATTGCCATATCCCAGATAGCGTCCCTTCGTTTTTTTTTTTATTATTTTTTTTTTAACCTCTGCCTAATATTCCGGTTCACCATAGACCAGTATGACCCGGAATCGGCGCAAATCGCCAGTGTGAATTCACCGGCGATTTGCGCCTATCGCCAACGTGGGGGGGGGAGTCTGATGACCCCCCCTGGGCATTTGCGCGGGGTGCCTGCTGAAATTCCCACGGGCGTATGGATACGTCCTGGGTCCTTAAGTACCAGGGAGCCAGGGTGTATCCATACGCCCTAGGTCCTTATGGGGTTAAAAAAATCTTTACCCTTCCAGTACTTTTTAGCAGCTGTATACTACAGAGGAAATTCTTTTCTTTTTGAATTTCTTTTTTGTCTTGTCCACAGTGCTCTCTGCTGACACCTGATGCCCTTATCAGGAACTGTCCAGAGCAGGAGAAAATCCTCATAGCAAACCTATGCTGCTCTGGACAGATCCAGACATGGAAAGAGTTATCAGCAGAGAGCACTGTGGACAAGACAAAAAAGAAATTCAAAAAGAAAAGAATTTCCTCTGTAGTATACAGCTGCTTAACAGTACTGGAAGGGTAAAGATTTTTTTTATAGAAGTAATTTACAAATCTGTTTAACTTTCTGGCACCAGTTGATTTAAAAAAAAAAAAAATGTTTTCCACCCACCAGATGGAATCCAGGAGAAATAAGAATACTTAAAGGGGTACTCCACCCCTAGACATCTTATGCCCTATCCAAAGGATAGGGGATAAGATGTATGATTGTGGGGGTCCCGCCCCTGCACTACAGACAGCTGGTGCACGGAGTGAACTTCGCTCTGTGCCAGAAGACTGCCGATGCTGGGCGGAGTCTCGTGGTGTCACAGTCACGTCCCGCTGGTGACGTCACGGCCACACCCCCTCAATGCAATTCTATGGGAGGGGGCCATTACACCCCCTCCTATAGACTTGCTTTGAGGAGGCGTGGCTGTGATGTCACGAGCCTCTGGAGCTGCACCTGATGCTCTCAACAAACGCCCGGTGCAGCAGGGAGATCGCGGGGGTCCCCAGCGGCAACACCCCCGCAATCAGACATCTTATCCCCTATCCTTTGGATAGGGCAGTGGTCGGCAAGCTGCGGCTCGCGAGCCACATGCGGCTCTTCACACACTTTAATGCGGCTCCATGGTGGAGAGGGAGATGTCAGCTGTCCCGCTCCACCACTCCGTCACCTTTCACACACGCTCCGGGCTGCGGCTGTTCCGCTCTTGAAGTGTCAGTGACAGCCGCAGGGACGCCATCCACGCGAGGCCTGCGCGATGACATCACATTATCGTGCCGGCGCCCGGAAATCACATCCCTGCGGCTGTTACTGACACTTCAAGAACGGAGCAGCCGCAGCGTGTGAGAAAGGTGACGGGTGTGAGAAGGGGGGAAGCAAATAAGTGAGGGGCACATGTCAGGGGGGACATTATATATGAGGGGTACATGGCAGAGGGACATTATATGTGGGGGCAAATGACAGGAACCCCCCCCTGTCATGTGCCCATATAATGCCCCCCTGTCATGTGCCCCTTATATATAATGCCCTCTGTCCTTTGCCCCTAAGATATAATGTCCTCTGTCCTGTGCCCCTCAGATATAATGCCCCATGTACTGTGCCCCTCGCATATAATGCACCCTGAGGGGCACATGATAGGGGGGGATTATATGTGAGGGGCACATGTCAGGGGGCATTATATGTGGGGGCATATGACAGGGGGCATTATAAGTGAGGGGCATTATATTGTGAGGGGCACAGGACATGGGGTATTATATATAAGGGGCACATGTCAGGGGGGCATTATATATGAGGGGCACATGGCAGGGGGGCATTATATGTGGGGGCAAATATTGTAAGGGGCACAGGACATGGGGTATTATATATAAGGGGCACATGTCAGGGGGGCATTATATATGAGGGGCACATGGCAGGGGGGCATTATATGTGGGGGCAAATGATAAGACCCCCCCGTCATGTGCCTATATAATGCCCCCTGTCATGTGCCCCTTATATATAATGCCCTCTGTCCTGTGCCCCTCAGATATAATGCCCCATGTCCTGTGCCCCTCGCATATAATGCACCCTGAGGGGCACATGACGGGGGCATTATATGTGAGGGGCACATGTCAGGGAGCATTATATCTGGGGCACAGGACATGGGGTATTATATATAAGGGGCACATGTCAGGGGGGCATTATATATGAGGGGCACATGGCAGGGGGGCATTATATGTGGGGGCAAATGACAGGACCCCCCGTCATGTGCCCATATAATGCCCCCCTGTCATGTGTCCCTTATATACGGAAAAACGGAAACAGAAAAAAAAAATCATTGTGCGACAAGATTGAAGAAAAAATTTCATCTTGTAACTTTTGGGGGCTTCTGTTTCTACGCAGCGCATTTTTTGGTCAAAATTATACCTTATCTTTATTCTGTAGGTCCATACGATTAAAATGATACCCTACTTATATAGGTTTGATTTTGTCGTACTTCTGAAAAAAATCATAACTACATGCTGGAAAATTTTAAATTGTCATCTTCTGACCCCTGTAACTTTTTTATTTTGCCGCGTACGGGCCGGTATGAGGGCTAATTTTTTGCGCTGTATTCTGAAGTTTTTAGCTGTACCATTTTTGTGTTGATCTGACTTTTTGATTGCTTTTTATTAATTTTTTTATGATATAAAAAGTGACCAAAAATACGCTATTTTGGATTTTGGAATTTTTTTGCGCGTATGTCATTGACCGTGTGGTTTAATTAATGATATATTTTTATAGTTCGGCCATTTTCCCACGCGGTGATACCACATATGTGAATTTACACAGTTTTTTTTTTTTATGGGAAAAGGCAACTTTTATTAGGGAAGGGGTTAAATGACCTTTGTTAGCTTTTTTTTTTTTTTGCAGTGTTATAGCTCCCATAGGGAGCTATAGCACTGCACACACTGATCTCCTATGCTGATCCCTGCAAAGCCATAGCTTTGCACGGATCAGTCAGATAGGGGCTTGATTGCTCAAGCCTGTAGCTCAGGCTTGGAGCAATCAATCGACGATCGGACGCCGCGGAGTCAGGTAAGGAGACCTCCGCCTGCGTCCCAGCTAATCGGAACATCGCGATTTTATCGTGATGTCCCGATCAGCCCGACTGGGAAGCGTTTACTTTTGTTTTCAGACGCGGCGGTCAACTTACGACCTGAGTCCTTAAGAGGTTAAAAACAAAAGGCAGGTATATATAGAAGATAAAAAAAAAAAAACTAGCTGACTATCTCAATGAATACTTATTACAGAAGAAAATAAAGGAAAAGGACCTTAGGGAGGAAGACTAATTAATCTTTTGATGCATATGGCTTTACAGAGGAAGAGGTTCAAGTCTAAAGTTAGGAAAAATAAGTCATAGGGGCCTTATGAGATACACCCAAAGTTACTAAACCCTTAACCACTTAAGGACTCAGCGTTTTTTCCGTTTCTGCACTAGTTTTTTCCTCCTTACCTTTAAAAAATCATAACCCTTTCAATTTTGCACCTAAAAATCCATATGATGGCTTATTTTTTGCGCCACCAATTCTACTTTGTAATGACATCAGTCATTTTACACAAAAATCTATGGTGAAATGGGAAAAAAAATCAATGTGTGACAAAATTGAAGAGAAAATTAAATTTTGTAAGTTTTGGGAGCTTCCATTTCTACGCAGTAGATTTTTCATTAAAAATGACACCTTATCATTCTGTAGGTCCATGCGATTAAAATGATACCCTACTTATATAGGTTTGATTTTGTCGTACTTCTGGAAAAAAATTACTACATGCAGGAAAATTTATACATTTAAAATTGTCATCTTCTGACCCTATAACTTTTTTAATTTTTTTCGCATACTGGGTGGTATGTGGGCTCATTTTTGCGCCGTGATCTGAAGTTTTTAGTGGTACAATTTTTGTATCGGTCGGACTTTTTGACAGCTTTTTATTAATTTTTTTCTGATATAAAAAGTGACCAAAAATACGCTATTTTGGACTTTGGAATTTTATTGCGCGTACGCCATTGACCGTGCGGTTTAATTAACAATATATTTTTATAATTGAGACATTTGCGCACACGTCGATACAGCATATGTTTGTTTTTATTTTTATTTAGTTTTTTTTTTTTAAATAGGAAAAGGGAAGGGGGTTAAATGATCTTTATTCACTTTTTTTTCACTTTTCTTTTGCAATGTTATAGCTCCTATAGGGGGCTATAACACTGCACACACTGATCTTTCACATTGATCAATGGTTTCTCATAGGAAACCATTGATCAATGATTCTGCTGCTTGACTGCTCATGCCTGGATCTCAGGCACTGAGCAGTCATTTGGCGATTGGACTCCAGGAGGCAGGTAAGGGGTGATCCCGAACAGCCCCCTGCGCTAACTGGCAACGTTTCACTTTCACTTTAGAGGCGGCGTTCAAGTTTGAACGCCGCTTCTTAAGGGTTAATAACGTGCGGCACCGCAATCAGTGCCATGAGCTATTAGGCACGGGTCCCGGCAGGTACTCTGGTGGAAAACTTTTTTTTATTTTTTATTAACTGGTGCTAGAAAGTTAAACAGATTTGTAAATTACTTCTATTAAAAATTCTTAATCCTTCTAGTAAGGGCCGGACTGGGACCAAAAATAGGCCTGGGCATTTTAGAATGAGCAGCCCATTTCGGTAATGGGTGTGGCTATGTGAAGGCGGAACCACCACCGGGAGGGGCCAAATGTTAACTATAGTTGGGTATAATAGGGTACATAAAGAGAGAAAAAAAATTACATACTATATACACATAGATATATACACTGCTCAAAAAATAAAGGGAACACTTAAACAACACAATGTAATTCCAAGTCATTCACACTTCTGTGAAATCACACTGTCCACAGGCAACACTAATTGACAATCAATTTCACATGCTGTTGTGCAAATGAAACAGACAACAGGTGGAAATTATAGGCAATTAGCAAGACATCCCCAATAAAGGAGTGGTTCTGCAGGAGGTGACCACAGACCACTTCTCAGTTCCTTTGCTTCCTGGCTGATGTTTTGGTCACTTTTGAATGCTGGGGGTGCTTTCACTCTAGTGGTAGCATGAGACTGAGTCTACAACCTACACAAGTGGCTCAGGTAGTGCGGCTCATCCAGGATGGCACATCAATGTGGCAAGAAGGTTTGCTGTGTCTGTCAGAGTAGTGTCCAGAGCATGGACAGGATCGGCATTAGGGCGGGGCAAACCAGGCAATTGCCTAGGGCCCCCATCCCCCAGGGGGCCCCCTGCTCAGCATAAGCCTAATCAAGCCTGGGGGGGGGGATCCGTGGCTGCCACCGAGCAACCCGCAGGGGGCCCCGTCACATTCTGGACATCCCTGTGTCCGGATAAAAACCTTTTTGGGACACAAGGATGACCCTGTTACCTTTCTGTGTCTGTGGAAGAACTGTACTGCACCTAATGTGGGGGGGGGGGGGGGGCAACTGTATTGCACCTAATGTGGGGGGGGGGCAACTGTATTGCACCTAATGTGGGGGGGCAACTGTATTGCACCTAATGTGGGGGGGCAACTGTATTGCACCTAATGTGGGGGGGGGCAACTGTATTGCACCTAATGTGGGGGGGGGGCAACTGTATTGCACCTAATGTGGGGGGGGGGCAACTGTATTGCACCTAATGTGGGGGGGGGCAACTGTATTGCACCTAATGTGGGGGGGGGGCAACTGTATTGCACCTAATGTGGGGGGGGGGCAACTGTATTGCACCTAATGTGGGGGGGCAACTGTATTGCACCTAATGTGGGGGGGGCAACTGTATTGCACCTAATGTGGGGGGGGGCAACTGTATTGCACCTAATGTGGGGGGGAGGCAACTGTATTGCACCTAATGTGGGGGGGGGCAACTGTATTGCACCTAATGTGGGGTGGTAACTGTACTGCACCTAATGTGGGGGGGGGGCAACTGTACTGCACCTAATGTGGGGGGGCAACTGTACTGCACCTAATGCGGGGGGGGGGGGGGCAACTGTATTGCACCTAATGTGGGGGGGAGGCAATGGAATTGCACCTAATGTGGGGGGGGCAACTGTATTGCACCTAATGTGGGGGGGGGGGGCAACTGTACTGCACCTAATGTGGGGGGCAACTGTACTGCACCTAATGTGGGGGGCAACTGTACTGCACCTAATGTGGGGGGGGGGCAACTGTATTGCACCTAATGTGGGAGGCAACTGTATTGCACCTAATGTGGGGGGGGGGCAACTGTATTGCACCTAATGTGGGGGGGGGCACTGTATTGCACCTAATGTGGGGGAGCAACTGTATTGCACCTAATGTGGGGGGGCAACTGTATTGCACCTAATGTGGGGGGGGGGCAACTGTATTGCACCTAATGTGGGGGGGGGGGCAACTGTATTGCACCTAATGTGGGGTGGTAACTGTACTGCACCTAATGTGGGGGGGGGGCAACTGTATTGCACCTAATGTGGGGGGGTAACTGTACTGCACCTAATGTGGGGGGGGGGCAACTGTACTGCACCTAATGTGGGGGGGGCAACTGTACTGCACCTAATGTGGGGGGGGGGGCAACTGTATTGCACCTAATGTGGGAGGCAACTGTATTGCACCTAATGTGGGGGGGGAGCAACTGTATTGCACCTAATGTGGGGGGGGGCAACTGTATTGCACCTAATGTGGGGGGGGCAACTGTATTGCACCTAATGTGGGGGGGGGGCAACTGTATTGCACCTAATGTGGGGGGGCAACTGTATTGCACCTAATGTGGGGGGGGGCAACTGTATTGCACCTAATGTGGGGGGGGGGGCAACTGTATTGCACCTAATGTGGGGGGGCAACTGTATTGCACCTAATGTGGGGGGGCAACTGTATTGCACCTAATGTGGGGGGGGCAACTGTATTGCACCTAATGTGGGGGGGGGGGCAACTGTATTGCACCTAATGTGGGGGGAGGCAACTGTATTGCACCTAATGTGGGGGGGCAACTGTATTGCACCTAATGTGGGGGGTGGCAACTGTATTGCACCTAATGTGGGGGGGGGCAACTGTATTGCACTTAATGTTGGGGGGGGCAACTGTATTGCACTTAATGTGGGGGGGGGGCAACTGTATTGCACCTAATGTGGGGGGCAACTGTACTGCACCTAATGTGGGGTGGTAACTGTACTGCATCTAATGTGGTGGAGGGGGCAACTGTACTGCACCTAATGTGGGGGGGGGGCAACTGTACTGCACCTAATGTGGAATGGGGGGCAACTGTACTGCATCTAATGTGGGGGGGGGCAACTGTATTGCACCTAATGTGGGAGGCAATTGTATTGCACCTAATGTGGGGGGGGGGGCAACTGTATTGCACCTAATGTGGGGGGGGGGGGCAACTGTATTGCACCTAATGTGGGGGGGAGGGCAACTGTATTGCACCTAATGTGGGGGGGCAACTTTATTGCACCTAATGTGGGGTGGTGACTGTACTGCACCTAATGTGGGGGGGGGGGCAACTGTATTGCACCTAATGTGGGGGGGGGGCAACTGTATTGCACCTAATGTGGGGTGGTAACTGTACTGCACCTAATGTGGGGGGGGGGGGCAACTGTACTGCACCTAATGTGGGGGGGCAACTGTACTGCACCTAATGTGGGGGGGGCAACTGTACTGCACCTAATGTGGGGGGGGGCAACTGTATTGCACCTAATGTGGGGGGGGGCAACTGTATTGCACCTAATGTGGGGGGGGGGCAACTGTATTGCACCTAATGTGGGGGGGGGCAACTGTATTGCACCTAATGTGGGGGGGAGGCAACTGTATTGCACCTAATGTGGGGGGGGGGGGGGCAACTGTATTGCACCTAATGTGGGGGGGGGGCAACTGTATTGCACTTAATGTGGGGGGGGCAACTGTATTGCACCTAATGTGGGGGGGGGGCAACTGTATTGCACCTAATGTGGGGGGGGGGGGCGGGCAACTGTATTGCACCTAATGTGGGGGGGCAACTGTATTGCACCTAATGTGGGGGGGGGCAACTGTACTGCACCTAATGTGGGGGGGGGGGCAACTGTATTGCACCTAATGTGGGGGGGGGGGGGGGCAACTGTACTGCACCTAATGTGGGGGGGGGGGGGAAACTGTACTGCACCTAATGTGGGGGGGGGGGGCAACTGTACTGCACCTAATTGGGGGGGGGGCAACTGCATTGCACCTAATGTGAGAGGCAACTGTATTGCACCTAATGTGGGGTGGGGGGCAACTGTATTGCACCTAATGTGGGGGGGGGGGGCAACTGTATTGCACCTAATGTGGGGGAGCAACTGTTTTGCACCTAATGTGGGGGGGGCAACTGTATTGCACCTAATGTGGGGGGGGGCAACTGTATTGCACCTAATGTGGGGGGGCAACAGTACTGCACCTAATGTGGGGGGGGGCAACTGTATTGCACCTAATGTGGGGGGGGGCAACTGTATTGCACCTAATGTGGGGGGGCAACTGTATTGCACCTAATGTGGGGTGGTAACTGTACTGCACCTAATGTGGGGGGGGGGGCAACTGTACTGCACCTAATGTGGGAGGGCAACTGTGCTGCACCTAATGTGAGGGGGGGCAACTGGATTGCACCTAATGTGGGAGGCAACTGTATTGCACCTAATGTTGGGGGGGGGGAAAATGTATTGCACCTAATGTGGGGGGGGGGGGGGCAACTGTATTGCACCTAATGTGGGGGGGGGCAACTGTATTGCACCTAATGGGGGGGGGCAACTGTATTGCACCTAATGTGGGGGGGCAACTGTATTGCACCTAATGTGGGGGGGCAACTGTATTGCACCTAATGTGGGGGGGGCAACTGTATTGCACCTAATGTGGGGGGCAACTGTATTGCACCTAATGTGGGGGGAGGCAACTGTATTGCACCTAATGTGGGGGGGGGGCAACTGTATTGCACCTAATGTGGGGGGGGCAACTGTATTGCACTTAATGTGGGGGGGGGGCAACTGTATTGCACTTAATGTGGGGGGGGGGGGCGCAACTGTATTGCACCTAATGTGGGGGGGCAACTGTATTGCACCTAATGTGGGGTGGTAACTGTACTGCACCTAATGTGGGGGAGGGGGCAACTGTACTGCACCTAATGTGGGGGGGGGCAACTGTACTGCACCTAATGTGGGGGGGGGCAACTGTACTGCACCTAATGTGGGGGGGGGGCAACTGTACTACACCTAATGTGGGGGGGGGCAACTGTAATGCACCTAATGTGGAATGGGGGGCAACTGTACTGCATCTAATGTGGGGGGGGGGGGGGCAACTGTATTGCACCTAATGTGGGAGGCAATTGTATTGCACCTAATGTGGGGGGGGGGGCAACTGTATTGCACCTAATGTGGGGGGGAGGGCAACTGTATTGCACCTAATGTGGGGGGGCAACTGTATTGCACCTAATGTGGGGTGGTAACTGTACTGCACCTAATGTGGGGGGGCAACTGTATTGCACCTAATGTGGGGGGGGGGCAACTGTATTGCACCTAATGTGGGGTGGTAACTGTACTGCACCTAATGTGGGGGGGGGCAACTGTACTGCACCTTATGTGGGGGGGCAACTGTACTGCACCTAATGTGGGGGGGGGGCAACTGTATTGCACCTAATGTGGGGGGGGGGCAACTGTATTGCACCTAATGTGGGGGGGGGGGCAACTGTATTGCACCTAATGGGGGGGCAACTGTATTGCACCTAATGTGGGGGGGGCAACTGTATTGCACCTAATGTGGGGGGGGGGGGGCAACTGTATTGCACCTAATGTGGGGGGGGGGCAACTGTATTGCACCTAATGTGGGGGGGGGGGCAACTGTATTGCACCTAATGTGGGGGGGGGGCAACTGTATTGCACCTAATGTGGGGGGGGGGGCAACTGTATTGCACTTAATTAGGGGGGGGCAACTGTATTGCACCCAATGTGGGGGGGCAACTGTATTGCACCTAATGTGGGGTGGTAACTGTACTGCACCTAATATGGGGGAGGGGGTAACTGTACTGTACCTAATGTGGGGGGGGGGGGCAACTGTACTGCACCTAATGTGGGGGGGCAACTGTACTGCACTTAATGTTGGGGGGGCAACTGTACTGCACCTAATGTGGGGGGGGGGGCAACTGTATTGCACCTAATGTGGGGGGGGGGGGGGGGCAACTGTATTGCACCTAATGTGGGGGGGGGGGGCAACTGTATTGCACCTAATGTGGGGGGGGGGGGGCAACTGTATTGCACCTAATGTGGGGGGGGGGGGGCAACTGTATTGCACCTAATGTGGGGGGGGGGGGGCAACTGTATTGCACCAAATGTGGGAAGGGCAGCTGTATTGCACCTAATGTGGGGGGGCAACTGTATTGCACCTAATGTGGGGGGGGGGCAACTGTATTGCACCTAATGTGGGTGGGGGCAACTGTATTGCACCTAATGTGGGGGGGGCAACTGTATTGCACCTAATGTGGGGGGGGGGGGCAACTGTATTGCACCCCTAATGTGGGGGGGGGGCAACTGTATTGCACCCTTAATGTGGGGGGTCAACTGTATTGCACCCTTAATGTGTGTGGGGGGAGCAACTGTATCGCACCCTTTATGTGGGGCGGGCAACTGTACTGCACCCAATATGGGGGGGGCAACTGTATTGCACCCCTAATGTGGGGGGGGGGGCAACTGTACTGCACCCCTAATGTTGAGGGGGGGAACTATACAAAAATATAAAATTGCACCTAATGTGGGGTGGTAACTGTACTGCACCTAATGTGGGGGGGGGCAACTGTATTGCACCTAACTTGGGGGGGGGGCAACTGTATTGCACCTAATGTGGGGGGGGCAACTGTATTGCACCTAATGTGGGGGGGGGCAACTGTATTGCACCTAATGTGGGGGGGGGCAACTGTATTGCACCTAATGTGGGGGGGGGGGCAACTGTACTGAACCCCTAATGTGGGGGGGGGGGGCAACTGTACTGCTCCCCTAATGTGGAGGGGGGGAACTATACAAAAATATAAAATTGCACCCCTAATGTGGGGTGGTAACTGTACTGCACCTAATGTGGGGGGGGGGGGGCCAACTGTACTGCACCTAATGTGGTGGGGGGGGGGCAACTGTACTGTACCTAATGTGGGGGGGGGGAAACTGTATTGCACCTAATGTGGGAGGCAACTGTATTGCACCTAATGTGGGGGGGGGGGCAACTGTATTGCACCTAATGTGGGGGGGGGGCAACTGTATTGCACCTAATGTGTGGGGGGGGGCAACTGTATTGCACCTAATGTGGGGGGGGCAACTGTATTGCACCCCTAATGTGGGGGGGGGCAACTGTATTGCACCCCTAATGTGGGGGGGAGAAACTGTATTGCACCAAACTGGGGGGGGGCAATTGTATTGCACTTAATGTGGGGGGGGGGGGCAACTGTATTGCACCTAATGTGGGGGGGGGGGGCAACTGTATTGCACCCCTAATGTGGGGGGGGGGGCAACTGTATTGCACCCCTAATGTGGGGGGGGGGGTCAACTGTATTGCACCCCTAATGTGGGGGGTCAACTGTATTGCACCCCTAATGTGGGGGGGGGCAACTGTATTGCACCCTTAATGTGGGGGGGGGGGGCAACTGTATTGCACCCTTAATGTGGGGGGGGGGGCAACTGTACTGCACCCCTAATGTGGGGGGGGGGGCAACTGTACTGCACCCCTAATGTGGGGGGGGGGGGAACTATACAAAAATATAAAATTGTACTATTCTGATCCCTGTAAATCTTATTTTTCTGTATATGGGGATATATGAGGGTCATTTTGTGCGCTTTGATTTATAATTTTTATTGGTACCATTATTGTCTTAATGGGACTTTTCAATTGCTTTTTAGATATTTTTTTATGGTATTTGAAGTGACCAAAAATGAGCAAATCTGGTTAGTGCACTATTATGACTTTTGGGGCCCCACTTTTGATTTTGCCTAGGGCAACGCTAAGCCTAAAACCGGCCCTGAGCATGGAGGCGCTACAAGGAGACAGGCCAGTACATCAGGAGACATGGAGGAGGCCGTAGGAGAGCAACAACCCAGCAGCAGTACCGCTACCTCTGCCTTTGTGCAAGGAGGAGCACTGCCAGAGCCCTGCAAAATGACCTCCAGCAGCCCACAAATGTACATGTGTCAACTCAAATGAGGGTGGTATGAGGGCCCGACGTCCACAGGTGGGGGTTACGCTTACAGTGCAACACCGTGCAGGACATTTGGCATTTGCCACAGAACACCAGGATTGGCAAATTCACTACTGGCGCTCTGTGCTCTTCACAGATGAGAGCAAGTTCACACTGAGCATGTGACAGTCTGGAGACGCTGTGGAGAACGTTCTGCTGCCTGCAACATCCTCCAGCATGACTGGTTCTGCGTTGGGTCAGTAATGGTGTGGGGTGGCATTTCTTTGGGGGCCGCACAGCCCTCCGTGTGCTTGCCAGAGGTAGACTGACTGCCATTAGGTACCGAGATGAGATCCTCAGACCCCTTGTGAGACCATATGCTGGTGCGGTTGGCCCTGGGTTCTTTCTAATGCAAGACAATGCTAGACCTCATGTGGCTGGAGTATGTCAGCAGTTCCTGCAAGAGGAAGGCATTGATGCTATGGACTGGCATGCTCGTTCCTCAGACCTGAATCCGATTGAGCACATCTGGGACATCATGTCTTGCTCCATCCACCAACACCACGTTGCACGACAGACTGTCCAGGAGTTGGCGGATGCTTTAGTCCAGGTCTGGGAGGACATCCCTCAGGGGACCATCTCCACCTCATCAGGAGCCTGCCCAGGCATTGTAGGGAGGTCATATGGGCACATGAAGGCCACACTTACTACTGAGCATCATTTTGACTTGTTTAAGTACATTACATCAAAGTTGGATCAGCCTGCAGGGTGGTTTTTCACTTTGATTTTGAGTGCGACTCCATATCCAGACCTCCATGGGTTGATCAATTTGATTTCCATTGATAATTTTGTGTGATTTTGTCAGCACATTCAACTATGTAAAGACGAAAGTATTTCATACAATTAGTTCATTAAAGGGGTACTCCGGTAGAAAACTTTTTTTTCCTTTAATCAACTGGTGCAAGAAAGTTAAACCGATTTGTAAATTACTATTTAAAAATCTTAAACCTTCCAGTACTTAGTAGCTGCTTAATACTACAGAGGAAATTATTTTCTTTTTGGCACACAGAGCTCTCTGCTGACATCTCTGTCCATTTTAAGAACTGTCCAGAGTAGGAGAAAATTCCCATAGCAAACATATGCTACTCTGAACAGCTCCTAATAAATGTGTATTTCAGTTTTTTTGCCCAAATCCTATCCACAATCGAGCAGCCTCCAACCCTTTCAACAACCATCCGGTAATTGCTCCCAAATCTTTTCTATACTTTCACCCACCAGGTATCTCCTACAGCAGCTAATAAGTACTGGAAGGATTAAATTTTTTTAATAGAAGTAATTTAGAAATCTGTTTAACTTTCTGGCATCAGTTTATTTAAAAAGAAAAGTTTTCCATGGGAGTACCCCTTTAATTCAGATCGTCCTTTGGGGGGGTTTAACCTGGAACAGTTTTTCTCCATATTTTTTGTATGGGCCATTTATATACTTATATACGTTTATCATATCCCCCCCTTAAACGTCTCTTCTCAAGACCAAACAATTGTAACTCCTTTAATCGCTCCTCACAGCTAAGATGTTTCATGCCCCATATTAGTTTAGTCGCGCGTCTCTGCACCCTTTCCAACTCCGCAGTGTCCATTTTATGAACAGGCGACCAAAACTGAACAGCATATTCCAGGTGAGGCCGTACCAATGCTTTATAAAGGGGGAGTATTATGTGCCTGTCCCTCGAGTCCATGCCTCTTTTTATACATGACAATATCCTGCCGGCTTTGGAAGCAGCAGCCTGACATTGCATGCTATTCTGTAGTCTGTGATCTACAAGTACACCCAGATCCTTCTCTACCAGTGACTCTGCCAGTTTAATCCCCCCTAAGACATACGATGCATGCATGTTCTTAGTACCCAGATGCATAACTTTACATTTATCCACATTGAACCTCATTTGCCAAGTGGATGCCCAGACACTTAGTCTATCCAAGTCATCTTGTAACCTATACACATCCTCTATAGACTGTACCGTGCTACAAAGCTTGGTGTCATCTGCAAAGATAGAAACAGAGCTGTTAATACCATCCTCTATATCATTGATAAATAAATTAAACAACAGCGGGCCCAGTACTGAACCTTGGGGTACACCACTAATTACCGGGGACCAATCCGAGTACGAATCATTGACCACCACTCTCTGGGTACGATCCATGAGCCAGTGTTCAATCCAGTTACAAACTAAAGTTTCCAAGCCCAAAGACCTTAACTTACCTGTCAGACGTTTGTGAGGGACAGTATCAAACGCTTTGGCAAAATCCAGAAACACTATATCCACAGCCATTCCTCTGTCAAGGCTTCTACTCACATCTTCATAAAAGAAAATTAGATTGGTTTGACAACTTCTATCCTTAGTAAACCCATTATGGCTATCACTTATATTACTATTATCCCCTATGTATTCCTGTATGTAATCCCTTATAAGTCCTTCAAACAATTTACCCACAATGCACGTTAGACTTACCGGTCTATAATTGCCTGGCGAAGACCTAGAGCCCTTTGTGAAGATTGGTACCACATTAGCCTTGCGCCAGTCCCTTGGCACAATACCAGACACCAGAGAATCTCTAAATATCATGAACAAGGGTACAGATATTACTGAACTTACCTCTCTAAGAACTCTTGGGTGTAGTCCATCCGGCCCTGGAGATTTGCTTACATTTACTTTACTTAACTTACCTTGTAACATCTCTACATTAAGCCAGTTCAGTACATTATATGATGTGTTACCAGCACTGGCCTGGCCAATGTCAGCTCCTTTTCCCATAGTGTATACAGAACTAAAGAACCCATTCAGTAGCTCCGCCTTCTCTTGATCGCCCGTGACAACCTCCCCATTATCATTATTAAGGGGTCCTACATGCTCTGTCCTTGTTTTTTTTGTATTTATATATCTAAAAAAATATTTAGGATTAGTTTTGCTTTCTTTGGCCACCTGTCTCTCATTTAGAATTTTTGCTGTTTTTATTACATTTTTACAGATTTTATTAAGCTCCTTGTACTGTTTAAATGTTATAGCTGACCCAACATTAGGTTCCATTAGGTGACGTCTTCTCTTATTGGAGTCGTTTACTCTTCTTTTTCTTCTCCATCCAGTCCAGGCCATCATGACGATTTCTTCCAGCCACGAGCCGTCTCCACAGAATCTGCCAGACAAACATTTTAGGCTATGCACTTTTCCAGCACCTATAGTGTCCCAAACAGTACTAATAACCCCCTTGGTGTCTCACACAGTAGACTGTGTAGTAAGTGGGTTGGGGAAGAGTAGGTATGTCCCCTCCCCCATCAAGTAGACAGGTCCCTTTACCTAGTTCTCCCCATTACACAGTTGCCCTGAATAAGTGGGCGCCACCTGTAGTTAGGCCCCCCTGTAGATAGCTTCTCCTTGTCGATAGTTACTACCTGTAGGTGTAGTCCGCTGCAAATAGTTGCAGCCCACCCGTATATAGCAATAGCATTCCCCCTTTAGATGTTGGTAGAGGTAGGTGTAGTGCAGCAGCTCCCCCTTTTGGTAGTTGTAGTGCAGCAGCCCCCCTTTAGGTAGCTGTAGAGCAGCAGCACTGTCGGGCATGTTGGGCAGAGCCTGGGTGCCCGACGTGACAGTCTGCCCCTGGATATAAGAGAAATAGATAGATAGATACAAAACAAAATGATCCTTGCAGCACACCCATGAAGTGCAAACTGTGAAGGTTTATTAACCCATCAGGACAATACAAGGTTTCAGCAGCATCACGCCGTCATTCTCAAGCATGATACAAGGTTACAAGTGCTGGTTTTTATCAGGAGAACAATTTACATCATAATCAATGCCAATCAAGATACAATGTAATAAAAAGACAAATTACAAGTACATAAAAAATAATGTGGCACAGTGAAATTGCATTGTAAATACTACATATAAGCAGCATATTATAAAATCTTGATCCCAAGAATAAAGTGCATAGTTTCATATAAGGTGCTCAAACAGTGTATAATAAGCAGCTGTGTTCAATAAAAACAAAACAAAATGGATTCCGGGGGTTGTCCGGGCCAACATACCATCTGATATTCATGCTGGCTCGTGCCTGTAGTTTTGTGTCTCAAAGGATGCTCGTCATCGTCACATGGTGAACACGCAGCCTATAGTATATGCAGTGTCTGAAGTGTCATTGCTTCCGGCCCTAGTTCCGTGTTTCCGCATGCACAGAACATACTAGGGGATCGGCGTAGCCATCTAAAGGAAGGGCAAATCACAGGGCTATAGAATCGCTAGTTTTGTATGTATAAAAAGTCAGTAAAGCAGTAAAAAAGATGTAATACAATGGAAAACTGGTGTGTGGTATGAATGAAGTTGTGTAAAGGTGAAATAATAATGTGGGAGTAAATCAAACATTAGTGCCGGTCCTAGTACCGAATTTGCGCATGCGCAGAACACACTGGGTGATCAGCGCAGCCATCGTGCAATGTAAAAAGTGCATTTAATACTCACCTGTCCCGCTGCTCCGACGTTGTCTTCAGGATCCTCCGGCTTCTTCCGCATCTTCTCTGGTGTCCGGGCCTCGCTTTCTGGTGACGTTATTACGTTGCTGCGCCGGGACGGCGTGCGCAGCGACGTAATAACGATGCCGGAAAGCGAGGCCTGGACCCCGGAGAAGATGCAGAAGATGCCAGAAGAACGCAAAGTGGACCCGGAGCAGCGGGATAGGTAAGTGAACCTGTCCGGGATGCTTAAACTGCTATCCGACAGCAGCTTAAGCATTTTGCGCTGTCGGATAGCAGTTAATGCGATGGCCCCGACATATAAAAGCATCGTATGTCGATGCTGACATCGACATGCGATGGCCCCTGAGAGGCCATCGTATGTCGATTTGATCATATGTCGGGGCCATCGCATGTCGGGGGGTTACTGTATGTAGTATTCACAATGCAATTTCACTGTGCCACTTTATTTTTTATGTACTTGTAATTTCTTTTTATTACACTGTATCTTGATTGGCATTGATTATGATGTAAATTGCTCACCTGATAAAAACCAGGACTTGTAACCTTGTATCATGCTTGAGAATAGCGGCGTGAAGCTGCTGAAACATTGTATTGTCCTGATGGGTTAATAAACCTTCACTGTTTGCACTTTATGGGTGTGCTGCAAGGATCATTTTGTTCTGGATCTACTTCCATGGTTTGCGATTGGGATCGTGTACCTCTACTGCGTGCACCCCAAGACATTTTGGACAAAAAGAAAAATAGCCAGCAAAACTACCTAATACACGGGGGCATGCTGCTGGGGCAAATACAGAGTATACAAAAAAGAAGGCTGCAGCAGCACCCTTGGTCAAAAAATGGAGGCTCTTAGCGCACTTTTTGATCAAAACATGTCCCCCATCCACCACATGGAGGTGGCCTCATTTCGGATGGGACCCTAACACTCATTTCACTCACCTCTTCTGGGTATATGGCTGGGTGACATGCTGGATCCACTATCAATTTAACCCCTTAAGGACCGGGGGTTTTTCTGTTTTTGCATTTTCGTTTTTTGCTCCTTGCCTTTAAAAAAGCATAACTCTTTCAATTTTGCACCTAAAAATCCATATGATGGCTTATTGTTTGCGCCACCAATTCTACTTTGTAATGACGTCAGTCATTTTGCCCAAAAATCTACGGTGAAATGGAAAAAAAATCATTGTGCGACGAAATTGAAAAAAACCCGCTGTTTTGTAACTTTTGGGGGCTTCCGTTTCTACGTAGTACATTTTTTGGTAAAAATGACACCTTATCTTTATTCTGTAGGTCCATACGATTAAAATGATACCCTACTTATATAGGTTTGATTTTGTCGTACTTCTGGAAAAAATCATAACTACATGCAGGAAAATTAATACGTTTAACATTGTCATCTTCTGACCCCTATAACTTTTTTATTTTTCCGTGTATGGGGCGGTATGAGGGCTCATTTTTTGCGCCGTGATCTGTTTTTAAGTTTTTAAGTTTTTAACGGCACCATTTTTGCATTGATAGGACTTTTTTTTCATTTGTAAATTATATAAAAAGTGACCAAAAATGCACTATTTTGGACTTTGGAATTTTTTTGCGCGCACGCCATTGACCGAGCGGTTTAATCAATGATATATTTTTATAATTCGGACATTCCCGCACGCGGTGATACCATATATGTTTATTTTTATGTACACTGTGTTTTTTTTTTTTTATTGGAAAACTTATTTATTGGAAAATTTATTCAAACTTTTAATAGGGGAGGAGTTAAATGATCTTTAGTCACTTTTTTTTTTTCACTTTTTTTTTTCAGTGTTATAGGTCCCATAGGGACCTATAACACTGCACACACTGATCTTCATCATTGATCACTGGTTTCTCATAGGAAACCAGTGATCGACGATTCTGCCGCATGATCTCAGGCACTGAGCAGTCATTCGGCGATCGGACAGCGAGGAGGCAGGTAGGGGCTCAGCTCTAAAGGGTTAATAGCGCGCGGCGCCGCGATCGGCGCTGCGCGCTATTAGAGGCGGGTCCCGGCTTCACTATGACGCCGGGCCCGCCGTGATATGACGCGGGGTTACTGTGTAACCCCGCGTTATATCAGGAGAGCAGGACCAAGGATGTACCGATACGTCCTTGGTCCTTAAGGGGTTAAAAAACCTCCTGTGAAACAGGGAAGGGTGCACAACTACAGAGGGTGCCACTCCCCCTAAACTGCACAGCAAAAACAGAAAGAAAAATAGCCAGCACAACTGCCTAATACATGGGTGCACTCTGCTGTGGCAAATACAGAGTATACAAAAAAAGAAGGTTGCAGCAGCACTTGGTCAAAAAATGGAGGCTCTTAGCGAACTTTTTGATCAAAACGTGTCCCCCATCCACCACGTGGAGGTGGCCTCATTTCGGATGGCACCCTAACACTCATTTCACTCTCCTGTGCTGGGCATATGGCCTCTGATTGGCTGACATGCTGGATCCACTATCAATTTAAAAAACCTCCTGTGAAACAGGGAGGGGTGCACGGCTACAGAGGGTGCCACTCCCCCTAGATTGCAAAGCAAAAAGAAAAATAGCCAGCACAACTACCTAATACGCGGGTGCACACTGCTGTGGCAAATACAGAGTATACAAAAAAGAAGATTGCAGCAGCAAAAAAATGGAGGCTCTTAGCGCACCACCTCTGCGTGGTGGATGGGGGACACGTTTTGATCAAAAAGTGCGCTAAGAGCCTCCATTTTTGACCAAGAGTGCTGCTGCAACCTTCTTTTTTGTATACTCTGTATTTGCCACAGCAGCGTGCACACGTGTATTAGGTGGTTGTGCTGGCTATTTTTCTTTTCTTTTTTTTTCTTTTTGCTGTGCAATTTAGGGGGAGTGGCACCCTCTGTAGCCATAGCCGTACACCCCTCCCTGTTTCACAGGAGTTTTTTTTTAAATTGATAGTGGATCCAGCATGTCACCCATATGCCATATGCCCAGCAGAAGGCGAGTGCAATGAGTGTTAGGGTCCCATCCGAAATGAGGCCACCTCCACGTGGTGGATGGGGGGGACATGTTTTACCAAGAGTGCTGCTGCAACCTTTTTTTTGTATACTAGATAGATAGTTAAATCCAAAGTTGAAAAAATCCGGCAGCACTCCCGTGCAGTATAAGCAACAGGCTTTTATTCACCCATGGCAATTCAAGTACAATGTTTCAACAGCATCACGCATGCTTGAAAATGACGGCGTGATGCCATTGAAACGTTTTCCTTGAATTGCACATGGGTGAATAAAAGCCTGTTTTTACAACTTTGGATTTATCTATATGGTCTGCGATTGGGACTGTATTTTTGTCTGCCTGCACCCGGCTATTTGTATCTATTTGGGTGGTGCTGCCTCCACCGCTTTTGGTTTTAGATAGATAGATAACAATTCTCAGGAGGACCGCACTCATGTTGTCTGTTGCTGTTGGCTGGCAAAACCCAGGTCAAGGGTTTACCATGAAGACTAAACAAAAAAATCCAGCAGCACTACAAGAATATGATAAGGCAGCCAAAACGTTGCTTCACTATTTGATGAATAAAGTCATGGATTTTTTGTTTTGGATAGATATGAGATAGATAGAGGGATAGATAGATATGAGATAGATTCTTGTAGGAGAACCGCACTCCTATGCAGATTCCGTGTGCAAGCTGGTCCAACCCAGACAGGGTCCCCAAAATGTAAGAAAAAAAAATGCAGCAGCACTCCGTGGTAGATGAAAAAGTGGAGTTAGGCTTTATTCATCAAGTGAAGTACAGGACGTTTCGACCGTCTCACATGGTCTTTGTCAAGCAAGTAACAAGTGTTCAAGTGGTTTCTTAAATAGGTGATACCTCCATGACATCACATCTCCTTATGCATAAATTACCAATCATATTACAAAGTATTAATATATAATGCAATAATACGTGATCACAACATGTACATAAAAACGTTATCATAGTGCATATAAGACGCCTTATGGGCGAGTATTATCAGAATTGCATTAAAACATTCTGAAAAATTCATAAGTGATTGTGGGCGTGAGTAATATGGGAGGAGTTACACTGTATATAAGTCACTCACCAATGTATTTAGTGCAGATATGTATGTCCCTTTGCCACGCCGTTGCCGGTGTTAGGTTTCCGGACGCCATCCCAGCTTCTGCTGTATGACCGGAACAAGACGGCTGAAGTCATTTGACTTCCGTGCAGTCACATGATCGCGCGCATGTGCATAAAGAACATGGGATCTCCCGTCCATCATATTGGCTAAGGGCATAACGCTAGAGTTGCCCATACTATGAGTAAGAGGTCCTGTGTAACTAACATAACACTCGGAAACAGATATACTGGGTACCGCTGTATCCCTGATCTCTAGCACAGGACATTACTGTCCCATTCCAGGGATTGGTTATGGCAAACTCTGTGTCCGCATACCCAAGCCCCAAAGGGGTCGGTGTCGCGATCTACAGGTGCATAGTTGAGATCGGACTATATAGTCCCACGGGGTAAGTACCTTCACATTCATCCCAAGTTACACGAATCAGGTCCTCATTTTCTATAACTGTGATAGATTCAAATAAATTCAGAGATCCTGCATCAGTTTTTCAGTCGTCTTGTTCGTGATGGCATAATATATTGATGTTTTCATCCAATTTGGTGAGTGATGTAGTTCACAAATGTATAACTCCTCCTGTGACAAGAAGAAAAATAGATATGAGATGGATAGATATGAGATAAATATGGGATAGATAGATAAATAGATTAGATGTTTAGAACGATAGATATACAGTAGATAGAATAGTATTTCCCTACCAGGATGACTCCAGCTGTTACAAAACTACAACTCCTAGCATGCCGACACAGCCGAAGGCATGCTGGGAGTTGTAGTTTTGCAACAGCACAAGGGACCCCGAGTAGTAAACACTGAAATAATGACTTCCATTACCTCCCAAACAGCAACCGCTCCCTCCACTTTTCCCCCAGAAAACTCACCTAATGGATGGCCAGAATCAGTGGTGGACAGGGGAAGTTCTCCTGTTTCCATCAGCGCGGGAGGGTGTCAGAATGTGGTGGAGCAGGAAACAGGTGTCTGCTCCACTAACAGCGCTGCACACAGCACGGGAGCTTGAGGTGGGGGGAAGAGGAGGAGCGTCCCACTCTGCTTTCCTGACAGGGAGTCAGTGCCGCCATGGCCCTTGCGCTGGCTTTAAAGGGCCAACAGTTTGCATATTGAAAACAAATGATAATGGTGCTGGCAGTGGCTGGGCCCCCACTCAGGCTGGAAGCCCCACAGTCAGCCTGCCCATTCTGTGCTGTGGGTGGCTGCTGCTGGGGAACAAGAGGGGCAAGGATAAAGAGATGTGCCTGTGCGGCACATCTATATACAGGCACAGCATACTGCAGAGCAACATGCTTTTAAAGGGCACTGCCGGCCACCACTATTAAAGCGCCGGCCGCACTGACACACAAACTGCCAGTCTGTTCTAAATTTTAACACTGCCGGCCACATGTTTCCCAGCAGCGGCAGCGGGCTGGCTGCTCCTGATGCAGTGTGTGTCACATCAGGGGAGGTGGTCGGCCTTGCCCACTGTGCAAATGCCTGGTGTGTCCAATGGCCAGTCCGGCCCTGCTTCCAGAACTTATTAGCGGCTGTATACTACAGAGGAAATTCTTTTATTTTTGGATTTCTTTTCTGTCATGAAAAATCCCCTCCCCCAATAAAAAAAAAAATTGTCAGTTTTTCCCACATTTACGTGAAAAATAGAAAAGTATCTAGCCATGGGTATTATTTTAATCATATTGAACCACAGAATAAAGAACACAGGTCAATTTACCGTTTACCGTAAATTGTACAGTGTGAAAATGAAACCCTCCAAAATGAGCAAAATTGTGGTTTTCATTTAAATTTCCTTCCTAAAAAATGTTTTTTGTGTGTTCGCCGTACATTTTATGGTAAAATCTGAGGTTTCATTACAAAGTACAATTGGTCACGCAAAAAACAAGCCCTTATATGGGTCTGTAGATGCAAATATGAAAGAGTTACGGATTTTAAAAGGCGAGGAGGAAAAAACGAAAATGCAAAAATAAAATTGGCCTGGTCCTTAAGGTGAAAATAGGCTTGGTCCTTAAGGGGTTAAGGACCACAGTTTTTTTTCATTTTTGCATTTTCGTTTTTTCCTTCTAAAAATCATTACGCTTTTCATTTTCCACCTAAAGACCCATATGAGGGCTTGTTTTTTGAGTCATCAATTGTACTTTGTAATGACATCAATCATTTCACCACAAAATCTATGGTAAAACAAAAAAAAACTTTGTGGGGCAAAATTGAAGAAGAAAAAAACCATGCCATTTTGTAACTTTTAAGATTCAAAATGTGTGACCCATAATCTGGGACACAGAAAATGGGGATTTGGTTCCAAAGCGCTTCTCCTCCGGTTAGTAAATGGTAAGTCCAGGCAGGAAGATTCTTAGGTCCTGCCTGGACTTACCATTTACTAACCGGAGGAGAAGCGCTTTGGAACCAAATCCCCATTTTCTGTGTCCCGGATTATGGGTCACACATTTTGAATCTTACCTTGATACTGAGCGTTTAGGACACTTAGAGGGGATCCTGGAGCAGCTGACCTCACGTCCATTAAGTGATTCTACATGCCTGCATAGGTGTTGTACCCTCAGCACAACGCCCTCCGGTAAGCCTTACACTTGGTTTCCTAAGGGGCTCACCTATTCTGACATATTACACTAGGAGCGCATCTCTTTCCTTTTTTTTCATACATTTTGTAACTTTTGGGGGCTTCCGAATCTACACAGTGCACTTTTCAGTAAAAATTACACCTTATCTTTATTCTGTAGGTCCATACAATTAAAATAATACCCAACTTATATAGGTTTTAGTTTGTTTTACTTCTTTTTAAAAATAATAACTTTTTGTATGAAAATTAGCATGTTTAAAAATTTCCTTCTGACCTCTACTTTTATGATGGCTCATTTTTTACTCCGTGAACTGTAGTTTTTATCGGTACCATTTTTGTTTTGATGGGACTTTATGATCGCTCTTTTGATACATTTTTTTTTAGGACATACAAAGTGACCAAAAATATGCAATTTTGGACTTTGGATTTTTTAATTTTTATAGTTCGGACATTTACGCTTGTGGTACCACATGTTTGTTTTTGTTTAAATTTTTTTTTTATTGGGAAAAGGGGGGTGATTCAAACTTTTAGGCTCCTTTCACACTATAGTTCATTCATCCGTTATAAATATCAGTTTTTATGTATTGTAAAATAAAAAAACGGACATATAATAACCAATGAATTAACGGATCAATAAGGGTTCAAAGTCACGTTATTGAAACAGATAATTGTTTATCCGTTATGATCCCTTATTACATCTGTTAATAATGTCCATTTTTTTAACCCTTTCTTGACCTCTCATACCTGTCACATCTTGCAACACCAGAAGCTCCGCCCCCTCCAAGGGAAGGGTATAAAAGGGTGCTACAATGATCTGGCAGCAGTCTGAATTTCAGCATTGAGAGGGAGAGTACTGTTGCTTGGACTGCTTGCTGTCAGACTTTACCATTGCGAATTTCACCATGTTTCTTACCTACCTTTCCTACAGTTTCGATGTGCTGCTGTAGCGTGAACAACAAAGATGAAGAAGGAGAAGATCCGAAGATGATGAGAGACGTCGCCGCCGCCAAAGATGTTGGATCCATCCCATCACTGCAGCACGGATGACCCATGGGGTGCACAGTACTTTGTATGTGGAGCTGCGCCAGCACCCCAAGAAGTTCGCAAACTACCTACGGATGTCTGTAGCAATGTTTGATGACCTTCTACCATGCAGTGAAAGGATCTGTCGCCAAGACACCCACCTCAGAAAGAGCATCTCGCCAGAGGAACGCCTCATTGTAACCCTCAGGTATGTAGTCAAAATTCTCTTTTTTTTTTTGCAGTGTTCATCCAATGTGTTTTGCAAAATACTAAAACCCTTTTAAACGAGAGTTTTTTTGTCACTCCACTTCCAGTTTCGCCTGGGAATTTCCACCATCTTTGGGATTGTCTAGACCACCTGCGAGGCCCTGTGGGATTGCTTTCTAGCAGACTTTCTTCCACAACCTTTAGCAGAACATTGGCTTGGCATCGCAGAGAAGTTCCAGGAAGTCACACAGTTTCCAAACTGTGTTGGAGCAATCGACGGGAAGCACATCAGGATCCAGAAGCCGGCGCACACGGGGTCGGAGTATTACAACTACAAGAAGTTCTTCTCCATTGCTGATGTGCAGTACAAATAAATCGCTGTGGACATCGGGTCATATGGAAGAACGAACGACTCCCATGTGTTTAAGACCTCTGCAATGGGGAGGAGGATCTACTCTGGTGAGATGGGACTTCCTGAAGCAAGGGCCTTTCCTGGGACTGATGGACCTCCAATGCCCTTTGTTTTTGTTGGGGACGAGGCCTTCCAGATGTGTGGCAACTTGCTGAAGCCTTACTCCAGCCGATGACTCGACCACCACCAGCGGATCTTCAACTACAGACTTTCATGTGTAAGACGCTATGTGGAGTGTGCCTTTGGAATTTTTGCGGCCAAATGGCGGATCTTCACACGGCCAATCCAACTGCACCCGGACGTTGTTGATCAGGTTGTTAAGGCAGCTGTTGTTCTCCACAACTTCATTCTAACCAAGGAGCTCTGTCCGGCCTACAGCAGTCATCAAGAAGATGAACCCAGGCCGTCATGCATCTCAGAGATGATTTTGCACAGTATTTTTTTTTTTTTTAGGTTAAAGTCACTTTTGATAGGAAATTGCTGATGTATTTTGCATGTTGTGTAGACACTTTGCTTGCAGGATATGGGAGGGGGTAGATTGTACACCCCAGTGTCAAAGTCACACTGGGGCGTACAATCTACCCCCTCCCCTATGCTGCTAGCAAGGTGCTTTATGTATATAGCATTTTGGTGGTACACTTTGCTTGCCAGATATGAGAGGGGTAGGTTATACGCCCCAGTGTTAAAGTCACACTGGGGCGTACAATCTACCCCCTCCCCTATCCTGCTAGCAAGGTGCTTATGTATATAGCATGTTGGTGGTACACTTTGCTTGCAGGATATGGGAGGGGGTAGATTGTACGTCCCAGTGTGACTTTGACACTGGGACGTACAATCTACCACCTCTCCTATCCTGCTAGCAAAGTAATTTTTCTGTTATATTTCCCCATTTTGTGTGAAGTTTGCTTTCAGGATAGTAGAGTCGTACCTTCTAGTCCACCCCCCAGTGTGAATTTAACTGGGTGGTAGAAGATCTCTACTATCCTGAAAGCAAAAACCCTAGTTGGGTGTAAAATATGTAGACAAAGTCATTTTATCAAGAGAAGAAAAAAATCCTCCGGATCCTCCTGGGGTCCTCCGGGGGCTGCAAGGAGTCGATTCTTCTTTGTGAGTAGAATCTGGGAATAGGGGTTTCCATGGAGTAGAAATGGGACTGGGAAAATGAAAAATGTTGGAATGGTGTTGAAGAGGTGGGAATATTAGGGGGCAGAGGGAAATTGGGAGGTGTGAAGGAAGGGGTGGAATGGGCAGAAGGTTCTCCCTGGGACAGCATTTGGACCATGCTACTTGAAGAGGTGGACTGGCCCAAATTCTGGGAATGTCCGAGGGAGTGGGGCAGGGTGCGGGACATGGACTGGGGATAACGGGGAGGGAAAGGTGATGGCCGCATGAATGGGGAGTGGAAAGGGAAGGGTAATGGCTATGGGTAGGGGAACGGGAGTGGTGACGAGAGCGGGAACGGGAGTGGTGATGGGAAGGGGAACGGGAGTGGTGATGGGAAGGGGTACTTTGGGCAGGGGACATGGTCAAGTAAGGGGAGTGGATAGAGGGGGCAGTTTGGGGGAGTGGGGGGGATTTGGGGGAGTGGGGGGGATTTGGGAGAGTGGCGGGAGGGGGCAGCAGAGTTTACTCATAAGGTCGGATGACTCCTTGGGGAAAATACACTGCTTATCAAGGGGCAGTTTCTCCAGCTTGGGAGCCAGTCTCTGGAGATAGAGTAGAGAGTCTGAAGGGGACAAGTAGACATCCCTGCCCCCGCCTGCCGTAACTGGCAAATCTCCTCCTTCAAGACTTCCACTCTATCATCCAATCTCATAAAGCTAGAAAGCTAGAAAGGGTAAGAGAAAAATGGACTCTCCGGGTGGTGCCTTCCTTTCATAGATGAGAAATTGCTGATGTATTTTAAAAGGCAATTTTTCTGCTAGGGTCTGCTGGTGAGTCCTCTTCACACTGGAATGTGTTCTGAAAGAGAGAAAAAAAATTAGTTTATTTACAAAAGACATTTCAAAAGAAAAAAGGAAAAAAATAAACATTGGACGTACTTCCACAGGTGATGGCACTTTTGTAGGAATTTGAGGAGTGGGCGGTTGTAACGCCGAGCGCTCCGGGCCCCGCTTCCCCTCCGGAGTGTTCGCGGCGTTACTGTCCTACTTGCAGCGCCCCGGTCAGCGAGTCTGACCGGGAGCGCTGCTCCGTGTCTCTCGACGGGGATGCGATCCCGTGGCGGGACATGCCCGCCCGCGGGTCGCATCCCGTGTCACTTACCGGCCCCGTCCTTCTGCTCAGTCCCGGCACGCGGCCCCGCTCTTTAGGGCGCGCGCCGGGTCTCTCAGATTTAAAGGGCCAGTGCACCATTAATTAGTGCCTGGTCCAATTAGTTCTAAGCACTCCCCACTCTATAAAAACCCACTTCCCCTTCCTGTCCCTGCCGGATCTTGTTGCCTTGTGCCCTGTGAAAGCGTTTCTGTGTTTTCCATTGCCTGTGTATCCAGACCCTTGCCGTTGCCCCTGACTACGAACCATTGCTGCCTGCCCAGACCTTCTGCTACGTCCGACCTTGCTCTTACCTTGTCCTTGTGTACCGCGCCTGTCTCAGCAGTCAGTGAGGTTGAGTCGCTATCGGGTGGAACGACCTGGGGGTTACCTGCCGCTGCAAGTCCATCCCACTTTGCTGCGGGCTCTGGTGAAAACCAGTAACCCCTTTGATTCCGTTCCCCTGGTACGGCCCACGCCATCACCTCACTGACACAGAGGATCCACCACCCGTGTGCTCCCCGCATACCAGTCCGGATCCTGACAGCGGTGGATATATGGGGTTTTGCTTGAGGCCCCGGATTCGCAGGGCCTCAATTCCTCCTCCCTAAGGTCCCTCATGTGCCGGTCCCTGATGGATTGCCAATAATATTTAATCTGCTCACCTAGAAGGAAAAAATACTTGTACTTGTAGATCACAGACTACAGAATAGCATGCAATGTCAGGCTGCTGCTTCCAAAGCCAGCAGGATATTGTCATGTATCAAAAGAGGCATGGACTCAAGGGACAGGGACATAATACTCCCCCTTTATAAAGCATTGGTACGGCCTCACCTGGAATATGCTGTTCAGTTTTGGTAGCCTGTACATAAAAGGGACACTGTGGAGCTGGAAAGGGTGCAGAGACGCGCGACTAAACTAGTATGGGGCATGGAACATCTTAGCTATGAGGAGCGATTAAAGGAGTTACAATTGTTTAGTCTTGAGAAGAGACGTTTAAGGGGGGATATGATAAACGTATATAAGTATATTAATGGCCCATACAAAAAATATGGAGAAAAACTGTTCCAGGTTAAACCCCCCCCAAAGGACGAGGGGGCACTCCCTCCGTCTGGAGAAGAAAAAGTTTAGTCTCAAGGGGCGACACGCCTTCTTTACCATGAGAACTGTGAACTTATGGAACAGTCTACCTCAGGAACTGGTCACAGCAGGAAAAATTAACAGCTTTAAAACAGGATTAGATACATTCCTGGAACAAAATAACATTAATGCTTATGAAGAAATATAAAATCCCATCCCTTCCCCAATATCGCGCCACACCCCTACCCCTTAATTCCCTGGTTGAACTTGATGGACATATGTCTTTTTTCGACCGTACTAACTATGTAACTTTTTTTTACCGACAATCCATTTTTCCTGTGATGACAGGTCCTCCCAGCTATTACAGAGTGCACTGTATATCTCCATTCACCGAGCCTTGGAGTATTGGCGCTTGGCGTGGTGTGGGGCAGACGAATCCCACAGAGCAGGACGAGCCTCGACCATTGCTATCAGGAGGTTATCATCAATGATGACCTCCGGCTTGTCCCGCACCCCTTCAAGGTTTGCCCAACCGGACCGAGCACCACCCTGAAAATAGAAATATTCTGTTATTAGTTTTTCAAAAACTGTAGTGTATTCAGTTGACTATGCAAGCAATCACATTGGCTCTAAAGCTTTAAGAAAACAGCAACTGACTTCCAAAGTACACTTAAAACAAGTATATCTATTTATGAAATACTCACACGGCCATGTCCTCTGCCATAAATCCTGAGGCCTATTCCTATTGTAGGCTGAGGTGTGGGACACTATTTAAAAAAATAATAATAAAAATAATAATTTAAATTACGGTATGCTCTTTGAAAGACCTATCCTGGGAGTGCTAGGGGGCCGACACATGAGGGACACTCTCCTCCTCGGATACCTCATTCGAAATTATAACATCTTCAGAATGTAAAGGCTATAAAAAAATAAAAATAAGTGATAGAAAAATAATTTATGATAATTACTCAAAAAGAAAAATACTCACACTTGGGCTACTGGAATGTTGTGAACTTTTAGATTCTTCCACAGAGGAGGGTGTGGAATCTTCCACTACATGCTCCTGGGGGGAAAAAATGTAGAAATAATTTTCATTTAGAATTGTCAAAACAGTCAAAAAAGTGAAAAATCACCTTTTTATGTTGGATGCTTTTCCCCTTTGGAATACTGTCTAGAAAAAACAAAAAATTAAGTTTAATAAAATCGTAAAAATGAAAAAAAAATTCAAAGTGACGCAACACGGTCCAAAATTGTACTGTGCACTTCAAAAGAAATTATCCTACCGGAATAGAAAAATTAAATCTAGATAAAATATGGAAACATAAATATAATAATTTATCCCAAAAAAATAAAAAATACTCACACTGGGGCTTGGAGAACGTCTGCTTCAAATATCAGGGTCCTCATCCTCGGATGAGCAGTCCATTGGTTCTACGTTCTGAAAAATACAAATTACAAACAAAAAAAATCAGAAATAATAGCAATTGTATAATGTCAAAATAATATAGTAAATAATTCAAAAATATGAAAACTCACCTTTTTTTGTACCTGCTTGGGCTCTTTTTTTTTTTTTTTTTTGGGGGAGGGGGGGCACTTTCTTAGGCATTTTGTCTATAAACAACAAAAAAAATTGCACTTTAATTGTAGGAAAAAAAATTCATTAAAAGGCAGAGTTGTGCCACACGGTCTAAAATGATTATGCACACTTCCCTACCAAAAGAATTCAATCCCCCATAAAAAACTGCGGGCAAAAATGCCCGTGGCCTGCATAAATGCAAGGATACCAGAATCAGAACAAGCCATCACTGATGAATGGTAGCACACCCAATATAATCCATTAGAAAAATATTTTATTGATACAAAAATGTATTAGAAACAAACAATTGCACACAAAAAGACGGGTAAAAAACATTAAAATCCCTGGCTTACTAAAGCCAGCACACAACTTAGGGGAGGGCCATGAAACCCCTCTCCTAACCTGACACCCGCCCTCAGTAATACAATAAACAACCTGTGTATCGGGTCTGTAATTCGCAAGCCGGTAAAGATAATGTCAATTGTGTAACACCATATCCATGCAATTGCTATATAATGACTACACTGCAGCTATTAAGATATACAAATTACCACATAAGACCAGACATCACAGGCTAGGTAGCGACTGATGGAGTGAGGGAGGACGGGGTCACCAGAGTCCCCACGCGTTCCGTTGCCACACAAGGGCAACTTCCTCAGGCGTGGTTGTGTGAAAAGAAAACATTTTAGTATTTATGTGTGTAACAATTAATGAACATACCTAATTGGTGTTCCTGCTCGGGTCTCCATGTGCCGTGGCGCCACAGAACGCCATCCCCACCTCCGGCCGGAAGGTGAAACCACCACCCCCCGGAAGTGGCTGCTTTCCGTGTGGAACGCCCCGTGATTACACCTTCCGGCGCATCCCACCATGCGCCCTGTGTGGAACGCACAGTGGAATGCACCGTGACCATACCTTCCGGAGCGTCCCACCATGCGCCCTGTGTGGAACGCACAGTGGAACGCACCGCAACGAGTCACGGCGTGCGTACAATGGAAAGGGGACAAAATGAATGTGCTCAACATACGCCCATATGTGGAACACATAATAAGGTCCCACCTACCCCAATATGGTGGAACACATGTTTAAACGCACTCCTTCCCCTTCTCCCCTTATTGATATCAATTACCCATTAAAGCTATATATTTATCTTCTTCAATGTAGGCATTCACACACACATATATATATATATATATATATATACACATCTATTTATAGGCCTACGCATGTTGAGCGCATTGATTTTATCCCCTTTCCATTGTACGCACGCCGTGACTCGTTGCGGTGCGTTCCACTGTGTGTTCCACACGGGGCGCATGATGGGACGCTCCGGAAGGTATGGTCACAGTGCGTTCCACACAGGGCGCATGGTGGGACGCGCCGGAAGGTGTAATCACGGAGCGCAGTCACTTCCGGGGGGCGGTGGTTTCACCTTCCAGCCAGAGGTGGGGATGGCGTTCTGTGGCGCCACGGCACATGGAGACCCGAGCAGGAACACCAATTAGGTATGCTCATTAACTGTTACACATATAAATACTCAAATGTTTTCTTTTCACACAACCACCCCTGAGGAAGTTGCCCTTGTGTGGCAACGGAACGCGTGGGGACTCTGGTGACCCCGTCCTCCCTCACTCCATCAGTCGATACCTAGCCTGTGATGTCTGGTCTTATGTGGTAATTTGTATATCTTAATAGCTGCAGTGTAGTCATTATATAGCAATTGCATGGATATGGTGTTACACAATTGACATTATCTTTACCTGCATGCGAATTACAGACCTGATACACAGGTTGTTTATTGTATTACTGAGGGCGGGTGTCTGGTTAGGAGAGGGGGTTCATGGCCCCTCCCCTAAATTGTGTGCTGGCTTTAGGGATTTTAAGCCAGGGATTTTAATGTTTTTTAACCGTCTTTTTGTGTGCAATTGTTTGTTTCTAATACATTTTTGTATCAATAAAATATTTTTCTAATGGATTATATTGGGTGTGCTACCATTCATTAGTGATGGCGTGTTCTGATTCTGGTATTCTGTGGTTTTCTTCACTGGGCAGCACCCTGCACATACTAGGTTGAGCCCCTCCTGTTTCTTTTTGTCGTTGTTCTTTTTGTCGTTGTTCTTTTTGTCGTTGCATAAATGCAGCAGTGGCACCACACAATCCAAAATGATCATGCACACTTCCCTACCAAAAGCCTTCATGCACCCATACAAACTGTGGGCAAAAAATGCCTGTGTCCTGCAAAAATGTAAGCACATGGCAAGCACACGGCGGACAGAAAAATGCCGTAGAGTGGCACCACACAGTCCAAAATGATCATGCACACTTCCCTAGCAAAAGCATTCATGCCCCCATACAAACAGCGGGCTAAAATGCCTGCGGCCACAAGCACATGTTCCTAAATACACTGGAAAAGTCACAAAACATACTGCATACATAGCAGCCATCCATGTACCCACCTTCAGTCAAAGGTGAGAAAAATGGCGGATTGCAGTGGATTGTGAAGTAACTTGCACTTCAATGCTGCCTCCTGCAGGGTCCAGGAAGAAGAAAGGGGGTGTGATAGGGGGGTGTGAGCACTATACCATGGGACTTCAGGGGCGTGAAGGCTTTACTGAGCATGCTCAGTATAACTAACAGACATTATAATAACAAACATAAACAGGCGTATTTGCTAACGTCCATCAGCCATAGACTTAAATGTTAAAAATAACGGCCGTTAATGTATCCGTTTCTTGTAACGGAAGAAAAATTTGTGCATGTTCCGTTAATTCTTCCGTCACAACTAACTGCCTTTATTCATGACAGTCTATAACGGGTCATAACGGATAATCAAAACATTACATGCAATACTTAGATTGCTTACACTGTGCAATGCTATGCTATGGCATAGCATTGATCAGTGTTATCAGTGCCTGACTGCTCCAACCTGCCTAGGCTGACTGGAGCATCGAGGCACAGATATGATGATGAGGAGGCAGGTAAGGGCCCTCCCGCCATCCTTTCAGCTTTTCAGGATGCCGCGATATCACCGTGGCGGTCCCGACCAGCCCCCTGAGTTAGCCAGGATGACTCTTCTCTCATTTTAGATGCCGCAATCAACTTTGATCACAGCGTCTAAAGGGTTAGTACCAGACATCAGCCCAATCGGTGATGTCCGGCATTAGCTGCGGGTCCCTGTTGCTCATAGCAACCGGGACCCACTGGGTATGAAGCTTCATATAATAGGAGTGGGCAATGGATGAAATATCAGTGGTGTACTAGCAAACCTTGAAAATATTTATTTAACCAATCACTGGTAACAGGAGCTGTCCCAGAAGACTGGAAATTAGCAAATGTTGTGCCCATTCATTAGAAAGTAGGGAGGAATCGGGCAACTATAGGCATGTACTGATGAGGGCAGAAATATGTGCAACAATAAGCAGAAAAAAAATCAGTTTTTTTTGTAAAACACCAGCCGGTGAGTACTATTGTTTGGACTTTCACAGTATGTAGGCCCTTGACAGATTAACAGGTACAAAATGGTGCAGTACTTGGATGTACGTATGCGGTATGCACTGATGAGGGCAGAAATATGAGCAACAATACGCAGAAAAAAAGTTTTTTTGTAAAACACCAGCCGGTGAATACTATTGTTTGGACTTTCACAGTATGTACGCCCTTGACAGATTAACAGGTACAAAATGTTACAATACTTGGATGTACGTATGCGGTATGCACTGATGAGGGCAGAAATATGCGCAACAATACGCAGAATAAAATCTGTTTTTTTTGTAAAACACCAGCCGGTGAGTAATATTGTTTGGACTTTCACAGTATGTAGGCCCTCGACAGATAAACAGGTATAAAATGTTATACTACTTGGATGTATGTATGCTGTATGCACTGATGAGGGCAGAAATATGCGCAACAATACGCAGAAAAAAAATCTGTAATTTATTTTTAAAACACCAACAGGTACTTTTGACAGGAGTCAGGACTTTCCCTGTATCTAGACTTGTTACAGATACAGAATAGTAGACTGCTTTGATGTTGGCATGTGGTATGCACGTATGAGGGCAGACAAATGCACTACAGTCCACTGAAAAATAACTTATTTGGGAACAGCAGCAGGACCCAACAGTGCAGCACCACAAAAAAAAAATAAAAAAAAAATACAGGGATTAAACCCTAAATTGCATTCTGTCAAACAATTCTGAGCAGCAGATGATTTGGGGAGCAAAAAAAAAAAAAACACTGAATTGCACTGAAAATTGAGGAGATAAGATGGTTGATAAAGTTCAGGCAGCTTGTTGATCTGTATGAGGCAGCTGACAGCTATCTGCCCCTCTCTGCTGCAATGCTCAATAACGTGAATAGGAGGTTTATAGATCAAAGTTCCTTCTCAGTGAGAACAGCAAAGCACTCTGCACTCCTGTCTTTCCCCAATGCTGATGTGACTAGCAGTTGCAGTGTAACGCTGTGGTATAAGCTATTCACAAACACGCAGTCCCGTCCTCTCTCTGTATGAGTGCATGCACGAAATGAAAAGAGGCAAGATAGCTTCCGATTATATAGGGGCTGTGATATCACAGGGGTCAATGAATGCTGATAGGCTGCATCTCACATGTGATCAGGGTCATCCCGCCTACCTTCATTGCTGCCTCAGTTTCCCGCCCTCCCATAATCCCCTGCCCCATGTACTGACATGTGGATCCACCATTTTAGGTCTCCAATAGCCTGGAACGCTGTAAAATGGAGTTTAATTAAGCGGTTTGCGCGATCGAATCGCGGCAATATTCGCATTCGTTGCAAATCGAATATTTCATGAAATTCGTAACGAATTTGGGTTTGTCAGCTTCGGTTTACTCATCTCTAAAGGAAACTATACAAATCAGGCTGGGTTTACATAAATTTTTCGTCCGCCATTTTTTCCCTCTGGCGCTGTGAAAAATGCGCAGGAGGAAACTGATGCTAGAACTGATCCCATTCATTTGAATGGAACAGTTCACAGTCATCCGGTATCTCAGTTTGGACGACGGATGGTTGGACTTGGAAGACCAGCATTGGATAGGGGAACACATCTTGCTGCATTCCTCCATCTGGCGTTCATAAAAAATTGACGCTGGATGCTACACAACTGATGACAACTGATGCATATTGTCATCAGTTGTGGCATCAGTTGCATTAAGATTGCGGCTAGATTTCCGTATGGGTTGTAATGGCACCAATCTGCGGAATACAGATAACACAATTTTACAGTACAAGTCTATAGAGAAAGGCACCGGCACAAAAAAAGCTTTTTGAAGCCAACAAATATTTGTAATCCACAGTTTTTTACGATTCCCCAAAATTATGTATGGGACCAAATGCGGACCCGTGTGCGGGGGTGCTAACGTGAATTAAGGTAAATCGTATGCAAACAAAAATAGAAAAAAGATTAAAACGTTGCACTCACCACAGACACGGTCGTGATTTTTCAAAGATGGTTTCTTTATTGTTACATTGAATAATGTTACAAAGTCCAAGTAGGGGAGAAGGAAGGAGTAGAGGCAGACATCAGCTCCGAGGAGCTGACCAACAGCGACGAATCGTTTCGCAGTGAATACTGCTTGCTCACGCTTGTCTAGAGAAGACCGGCACCAACTTATATACGCGGGTTCGGTGACTCATGAAAAGGGCGTCGGGACCTTTGTGTGTGTCCGTGCAGGTGAAGAGATAAAGTTTTTTTTTAACGTGACTATGCTTACATGCACAGTGAAAAAATTAAAACAAATGTAAAGGGAGAACACAGTTTCTATTGCAGATAGCTGACAGCTGAAGTTTTTGGAAGAACATAACAATCAAAATTTCCAAAGCTTATACGGTTAATTTTACCACAGAGCGAACGGCGGAAAACCAAAACCCCCTCCCAAATTTGCAAAAATGAAAGGTGTCATTAAAAATTGTACTAGTATTAGTTTGGCAAAAACAAGCCCTCTGTAAAAGGAAAATTGAAAAGTTATGGCTATTAAAAAATTAGAAGGAAAAAATTAAAATGCAAAAAAAAGAATGTCATTGTCTTCAAGAGGTACTCCTTTACTTACCTCCCACGGTGCCTCTGGTATCGCTGCTTCTCTCCCAATGCATTCCTCTTCCTGGTGCCTGATGTGTCAGTGCAGCTCTGCTGGTAATAGTAGTGTCCTGCCTCAGTCCCTGATTTACCGAGTGGAAAGGGGAACAATGGAGCAATGAAGTTTTTTTTTCTTTGAGGCTAGGTTTCCACACAGATTTTCTTCTTAAAACTGCCACTGCAGTTTTTGAGCCAACGTCAGAAGTGGATCCATAAGGGAGGAGAAGTGTAAGTCCTTCCTTTATATGTCCTATTCCTTTTGAATACATTTCTGGCTTTGGCTCAAAAACTGCAGTGGCAGTTTTCTAAAAAAATAAAAATAAAAAAAAGTGCTAGAAAAAATCTGTCCCACCTTTTCACTGTATAGACTTTTATAGGGAAAAGGCCAGGGAGTGAGGTGTGCGCTTCTGCAAACTTCCCCCGCTTATAAGTAGCAATTACAGTGGATCTCTGGAGGAACACCCGATGCAATCAAAACTTTTGAGATGACTGAACAACTTGTCAAACGTTTTTTTTCAAATGAACTAACTCTTTAAACCCTTTTGTCGTCAACAAAAACTTTTTATATAACGTAGACAATACCATTATAGGTATCTTTGTAATATACATTGGTTAAAAATATGTATAATTTTGTCCCTGCAACTATTGCCTGTGTGTCTCTATAGGAGTTTAAATACAGGAAGTGAGGGTGGACAAGCAGGGCTCTGTGCACTGAGGACAAGCGGGGCTCTGTGCACTGAGGACAAGCGGGGCTCTGTGCACTGAGGACAAGCGGGGCTCTGTGCACTGAGGACAAGCGGGGCTCTGTGCACTGAGGACAAGCGGGGCTCTGTGCACTGAGGACAAGCGGGGCTCTGTGCACTGAGGACAAGCGGGGCTCTGTGCACTGAGGACAAGCGGGGCTCTGTGCACTGAGAACAAGCGGGGCTCTGTGCACTGAGGACAAGCGGGGCTCTGTGCACTGAGGACAAGCAGGGCTCTGTGCACTGAGGACAAGCAGGGCTCTGTGCACTGAGGACAAGCGGGGCTCTGTGCACTGAGGACAAGCGGTGCTCTGTGCACTGAGGACAAGCGGTGCTCTGTGAACTGAGGACAACCGGTGCTCTGTGCAGTGAGGACAAGCAGGGCTCTGTACACTGAGGACAAGCAGGGTTCTGTACACTGAGGACAAGCAGGGTTCTGTACACTGAGGACAAGCAGGGTTCGTGCAGTGAGGACAAGCAGGGCTCTGTACACTGAGGACAAGCAGGGCTCTTTACACTAAGGACAAGCAGTGCTCTGTGCAGTGAAGACAAGCAGTGCTCTGTACACTGAGGATAAGCAGGGCTCTGTGTAGTGAGGACAAGTGGGTCTCTGTACACTGAGGACAAGCAGGGCTCTGTGCAGTGAGGACAAAGAGAGCTCTGTACACTGAGGACAAGCAGGGCTCTGTGCAGTGAAGACATGCAGTGCTCTGTGCAGTGAAGACAAGCAGTGCTCTGTACACTGAGGATAAGCAGGGCTCTGTGTAGTGAGGACAAGTGGGTCTCTGTGCAGTGAGGACAAGCAGGGCTCTGTACACTGAGGACAAGCAGGGCTCTGTGCAGTGAGGACAAAGAGGGCTCTGTATACTGAGGACATGCAGGGCTCTGTATACTGAGGACATGCAGGGCTCTGTACACTGAGGACAAGCAGGGCTCTGTGCAGCGAAGACAAGCAGGGCTATGCAGTGAAGACAAGTGGGTCTCTGTGCAGTGAGGACAAGCAGGGCTATGTGCAGTGAGGACAAGCGGGGCTCTGTGCAGTGAGGACAAGCGGGGCTCTGTGCAGTGAGGACAAGCGGGGCTCTGTGCAGTGAGGACAAGCGGGGCTCTGTGCAGTGAGGACAAGCGGGGCTCTGTGCAGTGAGGACAAGCGGGGCTCTGTGCAGTGAGGACACGCGGGGCTCTGTGCAGTGAGGACAAACGGGGCTCTGTGCAGTGAGGACAAACGGGGCTCTGTGCAGTGAGGACAAGCGGGGCTCTGTGCAGTGAGGACAAGCGGGGCTCTGTGCAGTGAGGACAAGCGGGGCTCTGTGCAGTGAGGACAAGCGGGGCTCTGTGCAGTGAGGACAAGCGGGGCTCTGTGCAGTGAGGACAAGCGGGGCTCTGTGACATGCTACAGGCTCACACATGAGGATGATTAACAAGCCAGGAGCCTGCACAGAGCTCCGCTTGTCCTGTCCTCACTTCCTGTATTTGTACTCCTCACAGGCATTAGCTGCAGAGACAGCACTTTTTCACCCATAAATATACAAATTGTTTAACCAATATATATTACAAATATACATATAATTGTATTATCTACATTATATAAAAAGTTTTTGTTGACAACAGGTACACTTTAACGACCACGGATGTATATTTATGTCCGCTGCCTGCTCCCGTATTGTGAAGCACACTCAGAAGCTGAGCGCGCTTCGTATCTGCTGGGTCCCGGTTGCTATCGGTAACCAGGACCCATGCTAATACCGAACATCGCCGATCAGGCTGATGTCCGGTATTAACCCTTTAGACGCCACTATCAAAGTTGATTGCGTGGTCTAAACCGGGAGAAATTGCTGCCGGTTAGCTCAGCAGAGCTGTTAGGGACCGCCGCAGGGAAATCATGGTGTCCGGAACAGCGGGAGGTGTCTTACCGTACTCTATGCTGTCCGATCGGTATTTAATTGCTCCAAGCCTGAGATCCAGGCTTGAGCAATCAAGCACAGATTACCCTGATCAATGCTATGGCATAGCATTGTTCAGCTCATGCAATCAAAGTATTGCAAGTAATAGTCCCCTATGGTGGCTAAAATAAAAGTGTAAAAATAGTTTAAAAAAAATTTAAAAAAGTGAACAAATGTGATTTAACCCCTTCCTAAATAAAAGTTTGAATTACCCCCCATTTCCCATTTGAAAAAAAAAATGTAAACAAAAATCCAAATAAACATATGTGGTATCGCTGCGTGCGTAAATGTCCGAACTATAAAAATATTATGTAAATTAAACTGCACGGTCAATGGCGTACACATGAAAAAATTCCAAATTCCAAAATTGCTTATTTTTGGTCACTTTGTATACCCTAAAAAAATTATAAAAAGTGATCAAAAAATCCGATCAAAACAATCATGGTACCAATAAAAACTTCAGATCATGGTGCAAAACACTGAGCCCTCATACCACCGTGTATACGGAAAAATAAAAAAGTTAGAGGTTAGAATAGGATAATTTGAAACATACTAATTTTGGTGCATGTAGTTATAATTCTGTTTAAGTAGTAAAATAAATAAAAACCTATATAAATTGGGTATCATTGTAACTGTATGGACCTACAGAATAAATTTATGGTGTCATTTTTACCAAAAAGTGCACTGCGTAGGATCGGAATCCCCCAAAAGTAAAAAAATGGCATTTTTTTTTCCAATTTTGCCCCACAAATATTTTTTTCTGGGTTTGCTGTAAATTTTGTGGTGAAATGATTGATGTCATTACAAAGTAAAATTGGTGGGGCAAAAAATAAGCCCTCATACGAGTCTGTAAGTGCAAAATTGAAAGCGTTAATGATTTTTAGAAAGTGATGAGGAAAATACGAAAGTGCAAACACAGAAAAACCTGTGGTCCTTAAGGGGTTAAATAATGTTATTTTCTGAAGACACATTTAGCAGATGCTCTCTGCAACCAATAAGACCCCTGATTCTAGTTTTACAGGTTAAAAAATTGAAAGGGAAGATGTGATTAGTAGTTATTGTCAGATTCCCCACCACATACAAGGAATTTATGAATTGTTGCAAGTAGTGGAGTCTTTTCTCCTTGTTTTTTCTTGCTGTGATTTTGCTCTGATGCACCAAAGTTCTGAAAAGTTGCACAGGCTTTAACCTCTTAAGGACCAAGGACGTATGAGTACGTCCTTGGCCCGGCTCCCGTGATATAACGTGGGGTCCCACGGTGACCCCGCATCATATCACGGCGGGCCCGGCGTCATAGTGAAACCGGGACCCGCCGCTAATAGCGCTCAAAGCTGAGCCACGCAGCTAAAAGTGAAAGTAAAAAGTGCCGGTTAGCTTAGTGGGCTGTTGGGGATAGCCACGGCGAAATCGAGGCATCCCGAACAGCTTACAGGACAGCCAGAGGGTCCCTACCTGCCTCCTCGCTGTCCGATTGCCGAATGACTGCTCAGTGCCTGAGATCCAGGCATGAGCAGTCAAGCGGCAGAATCATCGATCACTGGTTTCCTATGAGAAACCAGTGATCAATGACAAAGATCAGTGTGTGCAGTGTTATAGGTCCCTATGGAAGCTATAACGCTGCAAAAAAAAAAGTTAAAAAATCATAAAGATCATTTATCTCCTCCCCTATTAAAAGTTTGAATCACCCCCCTTTTCCCATAAAAAAAACCCAGTGTAAATAAAAATAAACATATATGGTATCGCCACGTGCGAAAATGTCCGAATTATAAAATGTATTGTTAATTAAACCGCACGGTCAATGGCGTACACGCAAAAAAATTCCAAAGTCCAAAAAAGTGCATTTTTGGTCACTTTTTATATCATGAAAAAATGAATACAAAGCGATCAATAAGTCCTATCAATGCAAAAATAAAACCATTAAAAACTTCAGATCACGACGCAAAAAATGAGCCCTCATTCCGCCCCATACACGGTAAAATAAAAAAGTTATAGGGGTCAGAAGATGACAATTTTAAACGTATTAATTTTCCTGCATGTAGTTATGATTTTATCCAGAAGTACGACAAAATCAAACCTATATAAGTAGGGTATCATTTTAATCGTATGGACCTACAGAATAAAGATAAGGTGTCATTTTTACCGAAAAATGTACTACGTAGAAACGGAAGCCCCCAAAAGTTACAAAACTGCGTTTTTTTTTTCAATTTTGTCTCACAATCATTTTTTTTTCCGTTTCACCGTAGATTTTTGGGCAAAATTACTGACATCATTACAAAGTTGAATTGGTGGCGAAAAAAATAAGCAATCATATGGAATTTTAAGTGCAAAATTAAAAGTTATGATTTTTTAACCTCTTAACCCCTTCAGGACGGAGCCCATTTTGGCCTTAAGGACCGGAGCGTTTTTTGCACATCTGACCACTGTCACTTTAAACATTAATAACTCTGGAATGCTTTTAGTTATCATTCTGATTCCGAGATTGTTTTTTCGTGACATATTCTACTTTAACATAGTGGTAAATTTTTGTCGATACTTGCATCCTTTCTTGGTGAAAAATCCGTAAATTGGATGAAAAATTTGAAAATTTAGCATTTTTCTAACTTTGAAGCTTTCTGCTTGTAAGGAAAATGGATATTACGAATACATTTTTTTTTGGTTCACATATACAATATGTCTACTTTATGTTTGCATCATAAAATTGACGTGTTTTTACTTTTGGAAGACACCAGAGGGCTTCAACGGTCAGCAGCAATTTTCCGATTTTTCACCAAATTTTCAAACTCAGTATTTTTCAGGGACCAGTTCAGGTTTGAAGTGGATTTGAAGGGTCTTCATATTAGAAATACCCCATAAATGACCCCATTATAAAAACTACACCCCCCAAAGTATTCAAAATGACATTCAGTCAGCGTTTTAACCCTTTAGGTGTTTCACACGAATAGCAGCAAAGTGAAGGAGAAAATTCACAATCTTCATTTTTTACACTCACATGTTCTTGTAGACCCAATTTTTGAATTTTTACAAGGAGTAAAAGGACAAAATTTTTACTTGTATTTGTAGCCCAATTTCTCTCGAGTAAGCACATACCTCATATGTCTATGTAAAGTGTTCGGCGGGCGCAGTAGAGGGCTCAGAAGGGAAGGAGCGACAAGGGGATTTTGGAGAGTACGTTTTTCTGAAATGGTTTTTGGGGGGCATGTTACCTTTAGGAAGCCCTTATGGTGCCAGAACAGCAAAAAAAAACCACATGGCATACCATTTTGGAAACTAGACCCCTCGGGGAATGTAACATGGGATAAAGTGAACCTTAATACCCCACAGGTGTTTCACGACTTTTGCAAATGTAAAAAAAAAAAATAAAATTTACCTAAAATGCTTGTTTTCCCAAAAAAATTTTTTTTTTAAAAAGGGTAATAGCAGAAAATACCCCTAAAAATTTGAAGCCCAATTTCTCCCGATTCAGAAAACACCCCATATGGGGGTGAAAAGTGCTCTGCTGGCGCACTACAGGTCTCAGAAGAGAAGGAGTCACATTTGGCTTTTTGAACGCAAATTTTGCTCTGGGGGCATGCCGCATTTAGGAAGCCCCTATGGTGCCAGGATAGCAAAAAAACCCCACATGGCATACCATTTTGGAAACTAGACCCCTCGGGGAACGTAACAAGGGGTTAAGTTAACCTTTATACCCCACAGGTGTTTCACGACTTTTGCATATGTAAAAAAAAATTTTTTTTTTTTTACCTAAAATGCTTGTTTTCCCAAAAATTTTACATTTTTAAAAAGGGTAAAAGCAGAAAATTTGTAACACAATTTCTCCCGAGTACGGCGATACCCCATATGTGACCCTAAACTGTTGCCTTGAAATACGACAGGGCTCCAAAGTGAGAGCGCCATGCGCATTTGAGGCCTAAATTAGGGATTGCATAGGGGTGGACATAGGGGTATTCTACGCCAGTGATTCCCAAACAGGGTGCCTCCAGCTGTTGCAAAACTCCCAGCATGCCTGGACAGTCAACGGCTGTCCGACAATACTGGGAGTTGTTTTGCAACAGCTGGAGGCTCCGTTCTGGAAACAGTGGCGTACCAGAAGTTTTTCATTTTTATTGGGGAGGGGAGGGGGGCTGTGTAGGGGTATGTGTATACGTAGTGTTTTTTACTTTTTATTTTATTTTTTGTGGTAGTGTAGTGTAGTGTTTTTAGGGTACAGTCGCACGGGCGGGGGGTTCACAGTAGTTTCTCGCTGGCAATTTGAGCTGCAGCAGAAAGTTTGCGGCAGCTCAAATTTGCAGCCAGATACTTACTGTAATCCTCCGCCCATGTGAGTGTACCCTGTACGTTCACATTGGGGGGGGGGGGGGGACATCCAGCTGTTGCATAACTACAACTCCCAGCATGCCCGTTGGCTGTCGGTGACTGCTGAGAGTTGCAGTTTTGCAACAACTGTAGGCACACTGGTTATGTATCACTGAGTTTGTGACCTAACTCAGTGTTTCACAACCAGTGTGCCTCCAGCTGTTGCAAAACTACAACTCCCAGCATGTACGGTGCATGGTGTACGGTGACTGCTGAGAGTTGTAGTTTGCAACAGCTGGAGGCACACCGGTCGTGAAACACTGAGTTAGGTAAAAAAAAACTCTGAGTTTCACAACCAGTGTGCCTTCAGCTGTTGCAAAACTACAACTCTCAGCAGTCACCGACAGCCAACGGGCATGCTGGGAGTTGTAGTTATGCAACCAGCAGATGCACCACTACAACTCCCAGCATGCACTTTAGCTGTTTGTGCAAGCTGGGAGTTGTAGTTAGACAACAGCTGAAGGTACACTTTTCCATAGAAAGAATGTGCCTCCAGCTGTTGCAAAACCATAAGTCCCAGCATGCCCATAAGGGAATGCTGGGAGTTGTGGTGGTCTGCCTCCTGCTGTTGCATAACTACAGCTCCCAGCATGCCCTTTTTGCATGCTGGGAGCTGTTGCTAAGCAACAGCAGGAGGCTGTCACTCACCTCCAACGATCCAGACGCTGCAGGTCAGTCCCGCCGCCGCAGCTGCTCCTGGGGCCCCGATCCCAACAGGGGCGCCGGGGATCGGGGTCCCCAGCACCGGGGGTCGTCTTCCCGCACCCGCTCACGTCCTCCAGAAGAGGGGCGGAGCGAGTGCGGGAGTGACACCCGCAGCAGGCGCCCTGATTGGTCGGCCGGTAATCCGGCCGACGAATCAGGGTGATCGTGAGGTGGCACCAGTGCCACCTCACCCCTGCAGGCTCTGGCTGTTCGGGGCCGTCAGAGACGGCCCCGAACAGCCAGTAATTCCGGGTCACCGGGTCACTGGAGACCCGATTGACCCGGAATCGCCGCAGATCGCTGGACTGAATTGTCCAGCGATCTGCGGCGATCGCCGACATGGGGGGGGGCATAATGACCCCCCTGGGCGATATGCCGGGATGCCTGCTGAATGATTTCAGCAGGCATCCGGCTCCGGTCCCCAACCGGCTAGCGGTGGGGGCCGGAATTCCCACGGGCGTATGGATACGCCCTCGGTCCTTAAGGACTTGGGATTCAGGGCGTATCCATACGCCCTATGTCCTGAAGAGGTTAAGGACCCAGGACGTATGAGTACGTCCTGGGTCCCCGTCCTGCGATATAACGCGGGGTCACACGGTGACCCCGCATCATATCGCGGCGGGCCCGGCGTCATAGTGAAGCCGGGTCCCGCCTCTAATAGCGCGCGGTACTGATCGCGGTGCCGTGTGCTATTAACCCTTTAGCCGCGCGCTCAAAGCTGAGCCACGCGGCTAAAAGTGAAAGTAAAAAGTGCCGGTTAGCTCAGGAAGCTGTTCGGGATCGCTGCAGTATAATCGCGGCATCCCGAACAGCTGTAGCACAGGAGGAGGTCTTCTTACCTTCTCCTGTGCTGTCCGATCGCCGATTGAATGCTTCAAGCCTGAGATCCAGGCTTGAGCATTCAATCGCCGAAAACACTGATTGATCCATTCCTATGGAGATGAATCAATCAGTGTTAAAGATCAGTTAATGCAATGTTATAGCCCCCCTATAGGAGCTATAATATTGCATTAAAAAAGTGTAAAAAAATCATTAACCCTTTCAATTATCCCTTCCCCTAATAAAAGTTTGAATCACCCGGCATTTCCAAGAATAAAAAAAACACAGTGTAAATAAATATAAAAATAAACATGTGGTATCGCCACGTGCGGAAATGTCCGAATTATAAAAATATACCGCTTTTTAAACTGCACGTTCAATGGCATACGCGCAAAAAAATTCAAAAGTCCAAAATAGCGCATTTTTGATCACTTTTTATACCACAAAAAGTGAATAAAAAGTGAACAAAAAGTCTGATCAGAACAAAAATGGTATCGCTAAAAACTTCAGATCACGGTGCAAAAAATGAGCCCTCATAGCGCCCTGAACACAGAAAAATAAAAAAGTTATAGGAGTCAGAAGATGACCATTTTAAACGTATACATTTTCCTGCATGTAGTTATGATTTTTTTTCTGAAGTGATACAAAATCAAACCTATATAAGTAGGGTATCATTTTAACCGTATGGACCTACAGAATAAAGATATGGTATCATTTTTGCCAAAAAATGTACTGCGTAAAAATGGAAGCCCCCCAAAACTTCATCAACTTTGTCGCACATTTATTTTTTTTCCCGTTTCACCGTAGATTTTTGGGTAAAATGACTGTCATTACAAAGTAGAATTAGTGACGCAAAAAATAAGCCATCAAATAGAATTTTAGGTGAAAATTTTAAAGAGTTATGATTTTTTAAAGTTAAGGAGGAAAATTGAAAATGAAAAAATGGAAAAAGCCCGAGTCCTTAAGGGGTTAAAGGCAAGGAGCAAAAAACGAAAGTGCAAAAACGGAAAAACCCCGGTTCTTAAGGGGTTAATAATGTACTCAGCATGTAATTTTCTCTGTGTGTACGAACACACTACATTAATCTCATCCGTCAGCACCTCGTCGAAGGGAGAGCAGCGGACCCCTTTCACTTCTATGGCCAAACAGAGTTAACCCTAGTGACTCCATTCCGGATGTATCCACTATTTTAGGTGGACTCATGACTGGGGCGGTTGAAATTGCACATACGTCCCGAAAGGAGTCACTAGGTGAATGGGGTCCGATGCTCCTAACGCGGCATCCCGTTTTTTGGCAGGATGCCAACGGATACGATTAACAGGGGCAGAAACGTAGTATTGTAGCTGTTTGCCGTAGATGTATCTTTTGAAACGGACATGCCGTGGAAATGTGACATATGACAAAAGGTCGCACGTCATAAATCCCTAACCACTGCAAATATTTGCCTGCATTATGCTCTAAAAGATAGACTATTGTGAAGTCTTCAAAATTAAATGTAGCAGAAATGTATGGTTTTGCCCATGACAACCAATCACAGCTTAGCTTTCATTTCACCAGAGATCGTTAACACATGAAAGCTGAGTTGCAATTCGTTATGGGTAAAACCAGACAGGTTTGGTTTTAGCCAGGTTGAAAAATCAGGACCAAGCGCCTATTACTCTTTATAAAATGGCGGTGTCAGGAACACTTCTCCTCCTACTAACCGGACTTCCTCCTGACTTGCTCAGTCTCCGCCTCTACGTTGTACACCCATCCGTCCATGACGTGTCTTCTGGTTCCGGTGCCCCGGTTCCGGCTCGTCCGCCTCGGTGTCTCCTGATGGCGGAGGTGCGCGCGGGTTCCGCCGGTTCCGGTTCAGTATCCCCGTCCTTGTCTCCCCCTCCACCTCTTCCTGCCGGACCGGGTCCTGGATCTATCCCTCCACTTCCTCCGGCCCCGCCGCCGCCTGGCCCTGGCCCGGTACCGCCCCGGGAAAGCTCTAGCAGCTCGTCAGGCTCTGCTTCCAGCTCAGCTCGGGAAGGCTGGCTCTTCAAGTGGACAAACTATATCAAGGGTTACCAGCGGCGGTGGTTCGTCCTTAGCAATGGCCTCCTGTCATATTACAGGTAATTTTCTTGACTTGTTTATGGCTTCTCCTACATAGCTACAGTGTACTCCTCACCAATACCTGTCACCTCTCCTGTACCCACAGTGTACTCCTCACTACTACCTGTCACCTCTCCTGTACCCACAGTGTACTCCTCACTACTACCTGTCACCTCTCCTGTACCCACAGTGTACTCCTCACTACTACCTGTCACCTCTCCTGTACCCACAGTGTACTCCTCACTACTACCTGTCACCTCTCCTGTATCTACAGTGTACTCCTCACTACTACCTGTCACCTCTCCTGTACCCACAGTGTGCTCCTCACTACTACCTGTCACCTCTCCTGTACCCACAGTGTGCTCCTCACTACTACCTGTCACCTCTCCTGTACCCACAGTGTGCTCCTCACTACTACCTGTCACCTCTCCTGTACCCACAGTGTACTCCTCACTACTACCTGTCACCTCTCCTGTACCCACAGTGTGCTCCTCACTACTACCTGTCACCTCTCCTGTACCCACAGTGTACTCCTCACTACTACCTGTCACCTCTCCTGTACCCACAGTGTGCTCCTCACTACTACCTGTCACCTCTCCTGTACCCACAGTGTGCTCCTCACCAACACCTGTCACCTCTCGTGTACTCCTCACCAACACCTGTCACCTCTCCTGTACCTACAGTGTACTCCTCACTAGTACCTGTCACCTCTCCTGTACCCACAGTGTACTCCTCACTACTACCTGTCACCTCTCCTGTACCCACAGTGTACTCCTCACCTCTCCTGTACCCACAGTGTACTCCTCACCAACACCTGTCACCTCTCCTGTACCCACAGTGTACTCCTCATTACTACCTGTCACCTCTCCTGTATCTACAGTGTACTCCTCACTACTACCTGTCACCTCTCCTGTACCCACAGTGTACTCCTCACCAACACCTGTCACCTCTCCTGTACCCACAGTGTACTCCTCACTACTACCTGTCACCTCTCCTGTACCCACAGTGTGCTCCTCACTACTACCTGTCACCTCTCCTGTACCCACAGTGTGCTCCTCACCAACACCTGTCACCTCTCCTGTACCCACAGTGTACTCCTCACTACTACCTGTCACCTCTCCTGTACCCACAGTGTGCTCCTCACTACTACCTGTCACCTCTCCTGTACCCACAGTGTGCTCCTCACCAACACCTGTCACCTCTCGTGTACTCCTCACCAACACCTGTCACCTCTCCTGTACCTACAGTGTACTCCTCACTAGTACCTGTCACCTCTCCTGTACCCACAGTGTACTCCTCACTACTACCTGTCACCTCTCCTGTACCCACAGTGTACTCCTCACTACTACCTGTCACCTCTCCTGTACCCACAGTGTACTCCTCACCACTACCTGTCACCTCTCCTGTACCCACAGTGTACTCCTCACTACTACCTGTCACCTCTCCTGTACCCACAGTGTACTCCTCACTACTACCTGTCACCTCTCCTGTACCCACAGTGTGCTCCTCACTACTACCTGTCACCTCTCCTGTACCCACAGTGTACTCCTCACCAACACCTGTCACCTCTCCTGTACCCACAGTGTACTCCTCATTACTACCTGTCACCTCTCCTGTATCTACAGTGTACTCCTCACTACTACCTGTCACCTCTCCTGTACCCACAGTGTACTCCTCACCAACACCTGTCACCTCTCCTGTACCTACAGTGTACTCCTCACTACTACCTGTCACCTCTCCTGTACCCACAGTGTACTCCTCATTACTACCTGTCACCTCCAGTGTACTCCTCATTACTACCTGTCACCTCCAGTGTACTCCTCGTTACTACCTCACATCTTTTCTGGACCAATCCATGTGGATGGTTCATTGTCCTGTTAAGTCTCCTTCTGCCAGCGGTAAACTGCCTTGAAGTGTGGTATCTGAGGACGCATGGTGTGCAAAGAAAAAATTCCTCACTGTTACACTAACCCCCCACTAACTGGCACTTGACAAAAAATGGTAGATTCATTTACAGTGTTTGTGCCAGATTGTGAGGGGTTATTAAAATTTGTGCAGAAAAACTATGTAGCACTTGCCCATAGCAACTAATCACATTGTTTCCTTCATTTTTAAAAATGCTTCTGAAAAATTGAAAGCTGTGATCTAATTGGTTGCTATGGGCAACTGCTCCTCTTTTCAAGGTTTGATAATTCTCCCCCAGTGTTTTTTCCCCTCTTAGTGGGATTCAGTTTGCACTCTTTAGCCCCCTAAGTCTTGCCTGTTTGCTTCCCTTAGACATGGCAATTAAATTCTATCAGATGTTAGCCAATCCTTGCTAAGAGTAAGTTGTATGTTAGACCATCATTTGCTGGGTTGTGCACGGCCTGTTCATTAGTACGATACTTGACATCCTCCTCTGACCCTCTGAATTGTGACTGTCCTCAGGTTCCCCTTTTTATGGTTTTTCCACAATCACAGCATTCTCTGGTGAACAGAGGTTAGCACTAATCTTTTGAAATCCTGGCCCTGGCTAGTATAGAACCGATGACCAGGCCTTGTTTCATGTCGCTGGGATTTAAATTTTTCTGCTCTAATGTGAATTGTTACTGAAACTGATCTCCAGAAGAGCTGCTCACTTTATTTTATGCTGCACTCTGTAGTCACATGTATACTTTCCATACAGGAAAAATCCAGTCATGAAAGGGCTGTTGTCCATTAAATTAATCATTCAGTGTATGTGTCATGGTTGTAGACCAATGTTTCCCAACCGGGGTGCCTCCAGCTGTTGCAAAACTACAACTCCCAGCATGCCCGGACAGCCTTCGGTTCGGTGTTTACCTCATAGTGGTCATGCACGCATGCATCATACTGTATACTCGTTCAATTTTTATTTGGTACACACGCTCATAGCATTTATTCTGTACATACGCTCATAGCCTCTACACTGGTCATAGCCTTTGTACTGCTCATACAGTCTTAGCTTTTGATGTTTTCATAGCCTACGTAGTACACATACGCTCTTACGTATTTATACCGCATGTACACTCATTGCATTTACACTGCACGTTCTCTCATTGCATTTATACTGGATGTACATTCACTGCATTTATCGTACGCTCACAGCACTTATATACACTGCTTTATACGCTCTTAGCATTTCATACTGCTTATACGCTCTTAGCATTTCATACTGCACACATGCTCTTAGCATTGCATACTGCACGCATGCTCATAGAGGGACATGTATCAAAGATTTTTACCCCTGTTTTGTGTTTAAAATTTTGTGCAAGCTGTTTTTCTCTATCGGCTCCTTTGGGGGACACAGAACCTTGGGTATTTGCTGCTGTCTCTAGGAGGCTTGGCACTATGGTAACCAAAAAGTCGGCTCCTCCCAGCAGGATATACCCGCCTCCAGGCCACTGAGCAATTCAGTTTTTGCTTAGTGTCTAAGGAGGTGGACATGGGCTGGTTTTCTCCAGACCAGGTCTCATATTTTTTATTTTCTTAGGTTTAGGGAATGTGTTAGTTCTTTTATTCCTTTTTATTTCTGTTTTCAGGTGGGGACTCAGGAAAGCAATGTTCACGGTTTCCCCATTGCGAGAGGTGGCAGGCATCTTGGATGTACTGTTAACCCCCTCTTGCCAACGGGCAGCGCTTGGGGTTGTACCTAATGGGTCCGGGTACCCCTATCTCCCTGTTCGCCTCCCTATTAGCTTGGCTTGCCGCAGGTGAAAAAGCTGACTGAAGACTACAGTCTGGAGACTTCTTTAGGGAAGTTCTTCAGCATGAGGTGAGCATCTTTTTCTCCCTAGGTCTTGCAACAGCTGGAGACCCTCTGTTTTTGGCCCTATCCTGCAGAAGCTGGGGCTGGCCTGAGTTATCTTATTTTTCCTGCAGGGGGATTGTGTTTTATTATTGGGGGAGCAGTGGCTGCAGTACACAGTAAGGGGGCACTTTTATTAAGTATGTGTGTGTTTTATAGTACACGCGCCGCAGGCTTCTCCATGCGGGCGGGTGTGCTTTTTACTTTCCTTTCGGCAGCCGCAGCTGCCGACGGCACTTCACCCGCTCCGTCCCCGGGCACACAGAACTCACTGCAGGCGGCGTGTGCGCTCGGGGTTCATGTAGTTTGACCGCGGCAGCGGAGGCTGCCGGCGGTGTGTTCGCTCGCTCTTCCCCTGTCATTCACATGTGCGATTGCACATGCGTTTGGGGCGGGGAGCGGGCGGCATGTAGTTTCTCCGCGGGTCCGGTACGGACTTAGCTCCGCCCACCTGTGGCCGGCGGGGATTCTTCAGAGCACGCGAATTGTCACAGCTCAGTGCTGTGCGTGCGCAGGGGGATTTTCAGGGCCAATCAGTGGCGCCCTTGCATTATCTTGGTGCATTTCTTCCACTGGTTGGACAATTGTAAGCCCCTCATCTCTCTCTCACTCTCCATCAGCTGCACTCGGGTTCCCATCACTGCAGCTGCCCTGTTGGGGACTCGGACTTGGGTGGATCTGTTGTCTTTTTTTTCTATGTCTGAGCCCAGTCCTTTTTTCTTCCCTCTACACAGTTAGATGGAGGTTGCTTATTACACCTGTAAGGGCTATCTTGCTAAAATGTCTGGTTCTGCTGAACCCAATTGTTCTGCCTACACCACTGTCCCCCCAGACCCCCGCGGGTTCGACTATCACTCTAGTCCGGGTATCCTCAGGTCTCCCGTTTTGTGGTGACTGTCTTGGAGAGGTCCTCCCTACACCGTCCCTCCAGAGGGACCCGTTCCCTATACTACCTGCTCTCGCTAGCGTATTAGGGGTGTTTTTAATCTGACTCATTCCCTGAGTCTTCTGGCAGGCACGGGCGCTCCCCTCGCGGGCATCGCTCCGTGACTCCAGCTGGTAGCAAGCGTCGCTCCCCTAGAGGACGCTCCCATGGTCGCCACTCTGGCTGTCTAGAACCACGTACCAGGACAGTCTCTTATTCTCCCAGGACTGCCTCCATTCGTTCCCATTCACCTGTTGAACTGGTAGATGAAGTTTCCGATTCGGCATCTGACTCAGAGGACCGCATGGATATGTCGGACATGGTGTACTCATTGGTTTCGGCCATAAGAGACACCTTCCATCTAGAGGACCCAGGAACTTCAGACGTGGCTCCAGAAGTCTTCTTTCATCTTGCCCGACCGGCACCCAAGGTTTTCAGCTCTCACGGATATGGCTGACTCTGTGAACTCATTGGTTTCGACCATAAGAGACACCTTCCATTTAGAGGACCCAGGAACTTTGGACGTAGCTCCAGAAGTTTCCTCTTACCGTGCCCGACCGGCACCCAGGATTTTCAGCTCTCATGCTGAATTTGATGCCTTGCTGCAGTCCGCCTGGAGGCATCCTGACAAGAATTTTCAGGAAACAAAGGTTTCAAGTTCAATATCCTTTAGCCAAGGACCTCATTGCTCGGTGGACTTCCTCTCCAATTGTGAATCCACCGGGCTCCCGCCTTTCTAAGGCGACTACCCTGCCATTGGTTAATGCGGCTTCTTTCATTGATCCAGCGGACAAGTAGGTGGAGACTTTGGAAAAATTTGCCTTTCAGGCAGCAAGTTCCTTTTTCTTCCTGCTTTTGCTTCTGCCTGGGTGTCAAAAGCCCCTTTCAGTAGGGTCTTCCCAGTTTCGCCAGGGTTTTCTTTCAGGATCCCCTCCTGAAGATTTATCTGACCTAGCTCTCCAAAGGTGGAGGTTTTTTGTGTTCTGCTTCCATGCAGTCGGGCCGCTGTGCTGCCTTTGTCACAGGCAACCTGGTAGCCTTCCGTCACTCCTTGTGGCTTAAAGCCTGGGATGTGGATGCCGCTTCCAAGAAGTCTCTGACTGAACCTCCATTTATTGGTTCTCTGCTTTTTGGTAAGCACCTAGTTGAGATGATCTCAGAAGTGACGGGCGGAAAGAGTTCCTTATTACCTCAGAATAAGGCTCGCAGCACTACTTCCCAACTGAAGTCTTCCTCCTTCTGGTCCTTTCGGACTTTTGGTTCTAA